>NC_135803.1:72144410-72444410 GCF_964213995.1 Mustelus asterias | reverse complement strand
CCCTGCACCAGATTGCATTTCCATTGTCAGCCTCTTTCAAACTTTGTGTCCGATTCAATCCCAAGTATAGCTTTAAGCCACCACATGCCGTTCATCATCAAGGTTATTTACTACTTTCTCTGCAACTTTATCCACCTCTCTTCTTACCTCCTGCACCACAACTCAGACCAAATTCCACACACTCATTACCTGTAGGCTCTACACCCCCGACTCCCTCCTCACTTCTGACTTACAAAAGTTGAAACTAGTCTAACATTTTGCACAAAGTACTGTTTATCCATCACCTTTGCTGACTTTCTTTGGCTCCCTATTCCTCAATTTAAAATCTCAATCCTCATTAATTCATCTCTTCAAGGCCTCACCCTGGCATATTCCTGCAGCTTTCCCCAGTCCCACCTTCCAGTTTGCACCTTTTGGTTCTTGGACTTCAATTTTAATGAGTACTTTGCATCAGTATTCACAAAGGAGAAGGATGTGGTGGATGATGAGTGAAGAAAGGAGGATGTTGAGATTCTAGGACATGTTGAGATAAAAAGGGAGGAGGTATTGGAGGTTTTGAAAAACATTAAGGTGGACAAGTCCCCAGGGCCAGATAGGGTCCATCCCAGAATACTGAGAGAGGCGAGGAAAGAAATTACTGAAGCCTTGGCCAAAATCCTTGTATCCTCTTTAGCAATGGGTGAGGTACTGGAGGATTGGAGAGTAGCTAACATTGTTCCTCTGTTCAAGAAGGGCAGAAGAGACAATCCAGGAAATTACAGGCGTGAGGGGGGGAAATTATTGGAGAAGGTTCTTATGGATAGGATGTATTCACATCTGGAAGAGAATAGGCTTATTAGTGATAGGCAGCATGGTTTTGTGAAGGGGAGGTATTGTCTCACAAACTTGGTTGAGTTCTTTGAGGAAGTGACAAGAAAGATTGACCAGGCAGAGCAGTTGTATACATGAACTTTAGTAAAGTCTTCAATAAGGTTCCTCATGGCAGGCTGATACAGAGGGTGAAGTCATATGGGATTCGAGGTGAACTGGTAGATGGATACAAAACTGGCTTGGGCATAGAAAGCAGAGAGTAGCAGTGGAAGGGTACTTTTCTAACTGGAGATCTTCCACGAGGATCAATGCTGGGGCCTCAGTTGTTTGTAATATATATAAATGATTTGGAGGAAAATGTAGATGGTCTGATTAGTAAATTTGCAGATGATACAAAAATTGGGGACTGGCGGATAGTGAGGAAGATTGTCAGAGGATACAGCAGATATAAATCATCTGGAGACCTGAGCCGAAAGATGACAGATGAAATTTAACCTGGACAAATGTGAGGAGACGCAATTTGGAAGGTCTACTGCAAAAGGAAAGTATACAGCAAATGGTAGAGCCCTTTGAAATATTAGCATACAGAGGGATTTAGGCATACAGATCCACAGTTCCCTGAAGGTGGCAACTCAGGTGGACAAGGTGGCCTTCATCGGTCGGGGTGTTGAGTAAAGGAATTGGAAAATCATGTTGCAGACACTGGGAGAACGTGCAAATTCCACACAGTCACTCAAGACCAAAATTGAACCCAGACGCTGGAGCTGTGGGGCAGCAGTACTAACCGTGCTGCCCTGTCCTTTTTTAAGACTTTGGTTAGGCTGCATTTGGAGTATTGTGTACAATTATGATCGCCACACTACAAGAAGGATGTTGATGCATTGGAAAGGGTGCAGAAGAGATTTACCAGACAGGATGTTGTCTGGTTTGGAGGATATTGACTATGAAGAAAGGTTGAACAAACTTGGATTGTTTCACTGAAGCATTGGAGGATGAGGGGGGACCTGATAGAGGTTTTTACAAGATTATGACAGGCTTGGATAGAGTGGATAGTCAGTCTTTTTCCCAGGGTCAAAGGGTCAATTACTCGGGGGCATAGGTTGAAAGTGAGAGAGGGAAATTTTAAAAGAGATTTAGGGGGCAAGTTTTTCCACACAGTGGGTGGTGAATGCCTGGAACACGCTGCTGGAGGTGGTGGTGGAAGTGGATCCTATAACAACGTTCAAGAGGCATCTGGATAGTTACATGAATAGGCAGGGAATAGAGGGATATCGACCACGTAGAGGCAAGAAAATATTAGATTAGAGAGGCATCTGTGGCAGCACAGACCTGGTGGGCTGAAGGGTCTGTTCTTTGCTCTTTGTTCTCTTTGTTTTCTTTTCCACCTTCATCTCTTCCACCACGAGTAACTTTCAGCAACCTTGGCCCATCTTTCTGGAACTTTGTCCCTCAGCCAATTGGTTACTCTTCCCACTCTGCCTTCAGTTAAAAGCCTTCTCAAATCTTTGCGGCCATCCATTCATCCAACCTCGCCTCTTTTAGTGCTCCATGTTCATTCATAAAATCCCTACAGTGTCGAAGGAGGCCAATTGCCCCATTGGGTCTGCATTGACTCTCTGACAAGAACATCCCATTGAGACCCCTATAACCCCACGTATTTACCCCGCTAATCTCCCTAAACTACACATCTTGAGACAATTTTTTCATGGCCAATCCACCTATCCTGTACATCTTTGGACTGTGGGAGGAAACCGGAGCACCCGGAGGAAACCCACCCAGACACTGGGGAACGTGCAAATTCTACACAGTCACCCAAGGCCAGAATTGAACCCGGACCCTGGAGCTGTGAGGCAGCAGCACTAACTGTGCTACCCTGTTCCTTTTTTAAGAAGTATTGTGGGACATTTGGTTAAGTGAAAGGTATTTCCTAAATACTGCTCTTGTAGTTTCAAACATGAAGATGTAAGGGAGGGAAATGAGAAGCCAATGGAACTGAACATGGGAGGAGTGCTTGCTTTATCCTGGAATAAACAGGGAAAGAGAGAAGAAAGTTAATTGTAGGAATCCCCAAGCATCATTTCTTGGCAGTGACTTGTGGTCTAGCAAGAGTCAGAAAGGGATGACAAATCTATAAATGACCTGCAGTTGTGTATGCAATATGTTCAATGGTCGTCCTGGTGGTAGCAAGACAGCTTCTTGTGTATATTTAGGATCACTAAAGTAGCAGAGTGGGTATGCGAAGGAACAAGCAATAGCATACCAGGCTTTGTCATTGAAGGAGAGCGGTGCTGTTCCAGGAGGGCAGTTGAGGACTTTCTGGCATCCCGAGTACAGAATGTCAATACCTAAATGGAGATAAAAGGCTGCATCAGTTTGGCACAGAGAACTAGATACTCAGCCATGCATTGAAATTGGCCTTTGATGCGTGAAATAACTCACGAGGCTAGAGATGCTCGAGGAAATAAAGGCTTTTATTAACTACTACAATAGAGCTACCATATATAATACACGATCCCAGACTGAGGGGTCCCAGACAGAGCAGTGACCTTTATACCTCTCCCCAGGAGGCGGAGCCCGACTGGGATGTACCATAATAACTATAATACAGGTAGAACAGCCCAACCCTAACCCCAACAGTAACATGTAGAACAACCCAACCCTAACCCCAACAGCAACATATATACAGACTCATAGTACTGGCCAGACCCTGGCTCAGTACTACCTGGTGGGAACCAACGATGGTTCACCACAGCCTTGGATGTTGCAAATAATTTATCTGGGGTTGGGGAGTGGGGAACATTGGATTTCATATACTTGAGTAAGTTTGCTGACCCAGTTATTGTTGGCATCATGCAGTGGTAGTTGCAAATGCACATAAAATGGTGGGTGTACAAGTGGACGTGTGGAACTTATATCTAATGAAAACATATCCAGTGGTGAAAATGAGACACTGCTTTTAAGTTCTTAAGCAAAAAGTGATGCTGTAATGCACAGTGGAAATCAAGTTTGTGGCCTTGTTTCCACCCAACATGCCCTTTGAGCACAGCTGACTTGGAAGCAGGGATTCCCCGTATAGGCCACTGACCTGACTTCCTTGAAACACTGGAGCACTTTTCGGCAATGTTCCGATTGCTGGTGACCCCGGCCACACTTGTGGTCATCAAATTCAAGAAACATTTCTGAGGCAGTGGAAGGAATATGGGGAAGGCAAACAATGTGACACCCAAGTTAAAACAAGGTGGGAGGTTGGTGGGGGGCGGGGCGGAGGTGGGGGAGGTGGAATGAGCTAAATTCTGCTCAACTCGGACTCCTGCCTGCTTGTCTGCCTGCAACCATCAATATAGGCCCTGCTCTAAATCGTGGGAATAAATAGTACTGTGGACACTTGTACGGAAACAACAAACGGTGTCCAACCCAAAAGCCAGCAGGAAAATCCGAGCAGCACTCACACCATAACACTCTGATGAGGTCTGAGAAAGAGTGCAAACATGTTTAAATATTTCTAAGAGAGGAAACAGCCACTTTTTTGAAAAGGTAATCAATTTCCTCTGGAATGGATTTATGCACAACAAGGTCCAATTTCTACACCAGACTCACAGAACAAGAATTAACGAATCAAGGGAGGCAGATGGGTTAGATGGCCTCTTCGTGTTAAAAATTTTAGGCATAATACATACCCTGCTTATCCATGTAGAGAGGGGCCCCTCCCAGAGAGGCAACAGAATCAACCAGCAGCAAACAGTTATGCCTAGAAACAAGTGGACCAATATTAGAGATGCATAGAAAGCACCATCAGATCAGTTAATCAATACATTATAGGAAAGGGGATAGGAAGTGGTGGAATTCCTGAAGATACTGAAAAATCAGAGAGGGTTGAATGATATTTTTATGTTGTGGCATTCTTCTATTCTCCATCTCTGAGCATGGTGAATTATTTACTGTAGCATCACTTAGCATTATTTTCCATACAAACTGAGCATGGTGTTGAGTGGTCATGATACTGGACTAACAGCTCAGAGATTGAGTTTAAATCCCACCATAATAAATTCAACCATTCCAGTTATTTATAGGCTGATATTGGGCATAGAAGCAACTGCATTCTTGTCCCAGATAGTTCACTAGGTCCCTACCCAGCCTGGTCTCCAAGTTACTTCAATTCCACAGCATGACCAGAATTTACATGGTGTGATGGGGGTCCCAATGATGGGCCCCGAAAGCTGTGGGCAACCTTTGAAGGATAGATGCTGCCACCCAAGAGCTGCCAGCCAATCAGACAATCAGAGGGCCTGCAGCTCAGCAGTGCCACTGGGAGTGGCGGGGACTCCGAGGACTGTATATGGAACAAGAGGATGCCATGGGACAAGACCATCCTCAGAGTCAGGTAAGTTGGGGTCTGAGTGGGTGGATCAATGAGGGCAGAGAGGTAAGATTGTTGCAACACTGTAAACCTAAGAAAAGTGGATAATAATAGGGCATAGAATTTCAGGAGTTAAAGCAAAAATGGTAAAGTTCAGAAGTGAAGATGAGGGTGAATTTTGCATTTACTTTCTAAAAGGGTAAACCTATGTAGGAAATGTCATTAAGAAGATCCCCTAAAACAGGTAATTCAGATAAGAAAAGATCAAAAGGAAAAAGCAGTACATCAGTGGCAGAGTTCATCCTGTACAGAGATCTGGTTCAAGATCACAGCCACACAGCAGGAAGCTGTGTTCACTCCCAAACCAGCAAGTGCCTGGAGAAACAGTGTTTGAACAGCCATTTTGTCTCTATTCTAAACCAGAAGCAATCCAACAAGAGATACAGGTACCGACTGTGGTAAATATTGCTGGATTTTGCTTAAAGTTTAAATAATTATGGGATGTTGTTTGGGGAGGTTTATCACTGACGTGAGGAACATATACAGATTTGGAACTGGGTCAATTTAAATGTATTGTGTATAGCTTTTAATGTAGTTAAGTGTATATTTATAGTTACCTTTCTTGTATGTTTTACTGTTTAATAAACATTTATTTGTTTGATTATTACAACAAGACTGGAACATTCTTCCTTGGTCTTCACATGTTTCCTTACGCTATACCAAATAGCAAAAAATACAGTTTGGAACCAGCATTCCAAGTGTCCCTTCTGGAATGTGGATTACCCTAGCTGGGTTCTGAACAAGAGGGATTAAGAGCAAATGTGTAGCTGGTGGTGGGTGACGCCAAGAACAGACCCTTGATCAACAGAAGCAATGGAGTGGAAGAAAGACAGCAAATCCTTTGGAGCCTCTGAATTAACAACAAATGAAAGATGAGCCATCAACCAAAGCATAAATTTGAGGGTAAATTAGATAACCTTGAACAATATAAAGGCAACAAATCCCAAAGCAATGCCAAACTTGCTCTTGAGGTATAAATGTCAGTGCTATGTTGAAAATCTATACGTTCTATAGGTAAGGCTGGAATATCCAAGGTGGGGAGCTAACAGCAGCTTTGATAACTTTAAATAGTGTTGGTGGATAATATTGAGGGGGAATCATTAGAAAGTAAAAGATATTGGGTGAAGAGAAGCAAATTTCTATTGAGATTGGAAAATAGAAAAGAAGTAGCAGATTCTGAAGAGAAGGCACAAGATGGGGTTAGGTTTTGAAGCACATGAATTAGGACCAGAGGTTTTATCGGAACTCAGGCGGTGAAGAATTGAAATGTCTTAGTAAGAATAAAAAGTCGGTGTCATAATACAAAAGATAATGAAATAATGGAGTGAGGATCTTTATCAACATTACTAAGGTAGAAGCTAATAAAGAGAAAGGCGATCTAACAGCTCTGGGTTTCGAGATAGAAGAGGAATGGAGATGAGGACTTGCATTGACATTGGGAGGAAGCTTTGGAGAGGGGGGTAAATGGAGCAGTTACTGCCGGGACAAGAAGACAACAAGTGGGATTTATTTTCAGAAAATGCCGGCAGTCTTGTAGCATTTTTAATCAATAGCAGGGAAACTGGGGGCAACAAAAATTGAAGATTGTAGAACTCCGGTGGCAGAGTTGAGCCAACATTGGGTAATTGCACATACTCACTTGTGACAGAGAGGTCCTATCCCGTCCATCTCCTGAACCACACCCGAAGAGGATTCCCCATGTGTGATGAAAAACAGAATAGGCTTGTGCTGCACCAGAGCCTGTGAAGCAAAGCAAATCCTTTATGTGGCATCTGCCATGGGAGGTTACATTAACCTCACATTAACCGTGAGGTAATAGGATCCTTCCTTCTCAGTCTCACTTCTACCCATTCATCGCTTATCCTGCTAACATCACAAATCATTTCTCTGTACTCTTAAGTAGTTACTATATTAATTTCCCTGTCATTGGAACTCGAGTCATTCCCTAACCATGTGAGCAATGGCAACAAAACATCAGTGATGTTTGGGGCTTAAGAGGGGAAAGATTCAGAGTGTTTTCCCAATATCAGATGTGAACTTTGAGCCACAAATCTTGTTACCACCCTGCAAGAGAATCTTAAAGGATAAAGTTTACAAATGGTTCCATGAGAACCCTGTCACCTCTCTGTTTCTATCATGTTCTACATATGATAGAGTGCTAAAAGCTCTCTACTTATGGATCAATGTTTGAGGGTGGCGGAATGGGTTACCTCAGCCCTGATGAGTGCGAAAGATCATCCAAGTTTCAGTACGAATTGAGCAGTGATGAGCTCAGTGTTATACAGTTGATTTCAGGTAAACTCAACTGCTGCGCTTGCCCATCATTTGAGCAGCCAATTCTCAGTTGCAAACCTTCATGTCAGCATTGTTGAATCTTTAGGAAAGGGGCTGATAGCTGACTAATCACATCAGAATACAAATATTTTGATGATCCAGAAATTTCAAGTTAAGGCCACAATGTAAGGTGAGGGAGCCAGTTCTTTCAGCCTGGGCGTGCTCATGTATTGACCAGTGGGTGGCACTGTAGCATCCCTCTCCAACCCCACTGAACCGGCTTTTCAGTCAGTCAGTAAACTGATGGAGATCCACTCAAGGTTGCAAACCTTAAAAGACGACATTCTCAATGATTTCGGAGACTCAACAATCAATCTGCACCACTGTGTCTGCACAACTGTCACTAAATTTCCACTTACACTTTCAAAGGAGGGAGAAGAGGCGCAAACTCAGACAAACACACACACAAGCACATGCATTCAGACAGAAACACACACAAATACACGTGTGTACTGCACACAGGCAGGCACACAGGTACAAACCTGCTCGATTTCTTGCAAGGTGAATTTTTCCCCGGGTGGTTTTACAAATCTCCTGACATCGCCGCCTTAAATGCAAAGTGAAAGGGTAAAGTGTCAGTGTAGCATATGTAGAGCCTTGTGCCAGAGTGATCTATGGTGACATAATGTTCTGGCTGCCGTCAAGCAAATAAAAATCACAAGATTTTGAAAGCTGAATGTCCTACTTATTTACCGTCTGATTTCAATTATACTTGCATGCACACGTCCACTTTGGCTATGCGCAGTACTAAACTGTGGGTTTGTTCAGTCAATAACATGGCCAACAAGGTTGTGATGAGTGGGATCTATGCATTGGCACAGTTACAATAATCGGTAATAAGAGCAGAAAGTGCTAGAAGCACTCAGCAGGCCAGGCAGCATCTACGGAGAGAAACAGAGGGCCGGATTCTCCAATCCTGCTGATGTCTACGGTGTATTGTGTGGCTTGTCCGTCCTGCTGCCAGGAAACCCACTGCGGAGGATCACCTTCGGCGGGACAGAAGATCCCGCCAGCGGGAAGGGCTGGAAAATCTGGCCCAGGTTGATAACCTTTCATCAAAGAAAGGTTGAAATGTAAGAGTTTTTAAGCCAGTGCTGGAAGAGGGAAAGGAGCAGGAAGAACAAGAGAGAATGTCTGTGTATTTATATAGCACCTTAGCAAAGCAAAGTGTACCAGAGTGCTTAACAGGCATGTTATCAAACCAAGTCTAACACCGAGTTTCATAAGAAGATATTAGGGCAGGTGATCAGGATCAAGGCCTTAAGGAGCAACTTAAGGCATCAGAGATGGAGAGAGGCAAGCTCGGTTTGCCAACTGTGGTGAAATATATTCCTGGAGGTTTCATCACATGACTTTCTCCCATGCTACAGCCATTCATTGGACGACACATCCATCCTTGTGATGCACTACCTTCCTATGGCAATTGGAAAGCAAAACAACTCATGGTGCTAGGATGATGCTTGCCTGTCAGTCAAACAGGCTTTATTGTCTCATTTTCATTATTTTTATACCTCATAAAGAGAAATGTTTAAAGAAAATTGTTTTTAAACTATTTTTTAACATTTCAATGATTTTTCTCTGGGGTTGCACACAGCAATGTGCTGGAGATTGATCTTCAATTCCTGGCAAAGTGGTCTAAATTCTAGAGCTTAGGGCCTAGCCAGTTGTCAACAAATTCATAATGCAAGATCTTCTAACCTGGAAGTACTTTTGAGGGATGTGTCAGAGCCTAAGGCCTGATTCTACCGGCACGGCCGCCCGAGGCTCATAAGATCGCACCCGAGGCCAAGGGAGAATGCCGTTCTGTGAGCCTCACCCGCCCCGATTTCGGGGCGGCCGTGCCAGTAAAATCAAGGCCTAAGAGTGACTTAGCAACGATTGCTAATCAGAGAGCAGGAAATCTGGGCTAAGCCAGCTTACTTCTAAGGTATGAACACCCAATGAAAAAAGTAGGCAAAAAGTGAGTGTTTAGATGCTGTCACCATTATGTTATTTCTGTTTCAGTGACTGTAATGTGAATAATTCCAAGTTTCAAATGAAGTCATCCCCGTTTGCCCCAGGACTGAAGCTGTAACCACCTCCTTGTTTCTCACACCCCTTGCCAGCAGCAGTCCCAGGCCACTCATCCACTCAGTCCACACCCCAATTTACAACCTCCTCATTTCTCTCCCATCCCTAGTCTTCTAACACTAGACTATCTGTGTCTGCTACCTCCCAGGCCACTTCCAGGACTCTCGCTGTTGTTCAATCCAACACTATAGAAATATTTTTACAAAATTTGAAAGTCTTTATGGACAGAATACCTCAGGCATTTTGTTTTGCCTACTTCCTCCTAACGCAAGCCCACCCTCTTGCTCTTGCGCCACGGTGGCATAGTGGCTAGCACTGCTCCTCACAGCACCTGGGACTCGGGTTCAATTCTGGCCTTGCTGACTGGCTGGGTGGAGTTTGTATGTTCTTCCCGTGTCTGCATGGGTTTCCTCTGGGTGCTCCAGTTTCCTCCCACAGTCCAAAGATGTGCAGGTTAGGTGGACTGGCCATGCTAAATTGCCCCTTAGTGTCTCAAGGTGGGTGATTAAAGGGAGTCACAGGGATAGGGCTGGGTAAGGTACTCCGTTGGAGAGTCAGTGCAGAATCGAAGGGCTGAAAGGCCTTCTTCTGCATTGTAGGGATTCTGTCTTCTACGTCACTCGGCTTGCCGCAACATTACACTGACGCCAAATCCATAAACATTCCCATCCTTGGCCTCAGTTTCTTTCTCACCTGTACAGATCACAGAAGCTGCCAAGCTGGGACTCCTTGTCGAATCTTACAGCGACATTGAGCCTAGCAGAAGTGGAGAGTCATCTCTTCACTGTAGAAATGTGCGATGTACAGAAAGGGAGAAACTATCAGCTAGTATGTGAGCTAAACAGAGAGGTAGGGAGACACGAGACAGAGATGATACTGAAGGAAAGACATTCTTACAGAAAGAGGAAGAGAGAAACACATGGGGTCGTAATCTCCAAGCTCCAGCGCAATGTAAATGGGGAGCTATCCCCAAAAATGTGCAAGAGGACCCACACACTCCCGCCACAGTTGTTCCCTGATAATGTTTGCACAGCAATCGTCCTAAGTGCAAACCCCCCCTGGGCAATTGCCCTGTACTGGAAACCATCCGGAAATGTGATTTAAATTCCAAACTTTGAATGGCTCCGACTGTGACACACCAATAGTTACCCAGAAAAGGTTAGAAGAATTAAAACCACTTCTAAATTCTGGGTAACTATTACACTGATCACCCCCTGACCACCAATCTGATTGGTTGGCAGCTCCAGAGGGCGGACTTCCACCAGTCCTGCTTGGCCCTCACATGTCCACCCCATAGCACTCTGTTGCACTGGTACAGCAATGGGAGTACTTATTTCTTAAAATAGGGAGAAAAGTTGAAATTCTGATGCCCACATTACACATCATTTAACAAAGAAGGAAGACATAAAACTCATACCAATCCTCTCAGCGATGTCCGCTGCTCTTTCACCCCACACACCATGAATTCCGATTAGTACCACTTCTCCTGGCTCCACCACATTAACTAAGGCTGCTTCCATAGCGGCGTGCCCTGAGCCACTGATTGCCAGAGTCAAGTTGTTCGTGGTTTGAAAGGCATACTGTATCCCAGCCTTTATCTCGTTCATAATCTGCACCAAAAGAAAATAGTGACACATTCAACAGGAGCTTCAGAAATAGTTCAGAAACCAGTTAAACTATACTTCAGAGCTGGTAGCACTGGAAATCCCGTGACCAGAGACGCACGATTGCTGTGGCGTCCAGCGGGAAGCCTGCTACATGGCCTACGCTTGAGTCTCCCGGCCCGCTGTGGGCTCGGAAAATTTCCCCCAATATATTTGCACTGGAGGCAATACAACAAAGGTTCACAAGATTGGTCCCTCAATAAGATGGTCGTCTATGATGAAATGCTGGGTAAATTGGGCCTATACTCTCAGGAGTTTGGAACATATTGAAACACAAAAGGTTCTGAAGGAGCTTGAGAGCATAGACATTAAGAGACTCGGGAATCTAAAACATAGGGCCATAGATTCAGGATTAAGACTGAGATGAGGACAAATTTCTTCACTCAAAGGGTTGTGAATCATTCAAATTCGCTATCCAAGAGGATTGTGTATGTTCTGTCGTTGACTATGTTTAAGGCAGGGTTAAAGAAACTTTTGATCTCTCAGGAAATCAAGGAATACCTGAGTTAAATCCCAAGATCAATCATGATCATACTAGATGGCACTGCAGGCTGGAGGGGGCTAAATGGTCTACTCCTGGTCTTACCTCATATGTTCTTGGGCTGAGGAGGAGGAAGGTCTTCTTGACCTGCCTGAGGGCTGGCACCTGTTTCTTCAGATGCTATTTCTATGTTTGGTGGGTCTATGCTTCTACCTCTGGGGTGCAGTGAATCAGTGTGCAGACGTTACTCTCTGAAGATCACAAACATCAAGCACCTTTGCTGGTCAGTAGTGTCTATTAGACATCAAACAGCATTCATCCCATGAATTTCTGTCCACCAAAACCTTGTGGACTGTGCATGCAATTTATTGGTGTGATCTCACCATAAGTCCAAAGGTGAACAGGCTAGGTTAATTGGCCATGTTAAATTGACCCTAGTGTCAGGGGATTAGCAGGGTAAATGCGTGCGGTTGTGGGAATAGGCCCTGGGTGGGATTGTGGTCGGTGCAGACTCAATGGGCTGAATGGCCTCCTTCTGCACTGTAGGGATTCTATAATTGTACGAAGACTAAACTGAGCCCTAATGCATGGGATAGGAACCAATGTTTAATGCATTTTGCACAGGGCCACACAGAAACTATAAACTCATTAAAAAAACAAACCTGCCAAGTTAAATTTGTTTCTGTAATCAAAGGAAAATACTTGAATTGTTACTCTGCAGTCTATTAATTATTCTCGCAGATGTTGCAACAGCAGAAATGTTCAGGCAATGAATACCCACAAAGATATTCCAACTTCAAAGTATTCTTATTCATGGGATAGTCATATTTGCTTTGCTGTTTGTTTTGTTGAACACAAGTTCTTATGACAAGGCAGCTTAAACTACTATGCAATCAGGTTGTGTGAAGTAGAAAGTAACACTCCCGAAACATCTCTGTACAAACTACTGTAGCGACCATTTCACTGCTGTACCAGTCTCACAGCCTTATTGTAATGTTGAATCTATATCGAACTTAGTCTTAAACGTGGTGATTGCATTGATGGTTTGGCTATAAACTAAACTGACTTTTTAAAAAGTTTATTTATTAGTGTCACAAGTAGGTTTACATTAACATTGCAATGAAGTTACTGTGAAAATCCCCGAGACAGTGAGTGGGGCAAAATTGACTGTGAAACCTGTGGAGTGGGAGCACTAAATTAATCTTTGCATTGTTTGGCAGTCTTTTTTTCCCCCAAAATATGCTTTATTCGTAAATCGGTGAGAACATTCCAATCAGTCCAAACTGACCATCACACAAAAAGCAATAATATTCAGGTTCTTTACATACAACAAGTAACATTCTGAGATGCTTCAATACAGTAAAGGAAACATTTCAGACATTTGACTTACAAATGTTGCAGTTATTTTAAAGGCTGTCTGCACAGAAAAACCCAACTCCGAGGTGCTTCAGTACAACTGAGACACCTGTAATATTCACTGTATATGTGGTTGAAAGGTCTTAGACGGGGTGTTGAACAAAGCAATACAGCCAAATTAGTGCACTGTTTTGACATGCCGTATAATTCTAAATGGAATCCAGTCACAAGGTCAATGTCTTGCACGTTATCGTCTACCTGAGAGCTTATGAGGCAAAAGGCATGGCCATGAACCTAAAATTTCCAAACAAGGTAACAAAGCTCCATGTAAGGTGTAGTGCTATTGTCACTAGACTAATAATCCAGAGATCCAGGATATTACTCTGGGGAGGGTGTTTGAATCCCACCACGGCAGGTGGTGAAATTTGAATTCAATAAATAAAATCTGGAATTAAAAGTCTAATGATGACCATGAAGCCACTGTCGATTGTTATGAAAACACATTTGGTTCACTAATGTTCTTTAGGGAAAGAAATCTGCTATCCTTACCCAGCCTGTGACTCTAGACCAACAACAATGTGGTTGACTCTTAGCTGCCTTCTGAAATGACCGAGCATTTTTTTATTAAATAGTAATATGCAACTGAAAGGTAGGTTACTCGGGTGTATGTCTGTTGGCTTATAAAGGCAGGATTTTCAACTGAGTGGTATTTCAACATCAACAAAGTAGCATCATGCAAAGTCAAAAGCTCATTCAAGATTGTGAAGAGCAAGTTTTGACAGATGTCAGGAACTATCTCTTTACACGAACAGTGATCACCAACAGAATGGATGGCGGGCAGTTGATACAATGTGGCAATGGCATTGGACTCATTCGAGAAATAGCCAAAATGTTGTGGGTATTCAGGATCAGTTCATAAGGGACTGAAGGAATGAAGGGTTTGTCATATAACGGGCGGTTGAGAAGTCTGGGTCTATACTCGATGGAGTTTAGAAGGATGTGGGGGGATCTAATTGAAACTAACAGAATACTGAGAGACCTAGATAGAGTGGACGTGGAGAGGATGTTTCCACTAGTGGGAGAGACTAGAACTCAAGGGCACAACCTCAGAGTGAACGCCCCTTTAAAACTTGAGATGAGGAGGAATTTCTTCAGCTAGTGCGTGGTGAATCTGTGGAACTCATTGCCACAAAGGGCTGTGGAGGCCAGGTCATTGAGTGTCTTTAAAACAGAGATAAATAGGTTTTTGATCAATAAGGGAATCAAGGATTATGGTGAGAAGTCAGAAGAATGGGGATGAGAAAAATATCAGCCATGATTGAATGGCAGAACAGATTCGATGGGCCGAATGGCCTAATACCTCGACTCAGCTGATGAGGGAGCAGTGTTCCGAAAACTCGTGCTACCAAATAAACCTGTTGGAGAGACTTCTTACTGTGTCTACCCCAGTCCAATGCCGGCATCTCCACATCGAAGAGAAAAGACAGATTTTCATGTCTGGGCAGGACCCTTCAACTGAACCACAGAAAAAATGTCTTCCTTCAGATGAAATAAGGGGACCAGCGGTGGAGGAGTGTGGGGAACGGGATGCTACCATTTTAACCTAATTCCCTGGGGAGGAAACCCACAGGATTGGGTAGAATGCTAGTTTTACACCCCATCTAAAATTCGTCTCCATTGATTCGAGTGAAGAGTAAAACGAGCAAAACACACAATCTGTAATTTTACTGACAGTGGTGGGAGGTGGAGATTATTAACAAAATTACCCCCTTCTCTCCACACCTTCTCCCCCACATACCCCCCCCCCCCACTCTCTCTTTCAACACCCCCTCACCTACCTTCGTTAAATGGCAAGAAGTAAATGTGTGATCCGCTGAAATGATGGCGAGGGAGAGATAGGTGAATGAGAATTGAAACAATTAAAGAGTAAAAAAATGGTCTTGGACACCTCAAAAGAGGGTTATTTGTTATTTCTCTGACTGCTACCTAAGCCATCAATGACAATGGATTAAAATATGGGCAGAGTATACAGCAGGCGACCCAACCATTGCTGCCTCTTTTGTACCTACTCCATAAGATAAATTCCTTTGAGGAACTGATAGACAATTTTAACATCTTTCAATGCCTTTTTTCAAAAAGGTTCCATTGAAAATCTCTCTGATCCTTTTCTGCACAAACTTTAGCTCAATGTATTTATATGTATTTTTTAAAATAACCCCAACTTGTTGGCCTTTGCAATTTCCTGCATGTTAACTCCCCACTTATCTTGCTATTTGCAAAGATTTACTTATCTTTAGCACTTTATCACATTCTCAGAAAGACCCTAAACTTTACATTGCTTTCAAGAGCAAATGCCCCTCAGAAAGAAAGGTGGAGAAGTAGAGAAAAATAGAAATAAAGGGGCTTACCTCAAACATTTCAGCATGCATGTGTCCAATCACCTGCCTGCCCCCTGCCTCTTGGACTCGGGAGGAGATATTAGAGGGGCCTGGTCCCAGCAGTAGTTTTTTGGGGATAACAAGAGGTTTCAGAAGCGCCTGGGGTGGAGGAACCGTCAGCTCGGCGTGAGCTGACATGCTGCGGCTAAAAGCCTTGCACTGGGAGCCCAACTGCACCAGGGAAGCAGAGCCTCGTTCGCCCTGAGCCAGGAGGTTACAGCTCGTCAGATGGGCTAGGAGAGATCTTCGAAGTACAACCCCTGACATTGCTAAAAATCTTCCACTGCCACACACTCAGCAATCACCCATACAATTGGGCCTTTGATGATTTCTGGAGGCTATTTTTTGTTTGCAATGGAAGGGAAAGGTCTACGGCCTCACGGACACTGATGAGCACACCCTGACCTTCCAGTTCCAACACACAGGAAAAGTTTTTAAAATGTTCAAATCTGCTCCACGAGCCCCACAACCTCTGCTCACTTGAACAGAAATCCAAGGAGGAAGTGGAGCTGGTCAGTTCTCCAAGAAAAAGAATCATCTGGGGTCCTTGTCAATAAATAACCGGAATTGAAAAAAACATTTGTATTAATGGTTAATTACTTGTCAACAAATCCAGTTATACATTGTTAACCAGTAAATTAGACCAGCCTCTTTGAGAGTCCCAATCTGTGATCCCACTCTGAAGATTACGGTTGCAATGTCAGAAATGGGTTAATTTGTCAAAGCCATTTGTATTTTTATGGAATAAATTCAAAGATATTTGGCATGTTTTTCTGCAAGTCAAGTGGTCAGGTGTTTGCTTGTCATGTCGGTCACCAACTGGCAGAAAGAGGCGGTGAGCTGGAGATTGAAACTGACTGGCTGCTGATTGCAGGGGGGGAGAAGGGTCAATGGACTGGAGCCTGGTTCAGTGCGGATAGCACAGCTCAGTAGTGCCCTAGCAAGTTAATGCTGAAGCCAGACAATGAATTGGGTGTATCTTTGGTTTCGCAACCTTGCAAGTGCTCATTCTGAAAGCCTGACTGGAGACACCATATCCGTTTGAAACAAAGGGGACAAGGTTTCTCCTTAAGCTATGTGATAAGAGCTTATCATCTGTTTCACAGTGCTGTCACATCACTTGTCTGTGTGATCATCACTCACCACACCAAATCAAGTCAGTCAAATATTAAAGGCTATTAAAAGGAAAAATGGGGTCCTGGGTTATATGTATCGGAGCACTGATTAGAAAATAATATTGAATATAAATGGTATCTTGCATTTCAGCTATAATTAACAGGGCCTACCTGCCCTTGGGACTGCAAAATGCAGCAAGCCGTTTGAAACTCCATTGACTTCAGCTGGAATGGAAGATCATGCTGGTAAAATTTCACCTAATTGGAGCAGACATGGGTAGGCAGTGGGATCCCCACCTGGCTTCCTCCCACCCGATTAAATGCCCTCCCCTGCCTCCAAACTTGCCTCAGGGGAGGGCGTTAAATTCCGCCCAATGTGAATATAAATATTTGTCTTTTTAAAAGTTACCCAGTTACTTCAGTGGTCCATGTTTGTGTCTAAGACTTCAGTCAGATAGTTAGAAAGCAGAGATAAATAACAATACTGATGAAATCTGTAATCACACACTGTACCAGTAAACACATTTTAGCTCAAGGTTGGGGACAGGATTGCAACAACACATGAGTGTGCTGCAGTAAGTACTTGGTATCTAATCTATAAGGCAATTGCCACACACTTTCAAAACAATCTAACATTGACTCCTTATTACACCACACGCATTAGATATCCACCCAAAAAGGTAGCATATGAATGTTCAAAATTATATCAACCTATTTCCATTTATCCAATCATGGCCAATCATCCGCAATGACCTCTCTTCTCGTTTCCACATCATTATCGCTGGAAATCACAGAATTATAGAATCCCTACAGTGCAGAAGGAGGCCATTTGGCCCATCGAGTCTGCACCAGCTCTCCAACAGAGGATCTTACTCAGGCCCTATCCCCATAACCTTGTATTTACTTCACTAATCCCCCTCACCTATGTAACTTTGGACACTAAGGGGTAATTTAGCATGTCCTGCCAGTGAGATTCTGCAAGTCCAGGAGGCACACGTGAGGACGGCCTAAACCGGGATGTTGGGTTTATGTCACACTATCAGTAACCCCCACAGCTTGCCCCCTGGATTTGCAGAATCTCACTGGCTGTCCTGTCTGGAGACAATACACATCTCTTTAACCTGTGCTTAATGCTCCCTCCACTCACATTGTCTGTGTCTTTAAGACCTGGTTGGTTGTAGAGATTCGCATTCTAATCAGTATTCTGTAACTTGATTTTGTGTCTCTGTGCCCTGTTTGAGAGCAGATGTCCACTCCATCTGACGAAGGAGCAGCGCTCCGAAAGCTAATGGCATTTGCTACCAAATAAACCTGTTGGACTTTAACCTGGTGTTGTTAAAACTCTTACTGTGTTTACCCCAGTCCAACGCCGGCATCTCCACATCATGACTCCCCGAATAAGCCAGAGTTGTATATAAGCTGCAGGAATGGACACACAGCCAGTCACACAACAAAGATGTCTGCGCGGAAATTTGCTCCCAATTTTCAGAGGCTGACCAGGAGCACCTGCTAGATGCCGTGGAGGAGAGGCGTCGTCGTCTGTTCCCTGGTCAGGGCCCCAACTCAAGGGGTGCATCTGCCACGACATTGTGGGAGGAGGTGGCAGAAGTGGTGAATGCCAGGAACCTGACACCAAGCTCTGGCAGGCAGTGCCGCAAAAAAATGTACAACCTTCTGCGAGCAGCAAGGTTGAGTGAGCATCCCTCTTGGAACCCCACACATGCTTGGCACAGAACTCCAACCCTGCTTAGACATCTGAGGGGAATGCAACAAGTGACCCTTCCCCCAGGAACAGAATCTAACTCCTTCCCCCTCACCTCTCAACGAGCACCCTTCAGTGGTAACCGCTTTCCCTCAAACTGTCAGCACAATGCCCGAGACACAGGCACGCATTGTGCACCATGCGCTGCAATATGTTCATGCTTGCTATCCACCTTATGTTCCCACAGGAAAAGAACATCTACAACGCACGGGAAACGACACAGACTGGTGGTGGTATGCCTGACCTGCGGCAGCTGAGTAGAATGGAGGAGCGTGCCATGGAGCTGGCAGGGGGTGGTGGGCCATCCCGAGTGGTCACCGACAGCCAGGTCGGCGTCCAGCATGCAAATAAGCAGAAGCGCACCCTCAACCTAGGTCCTCCGCTAAGTAAGTGCGATGCTGCATGGAATGTTTTGCCTCCCTCCCCCTAATGTGTGTTCTCTTTTAAAGCTTTGGACCTAGAGGAACCCAGCCCTTCGGGTGTTGCTGCCGCCCCTGCTGCTCTGGAGCAAACTGCCCATGACCCCCTGGATGACACCTCGGAGGGAGGCACTGAGGAATCCTCCGAGGCCAGCACCACTAAAGCGTCACCGGCATGTACCACACAACATATGAACACAGAGACTGTCACCATGATGGGTACTTTTGTTGAGGCTTCTGGGTCATGAACTGGTGAGCACATCACAGCCGCTGATGCACATTGGATGGAGGCGGGCACATCCGAGGGCTGGGACACACGGAGGTCTACCGGAGGCCAGGATTCAGCTGTCCCCAAGCCAACTGCTCGGCCTTTCGGTTTGTTCCTCCCATGGCTGGTGGAGATGCATCAGGAAATCCGGGGAATTGTGGAAGGGCTGTCAGCAACTATGCTGTGACTGCAAGGCTGTTTAGGGGAGTCAAACAGAATGCTGTTGCAGGAGGTGGTGCCGACACAGCGTGAGACCCAGGCCAACACTGCAAGGGTGGCGACCACAGTGGAAAGTCTGGCTCAGGGGTCTGTCCTCATGGCTGACAGGATCCAGGCCATCCTGGAGATACCACAGGCTACGGGCGAGTGTGTTTCCAGCATCCAAGAGGCACAGCGTTCGATGGCCATGGGTGTTGGGGGCATGTGGGAGACACTGCTGGCCGTGGCTGGGTCTCTCACTGGCAGCCTGGAGACACAGCAGGCTGTGGCTGTGAGCCTCGGTAACTTAGCCCAGGCTCAGAGGGCTACTGCTGAGGGGATCCAGAGCCTGACTCGCTCACAGAATGCTGTAGCGGAGGGGCTCCGGAACTTGGCCGAGTCTCAGAGGGCCAGGGCTGAGGGATCACAGATCATGGGGCAGACGCATCTAGGCCTCCAGGACTGGCAGAACCAGCTGACGCCGGAGCTTCTGGAGCTCCGTCCAGCTACCTGGCATCCCATGGAGTGTCCCCGGGGCCTCTGGGCACCCCAAGGGAGGAGGAAGGGCTTGAGCCCATGCCGAGGCCTTCCACCCAGGAGATACCGAATGTCCCGAGAACTTCCGATTCCCCCCTACCTCACACTGGAGCATCTCGGTCAGCAAGATGAACAGGGTGGCACTGAAACAGTGCCATCCACAAGTCAGCCAGGATCCTCCAGGTTCCGGCCGCCCAGGGCATGTCCGCCATGGGCATCACAGGCAACAGGGCGAGCATCACAGCTGGACAACTCCACCTCCGATGTGCATCCTGGGGTAGCACCAAGATGAAGCAGTAGACAGCACAAAGTTAGAAAGTTGTAGTTCACTCAGAGGGCATGGGTGAAGGTCAGCATTTGTCAGGGTTTGGTAATCATTTACATTAAGAACACAATAAATGGTTAATTGCACATCACGCTGTGACTAATGTGTCTCTGATTCTCTTCCCCCCACAGCTCAGTGTTCCCGACTCCCAAACAAAGAGGTGCTGTCTGTTGAGCCTTGCAGACTCAGCCACATGTTTCAGAGTGTCTGCCCTACCTTCACCAACATCCACCAGACCCTTGGTGTAAGTGTGACGTAAGTGCCCCCCCACCCCCTCCTCCCTCCCTCTCTTGGCCAAAAAATATGTGTCCCCAACCCTTACAGCTGTGTGGGCCAGGGTGGCAGCGTGCACTCTGAGTACAGGAAGGAGTCAGACTTGAGTTGCACCAGGGGCAGGATCCCAGTGAGCACAACAGCGAGTCGTCATCATCCTCCAGCCTTCAACCAAGACCCGCAACCATTGCCAGCCCAGGCACATTAATAGGATCGGATATTTCTGGGGGATATGGTGGTGGGATGACAGAAGCAAGGGAAGGGTGATGTGGTGGTTTGAGGTGCAGGTCGGTTTGGAGGGGGAATTGTGGCTGCACTTGCTCCTGGGGTGTGGTGGATGTGTGTTGGTTGCAGCCTCCTCACTGCACGGCACCAGCTAGGTGAAGTGGGCTGCAATCAAGGCATCCCTTGATGCCCTTCCCTGCCAGACACCTGCAATCGCCACCCGCCCTCTTTCCTCTGGCTCCTCATATGGTGGGGCGTCCACCTCACCCCCTCGCTGCTCCTCCTCCTCCTTCTCCTGCTGCAGCTGGTCTTCCCGCTGCTGGGCGATGTTGTGAAGAGCGCAGCACACAATTATGATGCGTGAAGCACGCACAGGGTCATACTGGAGGGCCCCCCCAGAGTGGTCCAAGCAGCGGAACTGCATCTTCAGCAGGCTGATACACCGCTCAACGACAGACCGGATGGTTGCATGGGCCTCGTTGTAGCGGGTCTCCGCCTCAGTCTGGGGCCTCCACACAGGCATCATCGGGCATGACCTTAGCGGGTAACCCTTGTCACCCAGTAGCCATCCCAGGAGCCTGGGCTGGTCTTCAAAGAGCCCAGGAATGACCAACTGCCAGATCACAAAGCTGTCATGGACACTCCCTGGGTGGCGTGAATTGACCTGCAAGATTTTCATTTGATGGTCGCAGACAATTTGGACGTTCAGGGAGTGTTCAAAAATTGCTGCGGCCCTGTATGGGGAGCCCACAAGGTGATGTGCGTGTCATCCACTGCAACCCGTACGTTCGGGATCCCAGCGATGGAAGCGAAGCCGAGAGCCCTGGCCTCTTGCTGTGCACGGCCCACATCGGAATTAATGAACTGCCCCGTCCGGGCATACAGGGCATCTGTGACCTGCCGCACACATCTGTGCACGGAGGCCTGGGAGATCCCAGCTAGGTTGCCACTGGGAACCTGGAATGATCCGGAGGCATAGAAATTGAGGGCTGCCGTCACCTTCACATCCACAGGGAGCAGGTGGCCGCCCCTCCCCTCAGGTGCCAGGTGTGTGAGCACTTCACAAATGTGTCGCACTGTGGTCTTGGAGGCAGCCGGCGACGGCACATCTCCTCCAAGAGGGCCTCGAAGGAATTGCGGGGCCTGTACCACCTTGCCCTCGGTACCCTCCGCCTTCTGTGCACCCTCTCGGGAGGCTGCCCATCCACCTCCTAGCCCTCAGCGGCAGCCCCCTACCCTGCTTCCTGAGGGACTGATGGTGGCTGCTCCTGCGGTGGTGTCTCCACGCCCGCCGCCTCCTCCTCCTCCTTCACCCCTGCTGCCACCAACATGGCCAGCTCTAGATCACGCAACCCGAGATCCATCTGCACAGTGGGGTTTGGAAAGAACATAGAATGACAGATTATTCTCATTGGCTCATTAGACCCAACACCACACCAATCCCTCACTTGGGCCAGAACCCCCACTTGTGGGAACTGGCAACCCCACACAATCCATGGTGCCATGCGTGGCCCGATTAGGGTTGTGTGAGATTCCCATCATGACAAATGCTGGCACAGATTATGCAGGTCGGTGAGCAGACGTGGGCAATGTGCACCCTTGAGCCATTGCTATGTGTGCAACTGTAGCATCTGTTACAGGCATGTGTTGCTGCTCCGTGTCACAGGGCAGGGACAGATTGCAAATCAGCACCAGATGTGTGTCCAGTGACAGCTGATTCCACGCAGCCCATGTCTGAACCTCTTCTCCCCAGCCTGGAGCAGCAGCTGCTTCATCTGGTTAGGCCTCAGTCAGTACATGGTACATTCCTCCCCCACCCCGGAACACCAACACTTAGTCGAGTCCCTGACCACACCCCACGGCAAGACAATGCCACTGCACAGTGCTGTGGAGGGGGCGGGTGAGCGGGAGCCCTCGAGGCTGCCTCCCACACTGTGCTACAGCACTGCCTAGTTGGGGGGGGCGGGGCAGGGAGCGGGGGGTGAGGGTGGAGGGGTGAGGGTGGGGGGGGGGGGGTGTGGGGGAAGTGGGACTCGCTGACGAAGCCTCACCCAGAGAACTGTGAGGAAATAGAAGCCTCCCATCCCCACCACCCCCACCCCCCCACCCCAGATATCACTGGATCAGCACCTGAAGGCAGCAGGAGGAAGGCCACCAGGCATCTCCAGGGCCTGCCTGCAACATCCCTCATGCTCTCCTAGCGGAACGTAGCTCCTCACGCCAGTTCAAGGCTGCCGCGCCTTGTTGAGACTTATAAATACCTACTCTGATTCGCACCAAAGTTACATCACGCCAAAGAGGTGGGAGAAGCAGACGAGGGTGGAGAGCCCGATAATGGCATGTAAAGGTATGTAAACTCATACAAATCAGCGGCCTGCCGGTTCTCTGCAAGTTTCCGACGGCGCCATTTTTCTCCGGTTAGGAGATGCGTGCAGGTCGTAAAATCTGGTGGGGAACCCGCAAAATGGCCGACACGCGCATCTCCCGGCCTGACCTGCTAGAAAAGTTGCCGGTCACGATGCAAGATCGCGGCCATAATTTCCAAGGGAGATCTTGTGGCACAGTAGATAACATTCTTGCCTCTGAGCCAGAAATTCTGGGTTCAAGTCCCACTTCAGACATGGTGGGTGGTATGGTGGTTAGCACTGCAGTCTTACAGTGCCTGGGTTCATTTCCCAGTTTGGGTCACTGTCTGTGCGGAATTGCATGTTCTCCCCATATCTGCATGGGTTTCCTCCGGGTGCTCCGGTTTCCTCCCACAGTCCGAAAGACATGCTGGTTAGGTGCATTGGCCATGCTAAATTCTCCCTCAGTGTACCTGGACAGGCGCCGGAGTGTGGTGACTAGGGGATTTTCACAGTAACTTCATTGCAGTGTTAATGTAAGCCTACTTATGATACTAATAAATGAAACAAGGAATGTGCTTTCATAATATGGCCAAAAACATTTATTATCAACCTGTAGATGCTTCCAATATGCCTATGGCAGCCGGTAAAAGCAGGCGTCTCCTGGTCAGCCATGTTTGATATAGAATGGCAACCCTCAATCTATAACTTCTGGTGATTGGCTACCAAGAAACTATCATTGGTTCTTCTATTTTTCATCCACTTGCTGATCTTCAACAACATCATCCAAAAATACCTTATCAGATTCCACTTCTACGCTTGATGGAACCTAGCTCTGTCTCACCACCACATCTTTCAAACCCTCCACTGTTCCTGATTTGTTACAATGCTTGTCTGATATCTGGTATAGGATAAGTCCTAGGAATTTCCTCCAACTAAATATTGGGAAGTTCAAAGCCATCATCTTCAGTATTTGCCACAAATTCTGTTGCCCAGCCACCCCAATGTCATGTTGTATTTGACCCTGATATGTCCGACCGCATAACTGTTCTAACAGCAAGACCACCTACTCTGCAACACTGCCCATCTCTGCCCCTGCCTCAGCTCATCTGCTGCTGAAACTCTCGTCCATGCCTTTCTTATCTGTAGACCTGACTATTCCAATGCTTTGCTGGCTGGCCACCCAAGTTAACCTTCCATAACTGTGAGCCCATCCAAACTTCTGCTGCTCGTATCATACCAAAACCACAATGGCACAGTGGTTAGCACTGCTGCCTCACAGCGCCAGGGACCCAGATTCAATTCTGGCCTTGGGTGATTGTTTGTTTGTCTGTCTGTTTGCATGTCCCCTCCCCTGTCAGCATGGATTTCCTCTGTGTGCTCCAGTTTCCTCTCGCAGTCCAAAGGTGTGCAAGTTAGGTTATTTGGCCAAGCTAAAAATGCCCCTTTGTGTCCCAGATGTGCGGGTTAAAGGATTAGTGGGGTAAATACGTGAGGTTACAGGGATAGGGCCTGAGTAGGAGTTGGTGCAGCCTCAATGGACCAAAAGATCTCCTGCCCTGCATGGATTCTATGGTCCTTCTTTTCTATGATTCCATGAGATATTGGGCGAGATTCACCGACCTCCCAGCCGCTTGTTTCCCAGTGGAGGAAGGCAGTGTGCTGTTCACTCGCGGCGGGATTCTCTGGTCCCACCACTGTCAATGGGATTTGTCATTGATGTCACTGCCACGAAACCCGTGGGTGGGGGTGCACTGCTGGCAGGACCGGAGAATCCCACTGGCGTGAACGGCTGGAGAATTTCAACCATTAAGTTGCAATCGCCCATCATCACTGTGCTCATTTCCATTGGCCCCGGTTCGGCAATGCCTCAGTTTTAAAACATCCATCCTTGTTTTCAAATCCTTCTGCGGCCTTGCCCTTTGCTATTTCTGAGACATTCGCCAGCCTTTCAACCCTCCAAGATCTCTGCACTCTTCCAGTTTAGTTACTTTGTGCATCCCCGATTTTAGTTGCTTTGTTAGCTCTATGCTTTACAACTTCCTCCTTAAAACCTTTCTGCCCCCTTCTCCATCTTTATGCAGCTTCTTAAAACCTAACTCATTGACAAAGCTTTTTGGTTATCTGCCCTAATATCTCATGTTGGTCAGTGTCAAACTTTGCTGAAACTGTTTCCAAAATCATTCCAGGCTGTGCAGTCCAGGCCACTCCCTGCAATAATAAATGTAATTTTCCTCTTAGACATTTTGCCAATTAACTGAAATCCTTGGTCTCTGATTACCAAGTCTCCTGCTAGTGGAAACAGTTTCTCCCTATCGATGAGGAACATAAGTATTAGGCCAGGAGTAGGCCATTCGGCCCCTCGAGCCTGCTCTGCCATTCAACTAGATCTCCGAGGAGATCTTCTACCCCAATGCCATTTTCCTGGACTATCCCTGTCTCCCTTGGTGTTTTTAATGTGTAGAAATCTATCAATTTCTGTCTTCAACACAATCAAAGACTGAGCCTCTTCGGCCCACGTGGGTGGAGAACTGCAAAGATTCATCATCCTCTGAGTGAAGTAATTCTTCCTCATCTCAGTCCCAAATTCTACGACTGTGTCTGTGGCTCTTGACCGCCCCCCCCCCCCCCCCCCCCCACCCCGGCCAGAAGAAACATCCTGTCTGCCTCTACCTTGTTAAGCCCTGTGAGAATTTTGTATGCTTCAATGGGATCACCTCTCTATTTCTCTAAACTCTACAGAATAAAGGCCCAATCTCCTCAATCTTTCCTCAGAGGGCAACCCTGCAACTCTATTCTATTAGAATCCCTCATAATTTTGAACATATCTATTAAATCTCCCCTTAACCTCTGCGGTAAGGATAAAAATCCTAAATTCTCTTGTTTCTCCACATAAAATTATTCTTCATCCCACATTTCATCCTTGTAAATCTGCTCTGCACCCTACCAAGGCTTTGCTGTCTTCTCTAAAGTTTGGTGTCCAGAAATGCTCAAAATATTCCATCTGGTGGCTAACCAGTGGCGTATAAAGATTTACCATAACCTGCTGCCTGTGTACTTTATGCCTCTTTTCCTAAAGCTTTTTCTAAAGCCTAACGCAATTAAAAAGTTCCAGTTCTCAGGCAATCACGTCCAGTAAAAAAAACCTCTGGCGGACTGGGTTTCATCTGGGATGGGTGGCATCAGGCTAAGGCTCAGTCTGTCAACTTAGCCCCTGCCCTACAATTTCAATCATTTAAATGTTTATCCAACCCTGATAATATGCTAACTCCTGTATTTCATGTTTTTGATCCATTTTTTGAATCCTAATTGTTGTTCGAGCTACACAGAAGACTGTTTACCAGCTATCTGGTTTATGCACTCGCAGTGCAAGCTGTGCAAACAAGGAAGATAAGAGTTCATGTGATGAGTAACTGGGATCTTACACACTGTACTACAATGCAGACTGAAATGTTTAAACATGAAGGGTCATTTGTTGACATAGCCCAAGCTACCAATCTCCCTATGTTAAAAATCTTAAGTTGCGGGGTAGCTTTAACCTCACTCCACCGAGGCAGCTAATGGATGTGCAAGGTGTTAAAATTAGGTTGACTGTACTTACCAACTCAATGCTGCTCCAGCCTAACACTATTTTAACTTTGCAGACTTTCCAGTCAGTTGCAGAGCCCACTATGTGCAGGTGGGAGTCTCGTGAATCTCATGTAAATCAGATGTCACAGAAGCTTTAGAATATGTTTCCCCAAATTGGTCGCCTGCGAACAATGCACTTGTATCTGTTTAGGTGCATAATTTCTTACCTGTGGAGTGAGAAATTCAGTTTAAAATAACCCAGCAGCAAAGGCTTTTTTTACTTAAAAAGGACAAGGTTAGTCTGTCTCCCTCTAGCTCTGGAAGTTACCTAAGAAAAGACAAAGGGTGGAATTTTCCATTCTGGAGATCAAACAGGAAAGCTGTGAGATTCCCACTGTGCAGTGGGCAGGTGAACACGCGCAATCTTCTGCTGTTCAATTAATTAATTATGCATCAGTGAGGAGCTTGGCCAATCTCATGGGGGGTGGGCAGGAAGTTGCCCGCCGTTACCTCGTGGGGTCAAAGGTCATGGCATCACATTAAAAGGTCACCCAGACAGGCGTTCACTCATTGCAGGCCAGGAGCTCTGCACTGGGCTGCACGGTGGCACAGTGGTTAACACTACTGCCTCTCAGTGCCAGGGAGCCGGGTTCAATTCTGGCCTCGGGTCACTGTCTGTGCAGAGTCTCCCGTGTCTGCGTGGGTTTCCTCCGGGTGCTCCGGTTTCCTCCACAGTCCAAAGATTTGCGGGTTAGGTTATTTGGCCATGCTAAATTGACCCTTATGTCAGGGGGATTAGCAGGGTAAATATGTGAGGTTACGGGAATAGGGCCTGGGTGGGATTGTGGTCGCTACAGGCTTGATGGGCCAAATGGCCTCCTTCTGCACTGTAGGGATTCTATGAGTACTCCTCTAGAGTCCTTGCAGCCATAGCTCATACTGGAAACGCTGGCAGATGTGAGCAAACACATCCCAGGACATACTATGGCACATCCGGCATTACTTTTCCCTCATTTCTGGATAAGAGCACCGCCGGTGATACACCTATGATTGAGCCAATGCTTGCTGTTGCAGTGGTCCATGTTCACCAGCATCTTCACCTTACAGAGGCCCCACTGCCTCATGCTGCTCAGCCCTTGCACCTCCTGGCCCTCTGCCAACCTGTGAAGGGCTTTCCTTCTTCTCATCTGAATATGAGCAATTACCAAAGCGGAGTT
This sequence comes from Mustelus asterias, assembly GCF_964213995.1. Classification (NCBI taxonomy): domain Eukaryota; kingdom Metazoa; phylum Chordata; class Chondrichthyes; order Carcharhiniformes; family Triakidae; genus Mustelus; species Mustelus asterias. The sequence goes on along the minus strand of NC_135803.1, from coordinate 72,416,586 downwards.
GTCTCCAGCCTTCTTCATCATGCCTCAGTGGGTGTGTGAACAAATTGAAATCATAAATTTAGTGAGCGAGTGCTTTATAGGTTTTGCTCTATCACAAAGCCAGCAGGCAAGTGCTAAGCCCTTCACCTGGCCTCTGTCTGGGCAAAGCATTCTCACCCCACCCCTTCCAGATAAGGACATTCTGGAGGACCAGAGATAAGTGCTCCTCCAGTTCTTATATGAATGCATATGGAGACATTGCTCTTTGACCAGGGTAATGAGAGCCATGCGCAATAAGCCTCACGTAGACACTTCTCTGTTTGTCTGCACCTATCGTTGAGACTTTATAGAGAGATCATTGTCTCGGCAGTATAAAAAGCTTAACTGCATGTCAGCCAAGAGCATTCACCTGGAGAAGGAGGTTTGGAGTCGTGAGTTAACTGCCCTCCATCAGTCGTGCGTCCTAGAAGTATTCAATCTCCCTCTCTCCTTCACTCCGCCTCTGACTGTAGCCAATGGCAAATGGCACAGAATGAACGGCAGCTCCACACCACACAGGGATCTCGATGTTGTGAGACCCGTGAGTCAGGGACAATCCTGCTGCAATGTGGGCTTCACCACAAAGGAGAACACAAATGGGTATCTTTGAATCCAGTTGCCTCCTAATTATTAAGGTGTCCCTTTAGTCGGTCATGGTAACTTTAACTTTAAAACTTGTGCTGACCTTGAACTTCAACCACCTGAAAAGACCCTCCTCTCACCTGGAGTGATCTCACTTACTGACCAATTGTGTGGTCAAGGTCAGTTTGGAATAATGATGGGCATCACCATTCAAATTCTCCACCACATTCTTTCCTCCCTTTGTCACCCACCAACTTGCCCCATCACCATAGACCCAATATCGTCATTCCTCACCCCTCTGTCACTCTTGAACACTCTCCAGTTAACCAGTACCCTCTTACGATCCACCTTCATATGTCCTCCCTCCCCTCAGAGCCGACAACACATGTTATCAGCCTTATGCCCACAGATTTTGTCCCCCACTTATGAGACCATCGCATACTAGCCACTCATCCTGTATCTGCCACTACTACATCCCCTCTCCCTCTGACTAATCCCTTCTTTCACCAGTACCCGGTGTTGCCCCCCCAACCCCCTGACTACCAATGGCCCCACCATCGACACTGCCAACACTGCCCTCTAAGATTCTCCATTCATCCCTTCCTTGGACATTCCCCCTTTCCTTCCCAATATTTTAGCATAGAGGTGTGAATTATATTATCTCTCCACTTTGAACTCACCTCTTCTACAGTTCTAACACCTATCTTTATACCCAATTGTTCACCCCCTAGTCACTTAGGTAAACACTTGTTTTCCCGGTGCTAAGCTAATTCACATATCAAAAACACCTTCAAACAGATGCATCTGTATCATTTCTCCTTTTATCCAATTCTTTACTTTATCTCAATTTTATTTTTCTTCAATTCTTGGATCTTTCTTTTACTCAAGTATCTTGGCAGTTCCCAAGAAAGAGAAAGCAACATCTATGGAACTCAAAGTCATAGAAGAGGTGAAGCTCGCCAGCTAAAAGCTACTTATGTACCGTCGTCAAATCAAATGTTCTAAATTCTCGCTAGCAGAGAAATTAAGTTGGAGGGAGAGCTTCATTCCAGTGAAATGTAATTCAAGATTAGCCCACACTTGACACAGGCCTGATATATTTTAAATTTGAGGTGTTGTGTTGTCTGAATTGAAGGTTTTGAGGTTATGCAGTTTTTGCTGCAGATGCGATGGCTTCCCCTGCTGAATTGCTGGGGGTTGCTTTAACAGTTGGACTTAGCATGTGGAATCAGGGACGGGAAGCAATCCTATATTCTGGTTTTGCAGGCATGGCACTTTCAAGCTGTCCAGTAATTTACGGCGCAAGCCCTGGCTGTTTCCAGATGTCTCTTTTTGGGCTGAATCTTCTTCAAGCTGGTTCTGTGAATCTGCCAGTTTCCTGCCCTTTTCAATGCTTTTTGCAGGCAAGCTATGATGGTTGCTGTTAACAAATGACCCGTACACAATGCCAAGTCATCTTTCCATATAAGGCGAGTGTTAGTCTTCTGAAGTTTCCTTACCCCTTGTCAGAATTCAAAAGATCAAGTTTTTGCATGCCTGAGAGTGGCTTATCAGTTAGTGTCTTTGTGTTTGGAGGAAAAGCAATCAAGACAAGGCGCTTCTGTTTACTCTTTTGGAACACTCATCTCTTTTTTTTTACCAAAAATATAATTCCTTCATAAGAAAACTGCAAAAGCATTACAAACATTCCAAAATGGCCGTCACACAAAAAGCAATGGCATTCAGATTCTTTACATGTATCAAGTAACACTCTGAGATGACTCAGTACAGTAAAGGAAATGTTTCAGACATTTTACAACAGTCTTACAAATGTTGCAAAGTTATTTTAAAGGTTGTCTACCTGGAACAAGTTTCACTCTGAGGTGCTTCAGTACAACTGAGATACATACAATATTTAGTGCATCCATTCAGTGAGTCATTTGGCCCAAGGAGGTTCTGTTCTCCTCAGTTCAATGTGGTTGAAAGGTCTTAAAGACAGCGACCTTCCCCATTGTACCTCTGCAGCAGCTGCCCCAAGCTTTGGTGCACATAGTCCTGGGCTTTGGAATGTGCCAGTCTGCGACACTCAGTCAGGGACAACTCCTTGTACTGGAAGAACAACAGGTTTCAGGCTCCCTTCTTTGAGTGCCTGAAGGGGTTCTAGCTGAATCCACAAAGAGAAAATCAAGTGACTCTCAGGACCATATTTTACCATTTTGATTCTAAGTGCTGGGCGGACTTGAAACTGGGAGTGTTTCAGATCCGACTTTTAGACCCGTTCTCAGGCACCCCCATATGCACTCTGCCTGAAAAAATATCAGTGATTCTGAATCACGCTGTAGAAGCCTGTGGTCGGGGCTTAACCCGCCCGAAATCCTGCAGCTCCGATCGGCGCCTCCAACTGCGCATGCGGAAAAAAAAAGATAGAATAACGCTCCCTGCCACATCCCTCCCGGGCTGAATAATGCCTCCCCCTTGCCCCCACAGACATTGCCCCACCCCCCACAACATTACTGACCCCGTTATCCCCCCAACCCCTCCGCCACCCAGACCAATCGCGGGCCACTCCCCCTTCCCCCACCGATCTCAGGCACAGAGTGGCAGCGGAATCCCCCCCCCCCCCCCACTGATCTCAGGCAGAGTGCAGCGAACCCCCCCTTCCCCACCCACCCCTGATCTGAGGCAGAGTGGCAGTGGACCTCCCTTCCCCCCACTGATCTCAGGCAGAGAGATCCATCCTCCCCCCTCCACCCTACAGATATCAGGCAGGGTGATCCCCTCACCCCCACCCCGGACCCCTCCCGCACAAGGCCCCCAGCTCCTCCGGACTCCAATGGCTGTGTGACACCTCCCTCTCTTTCCCCTGTCCCCAATCATTGAGGCACTCATCCACCGCCGCCACATGCCCCCCACTCCCTCCCCCACCGCCCCCCCCTCACCCCAGCAGCACACCTGCAAGTGTTCACTTGCCTTTCCCTCAATGCTAACAGGCAAACTACATGGAATTTGCTGGAATGTTCTGCCAAACTGTCTGCAGCTGATCCGCCCTAACGAGGGGCAGCTGCATAAAAAACTCAAGAATGGACAGGCAGGCAGGCATTCCTGCACAAAATGTGCGCACGACCAGCCCCCCGATTTACTGAGGGCGACCTGGGGAGGCTGCTGGATGCAGCAGATGCCAGGCGGGACACTCTCTTCCCCCCCACCCCCCAGGAGGACACACACCCAGGGGAGCTGATGGAAATGCAGCCTGGGAGAAAGCCACCACCCCGGTCAGTACCACGGCACTGGCCCCCGAACCGGGAAGCAGTGCCGGAAAAATGTCAATGACCTCATCCATGCAGCAAGGGTGAGTGCTGAACCCCATCTTGCATCTTCCCCCAAATCTCCCCCAGATCCTCCCATCCCCAGCATCCTGCAGTTTCCAATCCCTGACCCCCAAGCAGCTCCTTCCTATCCCCCCAAGAGCCCCACTGTGCTTGCTCTCTAAGGGCCATCATCTGCAGGAGTCATGCCACCATTTCTTTCATGGCTCCTTCTGTCTCCACAGGAAAAGACCGACCATAACATCCGCGAGAGGGCGAAGACAGGGGGTGGTGAGCCAGACCTCCCAGTCCTCGCCCCCTTTGAGGAGCAGGCGCTGGAGCTCTCAAGAGAAGGGGAGTTGCAGGCAGTCAGTGACAGCATGGTGGGGCTGCCGTCAAGATGTGAGCACCTGTCATTCCTCCACTCACTTTGATGCAACTTCTCGGGGCATGAGATTTGGGTGCGAAGGGCAAGGTTTAAAGGCGATGTATGAGGCATGTTTATTTGCACAGAGAGGTTTAGTGGGTGCCTAGAACTCGCTGCCGGGGGAGGTCGTGGATGCAGATACGTTAGTGACCTTTAAGGGCCATCTTTACAGCTATGTGAATGGGATGTGATTAGAGGCATATGGTCCACGGAAGGGTAGGGGGTTACAAATGAGATGGGCAGCCTGGTAGCTACAGGCGTGGAGGGCCGAAGGGCCTATTCCTGTGATGTAAGTTTCTTGGTGCTTTGTTCTATGTTCAAGATAGAAATGTGAATCACTTGTTTTGCATCCTGGATTCCTCTCCTTCCCTTGCACTTAATCTTGTGTCCTGTGTTGCAGGAACTCAGCCGGACGCCCCGGGGCCTTCTGGACTACAGGCCCGTACTGCAGCTCCCACCCATCCTGGTCAAGACAGCTCAGACGAGTCCTCGGTGGATATGGGTGAAGGGACCTCTGAGGGTGGCATCGTTTTGGCGTCAGCTTCCACGTCACAACTCACCATCCCAGATAGACATGTCGGTGGGTCCAGTTAGTGGTGAGGCTTCTGGGTCACTCTCTGATGAGCACGACACATCTGATAATGTACATGGGATGGAGGAGGGAATGTCCGAGGCCTCTGGCATAAGGGGGCCTGCCAGAGGCGAGGACTCAGCTGGCCCCAGGCTACGTGCTGGGCCTCTGAGATCACTTCTCTCTCAGCTGCTGGAGATGCAGCAACAGAGCCAGGGAATGCAGGAGGGGCTGACGGCCACACTGGACCAATTGCGAGGCTTTTGGGAGAAGTCCTAAAGCTTTCAGATGGACCAGCTATTGCCTGTTTTGCGTGCTTCCCAGGCCAACACTGCAAGGGTGGCGTCTGTAGTGGGAAGCCTGGGGCAGGAGTTCCTCACCATAAGTGGTAGGCTCCAAGCGATGGCCGAGTCACAGCGGGCCACAGCGGAGTCCCAGAGGGCCACGGCTAAGTCACAGTGGGCCGCAGCTGCGGGACTGAACAGGATTCTTGAGGTTCTGTGGCCCATGGTTGAGAGGCTTGAGAGCTTGCAGGAGACCCAGCAGGACAGTACTGACACACAGCGGGCTATGGCAGCAGCCCTTGAGAATGTGGCCCAGTTGCAGAGGGGCTGAGGGGTTGCAGGGCATGGCCCAGTCTTGGAGGGCCACACCTGAGGGGTTGCAAAGTGTGGCCCAGTCTCAGAGGGCACTTGTTGCAGCCATCGAGAGGTGGCCCCTGACTCAAGTGGCCATCGCAGAGGGCTCAACCACCATGGATAGGATGCAGGTGGTCCTCCAGGACTGGCAGTGCCAGGTGATGCCGGAGCTTCTTGCGCTCACTTCAGAAACATCGCTGTCCCATGGAGTGACTCAGGGGTCCACAAGAACCCCAAGGAAGGAGGAAAGGCTTGGGCCCATGCCGTGGCCTTTGAGCCAGGAGACTGTGGCTGTGGCTACACTTTCTGACTCCTCCTTCCTGACACCAGGACATCTCAGGGGCAGCAGAATGAAGAGAGTGTCAAGGAAACATCCCAGACACCTGGAAGCAGGCCAGGGCCCTCAAGGTCCAGGGCCTCCAGAGGAACACCCACCACGCGCATCACAGGCAATAGGACAAGGTAGGCAGCTGGCCTCCTCCACCTCCGATGTACATTCTGGGGAGTCACTGAGACGTAGTGGTAGGCCACGTAAGGTTAGGAAGTTGTAGTTGCACTGAGATGGCTGTGAAGGGCTGCACTAGTTGGAAAGATATTTAAGCACCTTAATATTTTCTGTTCACAAGTTTTTATGTTAGAACATCTTATTTAAACGCCTTTATTGCAATTAAATGTTTTTTCACCACCCACCTGTGATTGATTTGTCTCAAACAGCAATCCTCTTCCATTGATGATCGCCGGAGGGATGCTTCATGTTGATGTCAGTTGGGGAGGCCCCTCAATGCTGTGTCACTGAGAAAAGAAAGCCATTAGTTCCCCAGACCCCACAAGCGATTCTCTCCCGTCCCCCACTCCAACCGCCTCAGGGCCCTGTATGGGGGTTTCAGATCCCTTACCCAATACACAGACATGGGCCCAGGTGCCAGCGTGCATGCAGAGCTCAGGTAGGAGTCAGACTAGTTTGCACCAGGGCATCATCATAATGGTGCTTAGCGAGTCATCATCACTCTCCTGCCTGCCAAAAAACTCGCTAACACAGAGTACCCAGACCCATCACTCTGGTGTGACAATGTTGCAGGAGATAAAAGGAATTTTGTGGGGGAGAGGAGGGATGGAACCGACAGACACAAACCCCTAGCGACTAAACCGCCTGGTGATCAGGGCCTCCCTTGCCCCCCTCGCATGCCTCATTTGAGCTGCCAGCGCCTGGGTGGTGTTCCTCTTCTTCCTCCTCCTCCTCTTCCTGCTGGTCATCCTTCCCAGTGACGCCCGGCTGGTCAGCCTCCATGTCCTCCTCCTCCTCCTCCTCCTCCAATATGTCACCTTTCTGTAGAGCCAGATTGTGCAAGGCACAGCACATGACCACTATGCGGGAAGGGATCACAGGGCTGTATTGGAGGGCCCTGTCAGATCGATCCAGGCACCGGAATCACATTTTGAGAAGCCCAATGCACGTCTCCACTATCGCGCAGGTAGCTACATGGGCATCATTGCAGCGGGTCTCTGCCTCAGACACAGGCCTCCGCACAGGCGTCATCAGCCATGTCCATAGTGGATAACCCATATCACCCGCGAGCCACCCCCGCAGCCTGGGCTTCTCCTCAAATGCCTCCAGGATATCTGAGCTCCAGACAATGAAGGTGCCGTGCACACTCCCTGGGTGTCTTGTGCAGACATGCATCATGATCATATTATGGTCACACGCTAGTTGAACATTCAGGGAGTGGAACCCCTTCCTGTTGATGAATCTTCACGGATTCTGTAGGAGGTGCCTTGAGGGCGAAGTGGGTGCAGTCGATGGCCCCCTGAACGTTAGGCATCCCCCGTGTTGTAGGGGAATTAAAGCGATGGACACAAAATGGTTGCCTGGCACACAAAATGGTTACCTGGGAAGGGACATTAACTGACACTGGCTTTTAGCACAGACAGTTACTTAAAAGTTAAAACATGCAGGAACCGAAATGTTGCAGGAAGCTGGTTAGAGCTTGAGGCACTTTAAGATAAGGCCAGACCCAGAACAATGAGTCTGATAATAAGGTCAGCCACAAATGGGGACATAAATACATAAATGCAACAAAATCAGCCACTGAATGTATAGATCGAAACCCGTCATTGATAGAGGAAATGTATCCATTCTATGAACAATGATATGTTAACTGTCCATGTCTGTACCTGTCTGCTTGTAACGATGTGTTAACTATTAATGTCCGTATCTGTCTACTCAACCTGTAACGATGTGTTAACGGCTAATGTCCGTACTGCCTATTGTCTAAAAAGTATAAAAATGATCAACTACCATTGTGTAGTTGAGAAGGTAGCTGCCAAGTACTGCAGAGTACCAGTGCTTTCTCCCAAAGCTTCGTGTCCGAAATTGTATTGTTGAAACCTCTAAGTCTGACTCCGGTGGTAAATTTCCCACAACACCCCGCAATGGCTGCGAACCCTGCAGCCTGGGCTTCCTGATGGGCCTGGTCCAGGTTAAATTTAATGTACTGCCCAGCCCGAGCATACAGGGCTTCTGTGACCTGCTTGACACAAGTGTGCACAGCTGACTGGGAGATGCCACAGACATCTCCGCTTGGGGTCTGGAAGGAGTCAGTCGCATAAAAGTTCAGAGCAGCCACCGAGAGTGGGTGCCCGCCCCCCCCCCCCCCCCCCGCCTCCCACCACCTCCACCCTACCCGCCTCTAGATGCCAAGTCCTGCAACAGGGTGCACAGGTGTTGCACTGTCTCCTTTCAGGGGCGGAGGCGGAGACGTCGGTGGCACGCAGTGTCTGACACCTGTTCAAATGACACTCGTGCACAGAACTGCCGGGGTCTCTGCTCCTTCTCCTGCATGCCCCCTCCTCCTCTGGGTGAATGGCAGCCACCTCCTGTCTCTGGTTGTTGTCTCCCTCTACTATTGCAAGTGGTAAGGTCCGGGCCTCCTGTGCCCGCAATTCCTCCTCCAGCTCCTCCTCCTCAGCTCCAGCAGCAACCAAAAGAACAGCAAGATCAATGGGTTGCATTGCAAAAGCCATCTTGTCACTCTGAAAGGGGAGGGGGAGATGGAGGGGAACACGGGTGGAGGTTAAGGAATGCACATCAACAGTCACTATCCATACCCTCCAATTCCCCAGCCACATGCTCCCCACAATCACAGCCCCCCAAATTCCCCCAGCCACATGCTCCCCACAATCATAGCCCCCCATTCCCCCAGCCACATGCTCCCCACAATCATAGCCCCCCATTCCCCCAGCCACATGCTCCCCACAATCACAGCCCCCCAAATTCCCCCAGCCACATGCTCCCCACAATCACAGCCCCCCCATTCCCCCAGCCACATGCTCCCCACAATCACAGCTCCTTGAAAAGTTGAGAGGCTGCAGCAGTGCTTTTTGCAAAGACTTTGTGCACATCCTTCAGCTGTAAGTGAGCTGAGTGCACTAGGACCCAGCAGCATTGCAAGACCCGAGGTCAGTGCTGAGACCCGGGTCTGTGCTGCAAATTGGACATTGGAGACCCTGCTGAGCAATAGCCCCCCACCCCCCACACACTCACAGAGCCGCCACCAACCCGAGAAAGAAAATGGCCGCAACGAAAGGACACCCGTAAGCAGCAGAGAGCTGTTGGACGCTACACAGTTACCTCCTCACTAACCCTCACGGAAGGAGTGCCTGAATCGGACTTTTATTGAGCATGTCTCTTTTATGCCGATTCCGGATTGGCAAACGCGATGGTAAAGGGGGAAATGCCGGTGAAGTAGAGCGTGCAGCCTATTAATTCAATTTAAATGCATTCCAATACCCATTTCCGGTGCCGTCCCGACACGTCCATTTTCAGGCCTTGGTAAAGGGGGAACCGGCGCGGAGTGGGGTGCGGATCGCGCTACTCGCCTCACACCCGACTTTAGCAAGTTTACGCACCCGAAAACAGCTACAACTTGATGGTAAATTCGGGCCCTCAGAGTCCATTTTGGATGCAGTCTTTAAACTCAACCCAAGGTTTATATAAATGTGACCATCAAAACATTTTTTCTAAAAATGTGCAATATAACTGCGTAATGCAGATCTTATTATCTAATTAGGATCTGATTTTAACCATGGGAAATGGGAATACCAGGCTGCTGAGTGAACCCTGTGGGATTAATTGGTTCAGAGTCAACCCACAGTGGGATGTGAAGAGCTCAGAGGCTGCAGGCACACAGACCTTTGGCATTTATGTGTTACATAAGCAAGTTCCAAAGTCAAAGTAAACTGTGACTTTGGAACTTGCGTATTTGTGATATTTCAGTCCGTAATGTCTGAACTCTGGGGAAGTCTATCTGGGGGCAGGGACTGCCCCAAAGATGCGGTGGGGAACATCTCCCTTACCCCTACTCCCGGAGGTCCCCAGGTAGGAATTGCCTGGGAAGTTCTAAACTTTTGATGGGTGATTGTTCTGCACTGGGAACCATCTGATCAGGAAATCTAAATCACAAAGTTCATGTGGTTTCGTCTGGCTCAGTAATAGTTACCCAGAAAACTTCAGAAGAATTAAAATCACTTATAGCCTCTGCGTAACTATGGGTACTTCTGGGTAAATGACCCCAACTCCCCCATCTCTTCCCGGCCAGTGGGCTCCTCCTACTAACCACCACCACACATTCCCAGAGGGCCCCTTACCCTGCCAAACCCTCCCCCTTAAATTTTCCAGAGCCAAATAAAGGACAGGGCAGTGATCACTTTTACAACTGGTGGCACAGCATGGCATAGGCATCTGGCATGGCAGGTCTTCAAGCAATTTCTTAACCATTTCATTTTGGTCAGTTGCCTTGAATGAAGAGGTGAAACTTACAATAGGTAATGGAGTACTATTGCATCTTGCTGCATCATACTCAGTGGAGAAGGAAGAACAGCAACGACAATAATGGAGAGGCAGTGGCATAGTGGGTTTGGCACTGGACTAGTAATCCAGAGACCCAGAATAATGCTCTGGGGATCAGGTTTCAAATCCCACCACAGTAGATGGTGGAATTAAAAGTCTAGTGATGACCATGAAACCTTTGCCGATTGTCGTAAAAACCTATCTGGTTCGCTAATGTCCTTTAGGGAAGGAAATCTGCCAGCCTTAGCTGGTCTGGCCTACATGTGACTCCAGATCCACAGAGCAATTAGGGATGGGCAAAAAAGGCTGGGCCAGCCAGTGATGCCCACATCCCATGAAAGAATGAAAAATAGCCGAACTGGATCTGTCATCTGCAAACTTACTCATCATACCCCCTCCACATTCACATCAAGATCATCCATCAATATAAGATAGTCACCAAGAAATCCAAAGGGAATTCAGAAGAAACTTGGTTATTCAAATAATGGTGAGAATGTGGAACTCACCACCACAGGGAGTGGATGAAGTGAATAATATAGATGCAGTAAGGGGAAGCTGGACAAACATTTGAGGGAACAGAGAATAGAGTGTTCTGATGCTTAGATGCAGTGAGGAGGACTCAATTGGAGCATAAACAACAACATGAACTGGTTGGATCTAATGGCCTGATTCTATGCTGCATATACTAGAACCTGCCACTCTCATATCCCATTCATCTCTATATCAAAAGCTGATAAGGATACTGGCCTGCATTTACAGGACTATTCAATATAAAACAAACTTATAGTTCTGTTCCTCTACAAGATCACTGCTAGGGTTCATTTTGAATACCATGTCCAATGTTGTTATCTTCACATGTTGGCATCTGGTGAGGCAGTGGCAGAGCGGTATTGTCACTGGACTAGTAATCCAGAAACTCAAGATGATGCTCTGGGGACCTGGATTTGAATCACACCAAGGCAGATGGTGAAATTTGAATTCATAAAAATCTGGAATTAAAAGTCTAATGATGACCATGAAACCATTGGTAACTATTGTAAAAACCCACCTGGTTCACTAATGTCATTTAGGGAAGGAAATCTGCCATCCTTACCTGGTGTGGCCTACATGTAACTCCAGATCCACAGCAAAGCGGTTGATCCTTAAATACCCGGCCAGCGACGCCCACACTCCATGAACGAAAAAAGAAACTTGCTGGATGATATTTACTTTAAGCATGGGGAAAAAGTTTGGTCACAAAATTGATGCCTTGTTTAAGATATCCCGGCTACCCAGGTGGGCTTAAAAAACAATTTCTATTTAGATCTGCATAGACTGAAGACGTGATTGAAGCTTATGAAAAATGAAGTGACACACAAACAATTTATTTAAATTTAGATAGTTTGTGAAGTACCGGGGGTTATACTTAGAAATTATTCAAGGGTAGAAGTTAGATGTCAGGAAAGTTCTTCTTTTCCCATAGAAGAGTGGAGCTTTGGAACAAGTTACTGACTAATGGAATGAGTGTTGATTTGCTCAAAAATGAACTAGACCAGTCCCTGAGCAATGAAGGGATCAAGTGATATAAGTGCCAATATCATATGGTTCATGAACGTACAATCTTTTAGATTAGATTTGAAACCCTTTGGGGGTTGAAGGGGAATGCTATTTCTGTAATTGGTCAGGGGTTTTTATATGATTTTTTTCACTTTTCATTGGCGATTACAAGGCTCTGAGCAGGGAGGGAGCGTCTCATTTTAATGCGTAACACATTAGACAGTGTAGGACAGGCGTGGTAGAACAACTGGTTTCTTCCTGACCACAGATGTGTTTTGTAATCCAAGTAAATTTCTGATTAGATTAACAGCTTTCACCTTTAAATGAATTATTGTCAGATTGGGTAGCCTTTATAACGGTCCAATTCCTGGGACTGTGGGACAAAGTGTACTCCTAAATTAGTACTTGGGAGTACTAATTTTTGTTAGTATGATTTTTATTAACATTATATTTTCATGTTAGAAATGACTGTTGATGACATTAGCAAACTAATACTTAATGTGTTATGGAATGCTACTGTCAGTTTGTATAAGATGTCAACTTGCCTTGGTAGAACTTTGTTGAATCAGGTTACATTCATAGGGTGAAATTTTCCGGAGTGTCAGGGTTCTCGTCGCTACCACCATTTCAGGCAGTGAGTTCCAGATTCTCACCACCCTCCATGTGAAAAGGTTTTTCCTCAAATCCCCTCTACATCTCATGCCCCTAACCTTAAATCTGTGCCCCCTAGCTATTGACCCCTCTACTAAGGGGAAACGTTTCTTCCTATCTACCCAATCTACGTACCTCAAACTTTTGTAAACTTCAATCAAGTTCTCCCTCAGCTTTCGCTGTTTTAAGGAAAACAACCACAGCCTAATCAGCTGAAATGCTTCAGCCCAGGGAACATCCTGGTGAATCTCCTCTGCACCATTTCGAGTGCAATCACATTCTTCCTATAGTGAGGCGACCAGAATTGCACACCATACACTAGCTGAAGGCTAACTAGTATTTTATACAGCTCCATCATAACCTCCCTGCTTTTATATTCTATGTCTAGGCTAATAAAGGCAAGCATGCCTTATCTACCTGTTCAGTTGCCTTCAGGGATCTTTGGGCATATACCCCAAGGTCTCGCTGTACGTCCTAGTATCCTTCTGTTCATTGTGTATTCCCTTGCTTTGTTTGTCCTCCCGAAATGCATCATCTCACAGTTTTCAGAGTTAAATTCCATTTGCCACTGTTCTGCCCATCTGACCAGACCATCTATGTCATCCTGTAATCTAAGACTTTTCTCCTAACTGTTTACCATACCACCAATTTTTATGTCATCTGCAAACTTACTCATCAATCCCACCCACCCTCCCCACATTCACATCAAGATCATTCCTGTACACTACAATCAGCAAGCGACCCAGCGCTGATCCCTATAGTACACCACTGGACACAGGCTTCCAATAACAAACTCACCTTTTTTTTTGAGACTTGCAAATTTCCATTAACACATTCCATTCTCTGGTGGGGGTGGAGGGGGGGGAGGAGAGAGGTGGGTCAGATGGCTTTCTGGTGGGGGGGAGGGAGGCGGGTCAGGTGGCTCTCTGATGGGGTGAGGAGGGAGGCGGGTCAGATGGCTCTCTGGTGGGGGGGGGAGGAGGCGGGTCAGGTGGCTCTCTGGTGGGGGGGAGGAGGCGGGTCAGGTGGCTCTCTGGTGGGGGGGAGAGAGGTGGGTCAGATGGCTCTCTAGTGGGGGGGAGGGAGGTGGGTCAGGTGGCTCTCTGATGGGATGAGGAGGGAGGCGGGTCAGGCGGCTCTCTGATGGGGTGAGGAGGGAGGTGGGTCAGATGGCTCTCTGGTGTGGGGGAGAGAGGCGGGTCAGATGGCTCTCTGGTGGAGGGGGAGGGAGGCGGGTCAGGTTGCTCTCTGATGGGGTGAGGAGGGAGGCAGGTCAGATGGCTCTCTGGTGGGGGGGAGGGAGGCGGGTCAGGTGGCTCTCTGATGGGGTGAGGAGGGAGGCGGGTCAGATGGCTCTCTGGTGGGGGGGAGGGAGGCAGGTCAGGTGGCTCTCTGTTGGGGAGGCGGGAGGTGGGTCAGGTGGCTCTTGGATGGGGGGAGGAGGGAGGCAAGTCAGATGGCTCTGTGTTGGGGGCAGGGGGGGTCTGCTGCCATTCTGCGTGAGATTGGTGGGGGGAAGGGGGGTCCGCTGCCACTTTGCGTGCGATTGGTGGGGGGGGGGGAAGGGTGGCAGAGGGCCGCGATCAGTCTAGGTAGCAGGGGGGTGGGGGGATAAGGAGGAGAGTTATGTTATGGGGTGAGGCAATGTCTGTAGGGGCTGGGGGGAGGCATAATCGAGGCCAGGAGCGATGTGGCAGGGGAGTATTTTTCTATTTTGTTTACTGCGCATGTGCAGATGAAGGCGCCGATTGGAGCTGCCAGATTTTGGGTGTGATAAGCCCCGCCCACAGGCTTGTGCAGTGCAATTCAGAATTGCTGATTTCTTTTCAGGCAGTGTATGGGGGCGCCCGAAAACGGGTCTAAAAGTCGGATCTGAAACACTCCCAGTTTCAAGTCCGCCCAGCACTTGGAATCAAAATGGTAAAATAAGGCCCTGAGTCTCACTGGGGTCACATTGTATCATTCTGGGGACACACTGGATCACACAGGATCACCATGGGTGTCACACTGGATCACTCTGGGGTCACATTGGATCACTTTGGGGATCACACTAGGATCACTTTAGGGTCACAGTGAGATCACTTTTTTAAAAATCCAATTCAATCAAATCAAGTCCAATTCAGAGTCTCAACAAGTTGACACATTCCCCATCTAAGCTGACAAGACAGCGCTCTCACCTCCTGTCTTGGGCTTGATCTACATGATCCAAGCTGATTGGAGTAGGCATTGCACCTCCTCCAAGGCTTGATCTCATTTGCATCTTAGCCAAAAGGCCGAGTTGCTGCTTTTAAAAATTGCTTCATATGAAGCTAAAGTGTAACCTAATGACCTCAACCAAGCACAGCATGTCGATACTACACTTGATCTTAGCTAAAAGGATCACTTTGGGGTCACACTATGTCACTCAGGGTTGCACTGGGATCACTCTGGGGTCACATTAGATCACTTTAGGGTCACACTGGGATCGCTGAGGTCATGCTGGATCACTCAGGGGTCACAGTAGGATCACTCTGGGGTCACACTAGGATCACTCAGGGGTCACACTAGGATCACTCTGGGGTCACATTGCATCACTCTGGGGTCACACTAAGATCACTTTGGGGTCACACTAAGATCACTCTGGGGTCACATTAGATCACTTTAGGGTCACACTGGGATCGCTGAGGTCATGCTGGATCACTCAGGGGTCACACTTGGATCACTCAGGGGTCACACTAGGATCACTCGGGGTCACACTAAGATCACTCTGGGGTCACACTAAGATCACTTTGGGGTCACACTAAGATCACTTTGGGGTCACTTTGGATCACACTGGGATCACTGAGGTCACGCTGGATCACTCAGGCGTCACACTACGATCACTCTGGGGTCACATTGGATCACTCTGGGGTCACATTGGATCACTCTGGGGTCACATTGAATCACTCTGAGGTCACATTGGATCACTCTGGGGTCACATTGAATCACTCTGAGGTCACATTGGATCACTCTGGGGTCAGACCCCATTCCCGACGAAAAAGCGATGATGTGATGACGCCGGTACGTGCCGGTGATGTCAGCACGTTTAGCGCGCAGGGGGAGGGGGCAGAAACCCCGGAGCCGGGTGGAGGTGAGTGTCCGGGATGCTGTTTGCTGACCCGGGCAGTGAGTGGACTACTTTACACTGGGCCCAGGGTCAGCCGGTGAGGGTAACCCGGCTGCAGAGCGGAGTCCCGACTCTTTAAACCTGGTAGGCGGGGGGAGGATTCGGCAAACCGGGGGAGCGGGTTTGACTGCCTGTGATAGTGAAGGAGGAGCCCCCTGGGGGGGAGGAGAGGCTCGTCCCAGGACTGGAAAGGGGGCTGTGGGACCTGTGTTCAGGAGAGATGATATTTCAGGGGGATGTGTGGGAACCGTGAGGCTAGGCTAGGGTGGGGTTGATGTAGCTTGTGGAGGACTGGTTTCGTTTCTGACATCACCATCAGTGATCAGTAGAATTACATTGGATCTTCCCGATGAACCTCATCATAGAATCCCTACAGTGCACAGAGAGGCCATTTGGCCCATCGAGCCTGCACTGACAACAATCCCACCAGGCCCTATCCCTGTAACCCCATGTATTTACCCTGCTAATTCCCCTGAAACTAAGGGGTAATTTAGCATAGCCAATCAACCTAACCCACACACCTTTGGACTTTGGGAAGAAACTGGAGAAAACCCACACACACATGGGGAGAACATGCAAACTCCACACAGTTACCCAAGGCTGGAATCGAACCAGGGACCCTACTGCTGTGAGGCAGCAGTGCTAACCACTGTGCCATCGTGCTGCCAGTGGGTTCTGCAATTCCAGGCCAATAATTCAAAGGGTCACTTTCTCTCTATGAGTTAAGTATTCCAGTTTAGGGACCTTTAACATTTCCTTGTCTGCCCTTTCAGTTATGGACTTTTTTCCTTTATTTTTGTTAGGGTGGCACAGTGGTTACCACTGCTGTCTCACAGCGCTAGGGACCTGGGTTCAATTCCTGGCCTCAGGTCACGTCTGTGTGGAGTTTGCACATTCTCCCCGTGTTTGCGTGGGTTTCCTCCGGGTGCTTTGGTTTCCTCCTGCAGTCCAAAGATGTGCAGGTTAGGTGGATTAGCCATGCTAAATTGCCCCTTACTGTCAGGAGACTAGCTAGGGTAAATGCCTGGGGTTATGGGGATAGGGCTTGGATGGGATTGTTGTTGGTGCAGACTCGATGGGCCAATCCTGTAGGATTCTATGATTCTAGGAGCCCTGGCATTACAGTATAATTACCCACCAGGACAAATCAATGGACGTGGAAATATGAGTAAGTTTGTCAGCCTCTTGAATTTGTTGTACTGCTCAGTTTAGGTTATGGATGTTCTACCTCAGTTCCACTTGGCTGACCTTTGCATCAAACTCAGTTATGAAAATTTCAATTAATCCACTATCCGCAGTCGTTTGGAATAATGAGTTTCAGAACCTTTTGGATGAAACTGAGCTTCTTGATTTCACTCCTAAAATGGCCTAGCCCTAATTTTCAGATTCTGCTCCTCTTGTTCTGGCTGATATTTATTACAGTAAGAAGTTTAACAACACCAGGTTAAAGTCCAACAGGTTCATTTGGTAGCAAAAGCCACAAGCTTTCGGAGCGCTGCTCCTTTGTCAGGTGAGTGGGAATTCTGTTCACAAACAGGGCATATAAAGACACACACTCAATTTACAGAATAATGGTTGGAATGCGAATACTTACAGCTAATCAAGTCTTAAAGGTACAAACAATGTGAGTGGAGAGAGCACCAAGACAGGTCAAAGAGATGTGTATTGTCTCCAGACAGGACAGCCAGTGAAATTCTGCAAGTCCAGGCAAGCTGTGGGGATTACAGATAGTGTGACATGAACCCAATATCCCGGTTGAGGCCGTCCTCATGTGTGCAGAACTTGGCTATCAGTTTCTGCTCAGCGACACTGCGCCGACGTGCAGGCTGCCTTGGAGAACGCTTACCCGAATATCAGAGGCTGAATGCCCGTGACCGCTGAAGTGCTCCCTAACAGGAAGAGAACAGTCTTGCCTGGTGATTGTCAAGCGGTGTTCATTCATCCGTTGTCGCAGCGTCTGCATGGTTTCCCCAATGTACCATGCCTCGGGACATCCTTTCCATCCCCACATCCCCACTTCTTGCCTTCAAACAACCGCACAACCTCAAACAGACCATTGTCCGCAGCAAACTACCCAGCCTTCAGGAGAACAGTGACCACGACACCACACAACCCTGCCACAGCAACCTCTGCAAGACGTGCCGGATCATCGACACGGATGCCATCATCTCACGTGAGAACACCATCCACCAGGCCAACGTTGTCTACCTGATACGCTGCAGGAAAGGATGTCCCGAGGCATGGTACATTGGGGAAACCATGCAGACGCTGCGACAACGGATGAATGAACACCGCTTGACAATCACCAGGCAAGACTGTTCTCTTCCTGTTGGGGAGCACTTCAGCGGTCACGGGCATTCGGCCTCTGATATTCGGGTAAGCGTTCTCCAAGGCGGCCTTCACGACACACGACAGCACAGAGTCGCTGAGCAGAAACTGATAGCCAAGTTCCGCACACATGAGGACGGCCTCAACCGGGATATTGGGTTCATGTCACACTATCTGTAATCCCCACAGCTTGCCTGGACTTGCAGAATTTCACTGGCTGTCCTGTCTGGAGACAATACACATCTCTTTAACCTGTCTTGATGCTCTCTCCACTCACATTGTTTGTACCTTTAAGACTTGATTAGCTGTAAGTATTCGCATTCCAGCCATTATTCTGTAAATTGAGTTTGTGTCTTTGTATGCCCTGTTTGTGAACAGAATTCCCACTCACCTGACGAAGGAGCAGCACTCCGAAAGCTTGTGGCTTTTGCTACTAAATAAATCTGTTGGACTTTAACCTGGTGTTGTTAAACTTCTTACTGTGTTTACCCCAGTCCAACGCCGGCATCTCCACATCATATTTATTAACCATGCATGGGATTGTTATCCATATTATTGGAAGGTAGCCTTGGAAGTTGCAACTAGGAACATGAGAATGTCCAAATGATGTAAGACCAAGATCCATTTAGTTTGCCTTCTGCCATCTTAATAGTCATCCTATGCAACGATATCTAATCATATGAATTAGAAGCAGCAGTAGGCCACTTGGACCTTCAAGGCTGCCCCACTATTCAATAAGATCATGCCTGAATTGCCTGTAACCTCAACTCCACATTCCCACCTACCACTAGTAACCTTTCGCCCCCTTGCTGACCAAGAATCTATCTAGCTCTGCCTGAAAAATATTCAAAGAATCTCCTTCCACTGCCTGTTGAGGAAGAGGATTCCGAAGTATCATGATCCTCTTGAGAGGAAAAACTTTTCATTTGTCTTAATTAGGTTACCCTTTGTTTTTGGACAGTGACCCCTCATTCTAGATTCTCCCACTGGAGGAAACATCCTTTCCCATCCACCCCATCTTTTTCTCAGGATCATATATGAAATCAAGTTGCCTCTTGCTCTTCTGAGCTGAAGTGGACAGTAGCCTAGCCAATAAATCATGGCTGTCAATCTCAATCAATTAATCTATAAGAGACCCAAACATGATGCAGGGAAAACCCTCCAGAGGTGGAGAGCTTTAGGTCCATGTGACCTATTCTCCTCAAGCATGAGACACCTCATCAGCATAGAATTCAGGAGAAACCTCTTTAGCCAGAGAGTGAGTAGAATGTGGAATTTGCTAGCATAGAAAGTAGCTAAGGTAAATAACATGAATTCATTTAAGGGGAAACTCAATAAATACACGAGGAAGAAAGGGATGGAAGAATAGTTGATGGGGTAAGATGAGTGTCTGACTGAGGGATCTCCCCTGGAAGCCCATTAAGAAGTCAGGTTGTGTTTACCCCCATGAAGTTCCCCCACCTGCTGCTGGGTGAATACCAGCAGTGGTGGGATGTGGCCCTTTAGTGGGCATTAATTTCCTATTTAAGAGCCTCAATTGACTTAGTGGGAGGGTATCCACAGACCTTCCTGCGTTGGACTTAATTAGGGCACAGGTGGAAGGCAGTGGGGTGCCCACCTGCCACCCTTCCATCCATTAAATGCGACCCACTGCTAAACAGAAGAGGGCATTAAAATTTGCTCACAGTCTTCCCATAAAATTAAACTAGGTACAGCGTTTGTGATATAGAGCTTTCCATAGAATTAATTGTGGGATATCAGTTTGGACATAAAGTTCCCTCTTTCAGAATAATGATGGGATCTAAATTTGAATTTTCAATTCTTGACATGTCAAATGATGTTGGGATGGTAGTTTAAAAATGCACCTCTTCACATCAGGAATAATTGTTCCTGTCCAAGCCATTGAGTGTAAGATTGAAGTGTAAGTCACTCTGCTAATGAATGTTGTGCTCATCTCTTTTCTCGTTCAGCCTTTCCAGATTTCTCAAAATGATGTGCTGCCAGGCATTGAAACTGAAGACTTTGTCACGTGTTGGAATGTTGAAGCGATGCTTATTGGAGAGAACTCAAAGATTATCCTGTTCAGTTGCTCCTGGAATCATCCAACAAGGCCGATGTAATAGGCTGTTGCCCTCATTGTTTGCTATGACTGTGGGTAATGAAGTGTTTCAAAGCCCCACAGTTTGTCACAGAAGGACGATGTCATTGGCTTCATGCTTGTCTGCTCCAGCAGTTTCAACTGCTCACCCTGGCTGGTATGAGAGTTTTGCAGACTCGGTGCCTGTTCATCTAACACAGGACCTTCTGACAAGCGTGCAGCAGGCCACGGGATTGCCATGGTGGGTTAGCATAACTTGCACCACTATGACCTTACGAGCGACTGTGACACTCCCGTTAGCTATTTACCAGATGTACATTATTGCCAAGGTGAGTGGGGCGCTGCATGTCATCGTTCAATCAGGCATCATTGGTAACTTCAAAAAGAGGTATTGGCCTGAGCATACCCAGTGGTCATTATGCTTAGCACTGGATCACTGGCAGAGACCCAGTGGACCAGTAAATGCCTGCTACTAGGTTTAATAACTTCCAATTAGTGATCAAATGGTTAAGATTGGTGAAGACTTTGTTCTTGTGCACCAGAATGGTTCAATTTAAAAAAAAAAAACATTTTTCCCCTAGTTTTCATTCCTTACAATCTATCTTCTAAAGTGACCGGCTATTGTTGGGCTATGAACATACAAAATAGGAGCAGAAGTCAGCCATTCGGTTCCTCAAGCCTGCTCCGCCATTCAATAACACCATGGCTGAACTGTTTGTGTTTAAAATTCCAAATTCTCATCTACCCCAATAACCTTAGATTCTTGTTAGGCAAGGGAATCTATCTACCTCTGCCTCAAAAATATTCAGAGACCCTGCCTCCACTGCCTTTTGAGACAGAGATGTCCAAAGTTGCATAACGCTGAGAGAAAAAAAAATCTCCTATTCTCTCGACGAGGACAACCCCAAATTTTAAACAGTGCCCCCGTTGTTCTCGATTCACCCACAGGAGGAAACATCCTTTCCATGTCCACCTTGTAAATATCGTTCAGGGTCTTGTATTTTAATTTAGTGAGATGTTGCTGTTCGCCAAAATAAACATTCTTCGTAGTGATAAAGTTCCAACATCCAATTGCTGCCAGTAGCATTTGCAGGTGTTCAGGCACATGGTTTTCTGATCATTTGACAGGGATGAGAAATTCCTGTCCTTTGGCGGAATTCCAAGTTCTGAATAATGGAATTCCGCCTTTAATTTGTTTTAACCTTTACCTCCCCTAGGCCGTCACTGCCTCCAGTGCTGCCAAAGCCAGGAGGACAGAGTCTCGAAGCCCGGAAAATCTCTGTCAACAACGAGGCCAGGAGCAGGCTTGTGGGGGGCCTCCACTCATCCAACTCTGCTGCTGGCCATTCTGTGAAGCTGTGGGGTCAGGCTGGTAGAGTAGCAGAGCTGAGATTTGGAATGTATGGGTGGGGAAGGGAAGCAGTGGAGCCTAGTCTCCGACCCATTCAGCAAGTCCAGGATGGGGTAGGAAGGGAGTGGGAGCAGTGGAGCCCAAGCCTGATGCAGGAGACTTTTTTTTTATTCGCAAGACTTGGAAGCAGTGCTTGTCGAGGATTTAAATGAAGATGTGTTGAAGTTAGAAATTCTCAAAAGTTAGGTAGATTCAGTACTGTATTATTTAGTTAGGGATTCAAGTCAGAAGAGAGTGAGATACTGAAAACTTGTGCATTAAAAGAGGAAATATGAAGGTTGATGACTTCCCAACTCCAGCAAAGAAAGGAATGACAGGATTCTTTGTTGCATTAAAAAAGCTCACAGGACACGCACTTTTTTATTTAGTGAGATTTTATACTGTTATTAGCTTAAAAATGTTAAATGTTGCAATACCTGCCCCTGGGGAAAAACTCAAGATTAAGAATCTTAAATCACAAAACCATAAGATAGAGGAGCAGAATTAGGCCATTCGGCCCATTGTGTCTGCCCTGCCAATCAATCATGGCTGATAAGTTTCTCAACCCCATTCTCCTGCTTTTCCCCCATAACCTTTGACTCCCTTACCAATCACGAACCTATCAATCTATGTCTTAAATACACTCAATAACCTGGCCTCCACAGCCCTCTGTGGCAATGAATTCCACAGATTCACCACCCTCTGGCTGAAGAAATTCCTCCTCATCTCAGTTCTAAAGGATTGCCCCATTACTCTGAAGCTGTGCCCTTGGATCCTAGTCTTTCCCACTAATGGAAAAATCTTCCCCACGTCCACTCTATCTTGTCCTTTCATTATTCTGTAAGTTTCAGTGAGATCCTCCCTCATTCTTCTAAACTCCATCGTGTACAGACCCAGAGTCCTTGGATGCTCCTCATATGTCAAGCTTTTCATTCCCTGAATCATTCTTGTGAACCTTCTCTGGACACTCTGCAAGGCCAGCACATCCTTCCATAGATACCGAGCCCAAAATTGCTCGCAATGTTCTAAATGTGGCCTCACCAGAGCCTTATAAAGCCTCAGCAGTACATCCCTGCTTTTGTATTCTAGTCCTCTCGAAATGAATGCTAACATTGCAATTGCTTTCCTAATTACCAAGTTAACCTGCGAGTTAACCTTAAGAGAATCCTGAACTAGGACTCAAGTCCCTTTGCGCTTCCGATTTCTGAATTCTCTCCTCATGTAGAAAATAGTCAACGCCTCTTCTTCCTACCAATGTGCATAACCTCACACTTTCCCACATTGTATTCCATCTGGCACTCCTTTGCCCACTCTAATATACTGTCCAAGTCCTTCTGCAGCCTCTTCAATACTACCTCCCTCCACCTATCTTTGTATCATAAAAACACGCAGTTATTGTGCACAGTGTTATTCATTAACCAAAATCCTTTTCGGAATAGACTAAGGATAACCTTGTTTAGATCGATTCGCACCCAAATTAATTTGCTGCTAATTCAGACTGATTTTTGTTTATAATGAGTTCTTCATTGAACTAAGTCTGAACGAGGGTTCATAGGATGAAACTGACATTGACATGCTTTGACAGTACAACTCGCTACCCAGTGGAGTGCAGCAAAGCCTCTCTCTCGGCTGATTATAGTGAATCAGCACCAGTTTTCATTCACGGTGGCCTGGCCATGAAGAGGCTGGTGGTGCCTGAGAGTGGGTTTGTTTGCTGTAAGATTGTTGGAAAGACCAGGTTGCCGAGTGAGCCATTTGAGGGGGTCGTGTGTGAGTTTGTAGTCATGAAAGGAGGGCTGATTGTTGTGTATGGGAGGGGGTGTGTCTGGGGAGTTGGTAGAGAGGATAAGGGTTTTACTCCCTAACTTGGGAATATGGAAGGCTTTGTTGAAACCTACATGAGTAACACAAGTCCTCGTTTAACGTTGGCTCATTTAATGTTTTGCTTTAAAATTGGTAAGTTAATGGGGTCTGTAATCTTGCTGGCTTTGCAAAATTATTATATGACATTTCCCATGTGACTCAACTGCCACCATTTTGGAGCAGTTTGTCCCCTAGCTATAGCATCTCCCCATCCCATCTCCAGTTGGCACCCCACCCCGACACACCCTCTCGCTGCTTGCCCCTTCTCTATCCCAAACCGAATCTGGAGCTCTGATGTTGTGGAAGTACAAGTCCCCCAGGTACAGACATGCTGGGGCTGCTACAATCCATGTCTATTTTTAAATACTTGCTACTCTTCTCCTGAACCCTTGCTCTCAGCATCTTTACCTGGTGTGTGTGTAGTGTGACTGTTACTTGCTACTTGAAGAGGCATTCATGTCACTAATGGCTTACTGCATATGAAATAATATTTTTATAAAGTACTTGAAAACACATTTTTATGTTTATATATTTTCTGTTGTGAGCTTTAATTATATGCTGAATGTTATTCTGCTTTGTTTTTGCTGGCTTCTGTGCTCATGTTCAAGAGTTGTATATATTTGTTTGTGGGATGTGGCCATCGCTGGCAAGGCCAGCACTTGTTGCCCATCCCTAATTGCCCTTTGAAAGTCAGTGGTGAGTTAAAATGGGGGCATATTGGAAAATAGTTTCCAAAGCACTGCCTTAGTCCTTTGCTTTGCTTCACATGTACATAATCCAGCAAGGTCATGCTCTGTGGCTGTTTTAGATTTCATCCTGTATTACATGCACTAACTGCATTAAATGCTTAAGTGCAGAAGACATTTTGCTGATTTGATATGAGTGCATTGGTTCATGGCCTTGACAAAGGGAAAACTAATGTTTCCACCCACTTGAAAACTATGAAGTTATGTAGAAGAATTTGCATTCACTATAAATTGTAAAAAAGTGCTATAATTACATGTTTCCTTGTCACAAAATGTTTTCAGATTTTTTGTGTTCTGGCACTAATTTTCAGACTTTTTTATCTTCTGCTCTTGTTCCTACATTTAAGTAATGTGTGCAGTGCAGGCCTACATTTTCAATATGCGTTCCTTCAAGGCGAGACAACACATCTGCAGTGTGAAGTCGAAAAACTATCTTTAAATCTAGCGAGTGACTATCAACAGACTATTGAACTGTACATCACCCGAATCTCTCCTAACCTGAACTGCACTTTCTAACAGGGGTAGGTTGATGGCAACTAGCAATAGAAGCTCCTTGACAGGTTTCTTTTTCCCTAGCCCAGAGGTACGGAAGCCAACTTTAGGAGTCCTACCATTCCAGCATTATTAATTAATTTCTCCTGGTGTTAATACACTTTGTGGGCTAAGTAATCACAACCAGCCAGCACCTAGCGTTAACCGACTCTACCTTTACTGGCTTTTAATTGGTTCATGGGGCAGGGTCAGCATTTATTGCTCATCCCAACAGCTGTTGAGATGGTGGTGGTGGGTCACCTTTCTTGAGCAGTCTATGTGGTGTAGGTACACCCACAGTATTATTAGGAAGGGAGTTCCAGAATTTGAACAAATGATGAAGGAATGGTGATGTATTTCCAAGTCAGGAGGTTGTGTGACGAGGAGGAGACCTTCAGGTGATGATGGCCCCAAAGCCTATTGCCTTGTACTCTGGGTGGTGGAAGTCATGGGTTTGGAAGATACTTTTGAAGAATCATTGACAAGTTGCTGCAGTGCATTTTACACATTACAAGCACTGCATCGGTGGTGGAGGGATTGACTGTTTAAGTCGACTGCTTTGCCCTGGATAATGTTGAGCTTGTACCCATTTAGGCAAAAGGGGAGTATTCCATCATGCACTTGATTTATGTCTTGTTGCGATGGAAAGGTTTTGGTGAGTCGGGAGGTGACCCACTTGCTGTAAAATACCCAACCTCTTTTTTTTTCAAACCACAGCAAGTTGAGTAAGATAAATGGTGATCTCCAGGATATTGGTGCGAAATTCAGTGATGTTGAATGTCAAAAAGGGGTAGCTGGATTCTATCTCATTGGAGATGGCCATTAATTGGCACTGATATGGTGCAAGTGCTACTTGCCACTTAACCGAAGCCTGAATATTGTCCAGGTCTTTGCTGCATGCGGCCAGAGACTGGTTTAGAATCTGAGGAGTTGCTCACTTTTATTCCATTTGAGTTAGGAAATGTCTTGTGTTGGAATGACATGTTATCAATGCTTGTGCTTTTTAACAAAGCATTGCCTAAACGTAAATTAGCCTGCCTAAATATGAAATAATATAAATCAGCCCACCTTATGTAAGAATGCACATGAGGAAAAAAAAGGTCATTTGGGGTCCAATTGACTGATCCCAAAGTTGAAGAAATATAATACCAATATCATGTCTTTCCTCGAGTTAAAGTTTGTGAAGATTTGACAGTCTTCATGGTGGGGGAAAATTCCATACCCATGCCAGATTTCCCCCGTCTACTCCTCCCCAGCCATCAGACTGTTTGTAGACTGTGTACCATTTGATCTTGTTCTGAGCTACAGATCCAATAGCCTTTTCATCACAGACTATGTACTTCCATCTCAGGAACATCCCTCATCTCAAGATCTGACTGTTCCAATACTCCCCAGTTCTGTGAGCTTCATCCCAGTTAAAATTCTGCTGCCTAAATCCTAACCTGCACTTCAGCTTGCTGCTCTGTCTACATCCCTCCCCATCCACACTCTTACAATGATCCCCAGTCTCCCAAGTACCTCCAGTTTAAAATTCTCATTCTCCTTCTGTTCAAATTCTTTTAAGGCCTTGCCCCTTCCAATCTTAGTAACCTGTAACTCTGCATTCTGCACCAAACTCTCTCCTCTGACTCCTCATTTAATGAATCCTGCCTCCCTTCAACACCAAAACAGAAAATACTGGAAAATCTCAGTAGGTCTGACAGCATCTCTGGGGAGAGATGTGGAGTTGCCAGTGTTGGACTCTGGTAGGCACAGTAAGTAGTCTCACAACACCAGGTTAAAGTCACCAGATGAAGGGGCAATGCTCCAAAAGCTCGTGCGACCAAATAAACCTGGTGTTGTGGGAGAGAATAGAGCCAACATTTCGAGTCTAGATGACCCTTTGTCAGAGCTAAGAGCAAAGAGAATCAGCAGAGATTTATAATATGAGGGAGGGGGGGGGGAAGGGTGGGTGGTGGTGGAATGGGACAAAGGGAACGTAAATGAGGATACAGAAGGCTGAGAAGGTGCTAAAAGTGCTGCATTCCTCCTCCTGCATTGGTCCTAGTTAACCAAGGAGTGCCATTAAGTGATCAGAATGCATGAATGGCAGAACAGAGGTACGGATGGTTAAGGGACTGCCTGGGGATTATGGCAGATGCCTCCCTTCATCCCACTATCGGCAGCGATGTTTTCAGCTACCTAGGCCCCCATTCCCTATTAAGAACAAATAATTTAATAAGCATGCTAAACCCCTCCAAGTCACTCCCTCTCCTGCATTTGACGCTGGACATCAGACAAATGATCCCACAACCAGGGTAGAAGATGAGTCTAGAGAGATGGTGAACTGAGAGCTGGGTGTCATCAGTATATGTACGGTAGATGACTGTATGTCTGCGAATGTTGTTACAAGGGGAGAGGAAGAGGACACCGGGCTAGTCATGGGTAAATCACTGGGGGATTCTGGAGGAGACGTTTGGGAAGTAGGAAGAGAAATCATTGCTGGAGATGCTCTGACTTTGATCTAATTAACACAATTTGCCTCCTATTCATTCTTTAGATAAGAGTTGGCAGTTGTCTATGTATTAAAAATAAAAAATGCTGGAATTGCTGCAGCTGGCTAGAGAAACTGTGAGAATTAATCTTTCAGCTTGTGACCTTTCATCAGAACTGGGAAATGTTAGAAATGCAGTAGGTTTATATGTTGATGAAATGGGAGAGGGTGAATAAAGAACAAAAGGGAAGGTCTTGTGATAGGGCAGAAAACCGGAGACGTTAAATACCAAAAGAGTTGGAGAGGCAGAGCCAGTGAAAGTAGTCATGGAACAAGTAAAGAAACAAAGGATGGGCCAAGAGCTGAAACATTAACTGTTTCTCTTTCCACAGGTGCTGCCTGACCTGCTGAATGTTTCCAACATTTTCTGTTTTTATTTCAGATTAACAGCTTATGCAGTATTTGGCTTTTGGATTAGTGAACCTATATAGATGATGTACGATGTGACCGTTAATACTTGACCCTGTTCTCAGCGCACATCCCAGTAGAAGTGGGAGTGATCAAAAGCTGCAGTTTATGTCCCAGTCTCCCAAGCTTGGGGACATGAAAACCACTTGCCATATCACCGAGTGTGACCCTGCTGAGAGCTGCTATTTGAACAGAAGCTTCCTGAGCTATATCTTTACAATGGGAAAGCACGTGTGTATATTGAAGATGTGAAGTAGAACAAATAATTGGAAGTGCACTTCCTTTTGCTGTGTGTTTTCTAAACCGAGTTTCATTCTCATTAGCTAGGTTGAAAATTTACAGCCGGAGATAGCAGAATTAGCCAAGCGACTGCGTCATGAAGTATCTGTCTGTGCGAAGCAGGTTGGATGGTCTGAAAAGGTGGCACGGTATGTGTACCTGTATTTTCTTTCAAAAGCATGAAAAGGTATGTAGTTAATCAGATGATTGCCTTGGAACAAACCATGATTGCCAAGGGGAGCAGTGAGAGTGAGACGAGTCTGATATTTTTGTTATTGTGAAACCAAGATGAAGGGGCAAGACTCATAGTATAGAGCACCACAAAGATTGAAAGAGTGGGAGGGGAGACGGAATAAATTAAGGAGTAGTGATCAGGACATGACAAGTAAAGGTTTAAAATAGTGTGGATTTTCGCAAGAAAGCAGGACTGGAGAAATCATGTACCATATTCGGTATTGGCAGGGAACTCAACGCAATTTTACAATAGGGATGCATAAGAGCATATGGTAAGAGCTTAAGAGCATATGGTTTGGTCTATTCGCTGCTTAGGAAAAATGTGTTGGATTGGAGTTGGGTTGAGGAAGGGACTCTGGGCTGTGTTTAAGTGAGGTGCAGAATTTTCTGTTGTGATGGGTTTTCTATGCCGTAGTGAACTCCTGTGAAAGGGTAATCTGGGCTAAACTTGTTTGAGAAACAAATGTCTTGTGCAGATGCTGGAAACTTGTCTGGATTACTACCAGCCAGGAAAGGTTGCATGCTCTGTTATGTTGTAAACAGTGACTTCTGCTTTTTGCAGCCTTAAAATCAGGACTGCAGTTGATTTGAAATTCAACTTGTATTTATTTATACAATACCTTTTGTTGTAATGAACATTCCAAGATTAGATAGACTAGATGGCATGGATGCTAAGCTAGGGAAAGAGATAAATAGCAGTAGTGATAAAAACATTTAATTGAAGATACGGGGGGGGTTGATTCTCCCAAAGGAATTCTGTGTCGAATTTGCATAAACACTCGAGTAAATCCCCCTGTTTTTTTCAGTGGGAGTTTCAAAATGAATCTCCCACTCTGTGCATTGCAGAGTTCACCAGCATGATTCACGTGAAAAATCTGTGGACGGGACCTGTTCCTGCTGGAGAGGCCGGCAGCATAGCATTGAGCAGGCCATTAGGCATGTGCCGAGATCGACGCACGTGCAGTGGCCCTGCGCTGCCAGCCTTCCAATCAGTGGCCAGCCCCGTGACCCTACACTGCTGGCCCTCCAATCCCTCCACGGCCCGATCATCGGTCTCCCAGACATCACTGGGCCAGCCCTGACACCTCTCTCCCCTTCCTGCAGTCCTGACCCGGAGGCACCCCTTCCTTACCCCTGACCTTCTGGGGAGCCTCGATTGCCCCCCCCCCCCCCCCCCCCCCCCATTCACTCCAGCAGTGTCCAGCTGCCAGTGGGGAGCTGTTGCACACCCCATTGGAGTGAAACATTCATGGCAGGGTGGGGGGAGCTGATGGCGTAGGAAATCTGGCACCCGGAGACTCGCGGAGACCGTTGCGCACAGTGGGAAGTCCACAAACAGTCTCCGCTTGAATCTCCTGGAGAATTGCCCCCATGGATCCTGAAGTGATTTCTAAAGGAGAAGAAAGAAGTTTAGGGAGGGACATTCTTAACCTCCTGGGTTCCATTAATGATGGATGGGAGCAGGAGGATGCACAGGAGACCAGTGTCAGAGAAACTAAGTACTAGAGTAGGGGAAGTGGAGTTGCGGGATATAAGGGTGGAGACAGATTTAGAGCAAGAGTGTGGAGGAATTTGAGGAAGTATTTTAAATTTAAGGCATCGGATTGGGGACCCAGTGTTGGAAAGCTTGTTTGATGGTATGAAGACCGTGGAAGTTTTGAGCGAGGGGATGGGGAGAAGAGCTGGATGTTGGTTGTGTCCGTGTGGAAGCTGACTCTTGTTTCTTTAGGTGATGTTGCCAAGGAGCAACATTTAAATGAAGAAGAGTAGGAAGTCAAGATTAGACTCTTGGAACTCCTGAGATCATGCTGTTGGAGGAGGATGACTAGCCATTTCTACAGATGTTATGGACTGTAATTGGGTAGGAGTGGAGTCTTGCATTGCAAGGGCAGTCTTTTGGAATTGGATAACAGAAGAGAAGAGGATGGTGTGGTCAGCCACACTGAACGCCTTAGAGAGGTTAAGGAATGATTTAGCAGCATGGTCGCAATCCGTTACTTGTAACTGAATAAAGCAGGGTTTAGGTTCTGAAAGATGTGGAAACCACAAATGATGGATTTGAATAGAAGAACCTGTAAAGTTACCAGTATAAATGCAGAAGTTCATTGAATAAATGGTCTCGCCCATATGCTGAAAGAAAATTAGTTTACATGCTTGTGTTGTCATGAGCTTTGATTTTCCCTAATCCAGTTTGAGTCATTAATTCTGTGCATTACACGACTGTGATGTACACTGCTAAACAATTATAATTCTAAAATGTTACAACTGATCACAACCAATTGTACTAGCTTTGATCTGATCAGCATAATAAGGTAAAATAAACTCTTAAATGATGTCCTCCTGTATGACACTCAAGTTAAACCTCTGTGCATGGGTGTTTACCAGATTTTTTTAACTTATGATGTTTAAATCCATTATTTTGTCTTGGGGTCAGTTTTCACTTCAGGAAGAATCTGAAAAGGATTGTCTCTGAGCTGTACGTACGTGACAACTGTCATCCTTTCAAAGCCAGTCTGCTTATCTGGGTCCAACTGCCATTATGGATTTTTATCTCTATTGCCTTGCGGAATCTGAGCCTAGCAGCATCTGATGCTGCAGCAGGTACTTTGCGTTACCAGCATGCACGGGTCTCACAGTATTTATTTTACCTGGTGTACAGTTGTGTACAGTTTTGGTCACCTAGTTACAGGAAGGATGTAAATAAGATTGAAAGAGTGCAGAGAAGGTTCACAAGGATGTTGCCGGGACTTGAGAAGCTGAGTTACAGAGAGAGATTGAATAGGTTGGGACTTTATTCCCTGGAGCGCAGAAGATTGAGGGAGATTTGATAGAGGTGTATAAGATTTTGATGGGTAAAGATAGAGTGAATGCAAGCAGGCTTTTTTTGCTGAGGCTAGGGGAGAAAAAAAACAGAGGGCATGGGTTAAGGGTGAAAGGAGAAAAGTTTAAAGGGAATATTAGGGGGGGCTTCTTCACGCAGAGAGTGGTGGGAGTGTGGAATGAGCTGCCGGATAAAGTGGTAAAGTGGTAACTTTTAACATTTAAGAAAAACTTGGACGGGTTCATGGATGAGAGGGGTGTGGAGGGATATGGTCCAAGTGCAGGTCAGTGGGACTAGGCATAAAATGGTTCGGCACAGACAAGAAGGGCCAAAAGGCCTGTTTCTGAGCTGTAATTTTCTATGGTTCTATGGTTCTGTGGTGCCAAATTGCCTTGGAAAAGTGCAGGAAGATGTCATTAGGTAATGGTTACTTAAAATGAAAGATGATGAAAATAAAAACTGGGAGAATCTTAGAGAAAAATGGCAGACAATTAAAGTCTGAAATAGCTGAATTAGGATTGAACTCTTCCAATTTTCACAGATCTGCATTGGGTATTTTCTTGGCTTCAATCACATCAGTCATATCCACCCATTGATCTTAAATTCCTTTTAATATTTGGTTGTTATGCTGTGACCACAGGCCCATAACAGAACTCTTTTAGCCTATACCTGGAATATTGTGTGCAGTTTTGGTGTCCTTATCTGAGGAAAATGTTCTTTCTTTGCAGGGAGTGCAGTGAAGGTTTACCAGGCTGATTCCTGGGATGGCAGGATTGTCATATGATGAGATACTAAGTCGGTTAGGATTATTTATATTCATTGGAGTTTAGAAGAGTGAGGGGGGTCTGTCATAGAAACTTATAAAATTCTAACAGGATTAGACAAGGTATATTCAGAAAGAATGTTTCCGATGGTGGGGGTGCCCAGAACCAGGGGTCATAGTTTGAGAATAAAGGGTAGACCTATTAGGACTGAGCTGAAGAGAAATTTCTTCAACCAGAGAATGGTGAATCTGTGGAATTCTCTGCCACAGAAAATAGTTGAAGCCAAAAGAAGGAACCAGATATACCTCTTGGGGCCAAAGGAATCAAGGGATATGGGGGGGAAGGTGGGATCAGGGTATTGAATTTGATGATCAATTATGATCATGAATATTGAAACAGGCTTGAAGGGCTGAATGGCCTCGTGCTTCTCTTTTCGATATTTCTATATTGACTACTACAATCTTGCAAGTGTCTTCACATCTGCACCCCTGACTTTTCAGGAAGGTGAACTGAAATGAATATTTTTTTATTCTTTCATGGGATGTGAGCGAGGCCAGGATTTATTGCCCATCCCTAATTGCCCTTGAAAAGATGGCTGTGAACCACGACCTTAAACTGCTGCTGTCCATTTGGTGCCGGTGCATTCACAGTGCTATTAGGGAGGGAGAAAGGTGAGGTTATTCACTTTGGTGGGAGGAACAGATGTGCAGAGTTTTTTAAATGGTGAGATATTCGAAAGTGTAGATGTACAAAGGGACCTGGGGTGCCCTCGTCGATAAGTCACTGAAGGCTAATGTGCAGATGCAGCAGGTAATTAGGAAGGCTAATGGTATGTTGGCTTTTATCGCAAGAGGATTTGAGTACAAGAGTAGTAAAGTCTTGCTTCAATAATATCGAACTTTGGGTTAGACCACACCTGGACTAGTATGTGCAGTTTTGGTCCCCTTACTTTAGGAAGGATATTATTGTTATAGAGGGAGTGCAACAAAAGTTCACCAAATTAATTCCTGGGATGGCGGGACTGTTCTGTGAAGAGACACTGAGGAAACCAGGCCTGTATTCTCTCGGGTTTCAAAGATTGAGAGGTGATCTCATTGAAACCTACAAAATACTTAAAGAAATAGACAGGATAGATGCAGGTAAGATGTTTCTCCGAGTTGGGAAGTCTCAAACCAGGGGACACAATTTCAAAGTAAGTAGGAGGTCATTTAGGACTGAGATGAGACAAATTTTCTTCACTCAGAGGTTTGTGAATCTTTGGAATTCTCTACCCTAGAGGGCTGTGGAAACTCAGTCATTGAGTAATTTAGAGTAGAGATGGGCAAATTTCTAAATGCCACTGCTGGAAAGAGATAAGAGGAATTGTGGGGAAAAAGGCATTCAGATGTATGATCAATCATGATCTTATTGAATGGCAGAACAGGCTTGATGGGCTGAACAGCCTACTCCTGTTCCTATGGTTGCCTTTTGTTTGGTTCCTCAGTGCATTTATCCCTTATCTTTATCCTTCATTACCATTATGCTTGTGTCTCTCATCCTCGAGGAAATGAGAGATGGATGAGCATGTGTGGTAAACATTGCTGAGGGTGGTGACTGAGGTATTGTGACTGGGTGGGTTAACAATGGGGGACATTGCATGAATGTGATAAGGGAGGGTTGTAGTGGATAATGGGTTGTTTACAAGTTTGTGGAGGTGCTTTCTGAATAGAGGATTATTGCAGTGGATAGTTGATAGTTGGAGGGTTTTGTATTTGGTGGTGTGTTGATGAGCCAATGGGAGGCACAAAAACTAATGATCCTATTTTTTGCTGTAGCACCTGCCGTTCAGGACCTAACAATGGGAGGAGTACTCTGGTTTCCTGACCTGACTTTACCTGATTCCACCTGGATTCTGCCCATCTCATTAGGACTTGTAAACCTTTTAATAGTTGAGGTAAGGAGATTATTTTGAGGACTCATGCTCGCTATGAAAGAGAATGTTTCCATTTAAGCGACTGCCCATTTAAGTAAGTGATTTTTGTTTCTGTACATTAAAGAACAGTAGATTTTGACTCATTATTTTGTAATATTCACATCAATATTATGATTCCAACTAGTGCTGTCTTCTGGCATACAGTATTATGGAATGATGGGACATGGATCCATGGCAATGATTCCTTCAAGTATTAATCAAGATAGTTGACGATTGCCAGTGGATGTCGAACACTTTCTCAAAGGAATAAGAAACTGAAATAATAGTAGTGGTTTAGTAAGTCTTCCAAATAGTACTTTCCCTGGGAGAAAAAGAGAAGGAATTGTGCACCATCTCATCTCTGTCAACATCCTGTAGCCAAAAGGGCTGTGCCTTAAAAGAGGCCAACATCCCTTAAAAGAGGCCAAAAGGGCTGTGAATTAAGCTCCAGACCAGTTGGTCTTCGGGGATATAGGTAAATTGCAAATGATCTGTAGCTCACACTATAAATGGTGCTGGATTACGTAATCTGTTACTGGCGTCAGCATTAACTCAGCTGGTAGAGAAGCACACATTGCAGTTGTAACACATGCAAAAGATGTTAATGTAGCCTTTTGCATTCTTGAAGATTCCGTGTGACATACAGCCATTTTAAGAAAAATATCAGTCTTCAAACTGGCTGGTGAGCTGGTTGTGTAGGGGAAGTGAGCCATGTTTGAATTTTTATTTTTATTTTAACAAGTGTTGTGTCTGCAGTGATATACCTGTAAGAAAGCAATTTTATACTTATACTTATTTAATAAACCAACCTGAAGACCTTATTTTGTGCATCATATGTGGATTTATTTATTTGTATTTGAGCTCAGACTGTGTCTTCTAATCAAGTAATCAAAAATGACAATTGTGAGAGATCTTATAGAGTAAATAAGAAATTGTTTTCCCTGCAAGGAGGGAACAAGATGACACAGATGCAAGATAATTGACAAAAGAACGAGGGGGGAGATAAGAATTGTTATTTTTCACACAGTGAATTATCATATGAACATAGGAAATGGGAGCAGAGTTAGGCTACTCGGCCTCTCGAACCTGCTCCACCATTTGGTAAGACCATGGCTGATGTGTTGTGTTTCAAGTTCTACATTTCTATCTACCCCCAATAACCTGATCTGCAATACATTGCTTGAAAAGGTGGCTGATGTAGTGCCACGATTATTCCCAGCCTAAATAGATGTGATTGGGTACTTTCTCTGCCAATCACGCATGAAGACTATAATGCTAGAAGCGACTAACTTTATTCACACGTACTGCATTTTGCTGGATTAATAATCCTGCTTTTATTGGAAGATAGTGCTGTTGTTTCAGTCATGAGTGCTTTTGAAGTAGATTAAGGACTTTTTTCTGTAGTAAATAGACTTAGTTTGCTATGAATTCGACCATAAGTACACCACCAACTCATTAGTTGATGTGGTGCTGTCATAGAAAAACATAGAACGTAGAACAGTACCGCACAGAACAGGCCCTTCAGCCCTCAATGTTGTGCCGAGCTTTGCCCGAAACCAAGATCAAGCTATCCCACTCCCTATCATTCAGCTGTACTCCATGTGTCTATCCAATAACCGCTTGAAAGTTCCTAAAGTGTCCGACTCCATTATCACAGCAGGCAGTCCATTCCACACCCCAACCACTCTCTGAGTAAAGAACCTACCTCGGACATCCCTCCTATATCTCCCACCATGAACCTTATAGTTATGCCCCCTAGTAACAGCTACATTCACCCGAGGAAATAGTCTCTGAACGTTCACTCTATCTATCCCCCTTATCATCTTATAAACCTCTATTAAGTCGCCCCTCAGCCTCCTCCGCTCCAAAGAGAAAAGCCCCTGCTCCCTCAACCTTTCCTCATAGGACCTCCCCTCCAAACCAGGCAGCATCCCGGTAAATCTCCTCTGCACTCTCTCCAATGCTTCCACATCCTTCTTATAGTGAGGTGACCAGAACTGCACACAATATTCCACATGTGGTCTCACCAAGGTCCTGTACAGTCGCAGCATAATCCCACGGCTCTTAAACTCAAACT
Organism: Mustelus asterias; assembly: GCF_964213995.1. Lineage (NCBI taxonomy): Eukaryota > Metazoa > Chordata > Chondrichthyes > Carcharhiniformes > Triakidae > Mustelus > Mustelus asterias. The sequence goes on along the minus strand of NC_135803.1, from coordinate 72,380,865 downwards.
CCTTGTTAATAAACACTAACACACTATAGGCCTTCTTCACGGCTCTATCCACTTGAGTGGCAACCTTCAGAGATCTGTGGATATGAACTCCAAGATCTCTCTGTTCCTCCACATTCCTCAGAACCCTGCCGTTGACCCTGTAATCCGCATTCAAATTTGTCCTACCAAAATGAATCACCTCGCACTTATCAGGGTTAAACTCCATCTGCCATTTTTCGGCCCAGCTCTGCATCCTATCAATGTCTCTTTGCAGCCTACAACAGCCCTCCACCTCATCCACTATTCCACCAATCTTGGTGTCATCAGCAAATTTACTGACCCACCCTTCAGCCCCCTCCTCCAAGTCATTGATAAAAATCATAAATAGCAGAGGACCCAGCACTGATCCCTGTGGTACACCGCTGGTAACTGATCTCCAGTCTGAAAATTTTCCATCCACCAGCACCCTCTGTCTTCTATGAGATAGCCAGTTATTTATCTAATCAGCCAAATTTCCCTCTATCCCACAACTCCTTACTTTCTTCATGAGCCTACCATGGGGAACCTTATCAAACTAAAATCCATGTATAGGACATCAACTGCTCTACGTCAATAAACACTGAAGAAGATGGAAGCAAATTAAGTAGGGAATGTATTTTATGCTGAAAAGGAAACATTTGCAGGACTATGGGGAAAGAGCAGGAGATTTGACCTCCTGTGCCATATGATTCAATGAGCTTGTTTCCTTTATTTGAAAGTACAGCGGTGATCAAATTGATTTTCTGGTTTATATTGCTGATGGTAATACCAATATGAATAATAGAGGCTTCCTGTCATTGGGAACATTATGGATATGTACTTGCAGGATGCATTTGCTGGCAAATTTGTAAATTGAATGAATTCTAAGGTGGCCTCAAGACTCGTTTATATTAGTTTGGCAATATAACCAGACAATCTGCTTGCATTGTTAACTATAGCAGTCCACAGGCTGGACATGATAACTGTGGACTCGTATCACTCACTGCACTGTTTTGAAGAAAAATACTGGCGTTATCCCAGGTGCCATGGAAGACATTTATCCCTCAATCAACTGCTGCCTCACAAGTGCCAGGGACCCAGGTTTGATTCCAGCCTTGGGTGACAGTCTGTATGGAGTTCTCCCCGTGTCTGCGTGGGTTTCCTCCGGGTGCTCTGGTTTCCTCCCACAGTCCAAAGATGTGCAGGTTAGGTGGATTGGCCATGCTAAATTGCCCCTTAGTGTAGGTTAGGGGGATTAGGGGTAAATACGTGGGGTTATGAGGTGGGCCTGGGTAAAATGCTCTTTCGGAGAGTCGGTGCAGACTCGATGGGCCGAATGACCTCCTTCTGTACAGTAGGGATTCTATGATTCAGAGACGCTACAGAACATCCAGGGAGTTACCAATGACCAGGAACTTAACTGGAGCAACGGTCCGAATACTGTGGCTACCAGGACTCGACACTGTCAAGGACAAAGCAATTTGTTTGATCTGCACCCATCTATCATTTTAAACAGACCACTCCTTCCACCACTGGTGCCACAGTGGCAACAGTGAATGCCATCTACACTTCAGCAACTGATCAAGGCTCCTTTAACAGCACCTTCCAAACCCATGAGCTCTACTGCCTTGAAGGACATGGGCAGCAGATGCATGGGAGCACCACCACCTGCAAGTTCCCCTCCAAACCACACAACATTCCGACTTGGAAGTTATTACCGTTCCTTCATTTTTGCTAGTTCATAGTCCTGAGACTGCCTTCTTAACAATACTTTGGGTATACCTATGCCACATAGTTTGCGGTGGTTCATGAAGGCTGCTCAAGGGCAATTAGGGATGGGCGACAAATTCTGGCCTTGTCAGTGGCACTCGTATCCCATGAATGAATAAAGATAATAGATTTCATTAGTGGAATTCAGTTACAAGAGTTCCCAATAATGTCTGTTCTTAAGTCTATTGCAGATTTGTTCTCCCAAAAGATACTAGATGGCATAGAGTGTCCTCTTAGTCTGGAGTTTGCGAAAGGACTGTAATGAAGCTGTTAAATTTTCAATATTTGTCATTAGATACTATAAAATATTCTTCAGTGAACACATCATCTGCCTAGGCCTTGATAAACTGAGAGGCTGATATTTTGCTGTAATCTGAAATGGTTTCAAAGTTGGAATGTCTGTCTAAGTAACTGGGTAGGTAAATAAAATCTCACTTTTCCTGATTGCCATACTTGACTCCTCTGCTTCAAATGTTATTTTTGTTCCTGTTGTTCAAATATAGATTTTTGCTCTCCGGAGAGTCGAATTGTCAAAATTTCAGAAATACGTCACTTATGTGATCCGTGGAATTTCAGTGCTCATGGTTCCGATTGCTGCAACAGTGCCCTCAGTAAGTCTTTTGCTGACATGCTTGCCCTGTGATAATGGGGAATAGGCCTGGCCACTCATTTGAACTGTGCAGAATCTGTCAGGCTGTCATCTTTCTCTTGCTGCTGCTATAAAGCATCTTCATTTAAAATGATTCCTGTAGCTGCATTACCATTCTCAAACACTGCTACTTGCATTGTATTGCTCTGAGTTGCAAACCAAGGAAATGGCATGCCCAGCAGCAAGTTGCCTTATTCTTTGCTTTTCTCCATGTGAACCATCTCATCTAACCCACTCCCAATTGCTTCTCTTTACTTTTGAATACATCTCTCAGTTTGAAGCAAAATTTATTGACTCCTCTAACAATGATTTGTGTCAGTTTAAACATCCTTTTGTGCACATTGTTTCTATCCTTAGTAGTTTTAGTGATTGTGCTTTCTCATTACTGTTTCTTATGCAAAGAAACAGTAATCTATTTTTGTTTGCTTTATCTGAACTCATCATATTTGGTCATCTCTTTAGCATCTTATCTCTACCAAAGCCGCCTTTACTCTATTACTGTAAACTCTCCCCACCTACTGCCTAGTGACACCCTATAGGCATTGCAACGTTTCAGTTTTCATGGGTCTGCTACTTTAACCACTGAGTTAAACACACAAACACATTCCTTTATTATTATTATTTTTAGTGTCACAAGTTGGCTTACATTAACACTGCAATGAAGTTACTGTGAAAATCCTCTAGTCGCCACACTCTGGTGCCTGTTCAGGTACACCGAGGGAGGATTTAGCATGGCCAGTACACCTAACCAGCATGTCTTTCAAACTGTCGGAAGAAACTGGAGCACTCGGAGGAAACCCACGCAGACACGGGGAGAACGTGCAGACTCCACACAGACAGTGACCCAAGTTGGGAATCAAACTTTGGTTCCTGATGCTGTGAGGCAGCAGTGCTAACCACTGTGCCACCGTGCTGCCCAGCAGAAGTCACGGGACATCGATTGCCAGGAAGCCAGTTAACTTCATCCCGACTAAGAATTGAATTATTGTGTTCCTACCACTACCAGCCAGCTGAACCAGTCTGGGATCCTCTAGACTGTGTGCCACTGCATGGACAAATCAATGGAGCCCCACAATAAGTACATTTATATATTATCGAGGCTGATCTATTAAGAGCTTCCATCTCTGTATCCCTTTCGTCTCATGTGGCATTTAAATCCTTGGACCCAATGTGTGCTCCACCCTTCCCTCCCAGAACTCCCGATTAACAGAATAATACCTTTTGCATGAATCTTTGAGGATTAGATTCTTGTACCACCTTATCTTGAAGTACCTTCCTCATTTTGTGTGGGGGCGAGATTCTGTGTGTGTAGTGTGGTGAGTGTATATACAGCAATGTGGGTTGGATAAGCTTGATCAGTACGTATTTTGTTTCTATTCCAGTCTATGGCTCTCTATTGGCTGACCTCCAGCTGTGTGGGTCTTGGACAGAATTTGCTGCTGCGATCCCCTAGCCTTCGTACTCTCTGCCGCATTCCCAAGATGAAGTCAGATTCAGAGACTCCTTTCAGAGACTTGTCCGTGGGATTAATTGCAAAATATTTTCCTAGGAAATGATCAACTATGCATTGTGCTTGTGAAATGTATGCTGTAACTAAATGGGCTACACCAGTGTCGCAGTTCATTTTTATCAACTGAAATGAATCAAACATGCCCAGCAGGCACAAGCACACAACCTCTATTAAAGAGACCATAGTCTGCTGGTCATTGTGAGGGACTTTAATGGTTATGGATGTTTTAGTTTTCTCTCTCAACCAAATTATTGCTGATTAAAGGAGATTACTCTCGGTAAACGCACACTATTGCAATTGGGAGACAACGGCACTCAACTAATAATCCAGAGGCCTAGGCTAAGGCGGTGGGGATATGAGTTCAAATCCCTCTAACACAGCATTAATAAACCTGGAATTGAAAACTCATCCCTATAATGGGGATCATGAAACCATTGTTATTAAAAACTCACCTGGTTCACCAAGGTCCTTTAGGCAAATAAATCTATCATCCTTACCTAGTCTGGCCTACATATGACTGCAGATCCACAGCAATGTGGTGGATTCTTAATTGCCTGTGCAATGTCTTTGATTTGATTTATTATTGTCACATGTATTAACATACAGTGAAAAGTATTGTTTCTTGTGCACTATACAGACAAAACATACCATTCATAGAGAAGGAAACGAGAGAGTGCAGAATGTAGTGTTACAGCCATAGCTAGGGTGTAGAGAAAGATCAACCTAATGCAAGGTAAGTCCATTCCAAAAGTCTGACAGCAGAAGGGAAGAAGCTGTTCTTGAGTTGGTTGGTACGTGACCTCAGACTTTTGTGTCTTTTTCCCGACGGAAGAAGGTGGGAGAGAGAATGTCCAGGCTGCGTGGGGTCCTTAATTATGCTGGCTGCTTTGCTGAGGCAGCGGGAGGTGTAGACGGAGTCAATGGATGGGAGGCTGGTTTGCGTGATGGATTGGGCTACATTCACGACTTTTTATAGTTCCTTGCGGTCTTGGGCAGAGCAGGAGCCATACCAAGCTGTGATACAACCAGAAAGAATGCTTTCTCTGGTGCATCTGTAAAACTTGGTGAGAGTCATAGCTGACATGCCAAATTTCCTTAGTTTTCTGAGAAAGTAGAGGTGTTGGTGGGCTTTCTTAACTATAGTGTCAGCATGGGGGGACCAGGACAGGTTGTTGGTGATCTGGACTCCTAAAAGCTTGAAGCTCTCGACCCTTTCTACTTCTTCCCCTTTGATATAGATAGGGGCATGTTCTCCTTTATGCTTCCTGAAGTCGATGACAATATCCTTCGTTTTGTTGACATTGAGGGACAGATTATTGTTGCCTCACCAAATTCTCTCTCACATTCCTGTACTCGGTCTCGTCATTTTTGAGATCTGACCCACTATGGTGGTGTCATCAGCAAACTTAAAAATTGAGTTGGAGGGGAAATTTGGCCACACAGTCATAGGTGTATAAGGAGTATAGTAGGGGGCTGAGAACACAGCCTTGTGGGGCACCAGAGTTGAGGATGATCATGGATGATGTGTCCTAGCAAGTCCCTCGGTTCAAGGGCAATTAGGGATGGGCAACAAAAGGTGGCCTTGTTTCCAAGCATTTACATTTGTTGATGATTTCCTGGAAAAGTAAGAGCTTGATTTGTTTCCTTTTTTTTTCCTGGCTTTGAAATAGAACCTCGTTGTTTGCAGCCTCCAAGTGGCTTGCCTGAGATTGGATCAATGGTGGTGTGATTTGCTATTTCATGTAGTTTAACCAACTCCTCCTCTTTGTTATGTTCATCATTGCGTTATTCTACTGGATAGGTGAATTTAAATTTTAACCCTATCAGAATTGGTACCATGTTTTGGTATTAAAATTTAAAGTACAAGATTTTTAAAAAGTACAACCTATACAATTGTTTGATTATTTGAACATTATGTCAGAAATGTTCAGAATTGGTAGAGAATGATCTCTTCAATTTGTACATCAAAGTGTTTGATATCAAAGGTTTTGAAGCAGAGCTACCTGAGACTGCAACATTTTCAGTGCACTATACCCTTTTCTACTGCAGGTTTGATTCAAAGGTTCCCAGACTTGAGGTGAAAGGCTCCTCCATTTGACATGCTTTATGTTTGTTCATATAATTTGGAATTTGGAAAACCAAGTCCTGATGGAGGGGTGCTTTCACCACCAAACTGCTCGGTTCAACATTTATGCATCTCCGACTAAACTTGTGGAAAATCCTGGAGCCTCCGTTATTGGGGCCAGTGTTTAGAAACATGCTTGAGGCTGTAGCCCTAAATGGGAGGTGTGCTTAGGAATAATGCAAGTCCAGGTTTGTGTTTTAACACAAGAATTTTAACACCTTACTGTTGGACCATTTCATTCAGTCTTGTGCCTTTGTTCTCCTGTCATCTTCCATTGGTGATGCTCTTAAAATCCAAAGCTGCATGCAGACTGCAGCAACACAAGTCAATTTCTTGTGAAAGCAATGAGAGCTTCTAGGTTACTGGTACTTGACTTTCATAACAGTTCATTATTCTAGTCAATCCTTTATTGTCCTCTCCCTAAAGTTGATGCATTTCACACTGCAATCTCTCCATGGTCTGCAGATTTTAAAATGTATCAGATGGATATATCTGCAAAACCGGTTTGTAAACTGGACAATGGATAAGGGAGAGCACTTCTACTCTTTGCTTCAGACTGTCTTCTCTTACTGAAAGTCAGATTCAGGATTCAATAGTAAGGAGCTCTGCAGACAAACAGCCATTAATATGCTCAGATTACCAATTGACAAGTGTCTGAGCCCGAAACCGGCAGTTATTATTTTTAAATAACTGTGGTAAAATAATATCGTCAAGTTTGGATTCCTGACTTGCTTGTTGGCCAAGTCTGGAACTGATCCCAGCCAGTTTGGAAGGCTGAAATTATAGGTTAAATTCATCAATCGTTCTCGTCTGATCAGGTCTCACTCAAAGGGCTCCAGAGAAGTCTATGAGTGGAGTTCTTATTCACTGATCTGGGCTCCACTGGAAACACAAGTGAATTTGCCTTTTGGTCTGCTTTGGGTGGCACTGTGGTTAGCACTGCTGTCTCACAGTGCCAGGGGTCCAGGTTCAATTCTGGCCTCGAGTCACTATCTGTGGAGTTTGCACTTTCTCCCCATGTCTGTGTGGGTTTCCCTCAGGTACTCCGGCTTCCTCCCACAGTCCCAAGATGTGCAGGTTAGGTTGAATGGCTATGTTAAATTGACCCTAGTGTCAGGATTAGCAGGGTAAATGTGTGGGGTTACAGGAATAGGGCCTGAGTGGGTTTGTGGTTGGTGCAGACTCAATGGGCCAAATGGCCTCCTGCACTGTAGGGATTCTATGATGGGAGGTCAGGTGGGTTAGTGTCTCTATCTTTGGACCAGAAGCTCCAGGTTCCAGTCCCACTCCTGGACTTGATGGCCATAGAATGTGCATTCATACCTTGGCCAAACAGGATGATTATCAAACTGTAAACTCTTCCACATACCTGATAGCAGGGTGTAAGAGGGGCAGAGATTCCTGGTCAACCATACTGCAGGAAGCAACAGCAAACTACTGCAGTATTTTGCCAAGCATAATCATGGACCAATTGAATGGAAGTTCATGGTTGTCAACGTGTTCTTAGGGCATAGTATGTGAGGATGAAGAGGTGTACTTGAAGATGATGCCCAGTATCATCTACAAGGGTAACTTGCTTTTTTTTGTAATTGGGTGTGGGGTGAATACTTAAAAGTACATTTCCTGTACAAACACTGGCAGGGAAGATAATAAGGAATTGCAGTTTCTGCTTCCTTGCCCTTGCCCCTGCCCAGGGAACAGTATTTTAAATTTCTTATGAATGTTGCATGCTCCTTATGTGGGCATCATCATTCTGTGACATGCAGTCACTGCTTGCAACTGTGCACTGGTGCCATTAGATGGAGCTTCCTAAAATCTGGAGCTGCTGAAAAAAATTACAATGCAGGAATCTGTTCAGGCCCTCGTATCTATGCTGGCGGGTGAAGAGCCATCCAACCTAATCCTACCTTCTGCACAAGATCCTTGGCCTTGCAGATCATAGCTCTTCAGGTAGATTTCTGAGTACTTTTTAAATGTGAAGAGTTTCTTATGCCAGGTCCCTGCCAGCCTTTGGGTAAAAAAATGTTTCCTCATTTCCCTTCTCATCTTTCTACCAATTTTTTAATGCCCCTTGATTTCTGATCCCTCTGAGGTAAATATTTACCTACAGTATTGCCAATGGCCTACGAACAAAATCCACTTTATCCTAATTTCAATGTTTGTATGACACAAGCCACAGGTGGGTACTTCAGTAGATCTTTTGGGCGGGAAGCTAAAATCTGTTGGGACGATCTTACCAAAATAATTCTAATTGCCGAACAAGCGTGAAAACGGGAGAGTTTCCGGCAAGGGTAAAATCAAATCTTATGACACTTGGTTCAAAAAATGAGCCGCACTCTAATTCTGCCAAGCAGGGAGAGAGAATGGGGCCCAAACTCACTGGCAAGCTGGCTGCAGACTGCTAGAGGGTGCTATTGTGTTTGAGCCTTGATCTCCCAATGCACTGTCAAGAGTACGCAGTGCACTGGGAGATGCCCGCCCCCCCCCATTGCCTTAATTGATTCCTGATGCAGAATGTGCAGCCCCCATGCCTTGCCGTGGTGCCTGGTGGGCAGTGCCAGCCTGACACCCTGGCACTGCCAGGGCCCAGGCTGGAATTGCCCGTCCCTGTCCTTGAGCACTGGGTGGCCTCAATGGTCTCTGGTCCCGCTGGCAAGGCCATCACATCAGGTCCCAATTGCTGGGGACCATACATGATCCTTGCTGGTGAGGACCTTCTCCAGCAAGGCCATTCAGTCTCCCACCCTTTCGAGGCTGATTATGTTGGCAGATCGGGGCTGGTAAGATCACAAGAGGTGAGAAACTGGGTACGAGCCAGGATACTCGCCCCTCACACATGATCTTAACGCCACGCCAACCGACCGAGTTTTTTCGTACAAAGGTTGTTTGATGTATGGATTGCAATAGTTGTAAACTGAGTTTCTAAGTCTGAGTCCTGAAAACTGAACTGTGCCAAGAAGTGATTGTATTAAATCATTTCAGGAAGTCATAGCATGATAGCAAGAGGAGAAATGATGGATATGATATTAGTCTCCAATTGGCACTCTGTTCGGTATTCTTTTCTATTCAAAGGTCAATCAACATGGTGTAAAGTCTGATGTCAATTTGCAATCAGCCTGTTCTGTGCTGCAGCACCTCAATTATGTTCAGACTGAGACTGCACCCATTAAACAAAAGGAGTAATTAGGTTATTGATTTGTATGGCACATTAACTACTGCTTGTGGTAGGTACTTTATCATGACACAGGCACGGGGTGTATTTTCTCTGCTGTGGTCCATCAGACAACCTCTGAGCTGCTACACGCTGACAGTTATCACTCAGTGTCCAAGACCTTTTCTGCATGAACTTTGATGTGAAATCTGTAGATGAGGAATTCCTGTTGCATATATTAATGTTGGATGATAAGCCATTAATCTTTTCCCAGAAAATAGTGGACCATTGCGGCAAACTTTTACTCGTGATGAATGATGATCTACTGACTTGCTTCAAGTGAGTTCTGGACCTGTTCCTGGCTGTGGTGGAGATTACCTTGTACATTAATTGAGGCTGGAATGGTCTCCTGGACTACTTTCAATTGCTTAATGGTCAAAGAGGAATTTTCCAGATGTATTTGACCTCTTCCCTTCCCCATTATTGGATTGGTTTTTTAAAATAACTTTCTTGAGTCTCACCGGAAATTATGTAGCTTCCAGGTAGAGTTAGAAGTATACAAGACATCACAGTTGTGTAGGACAAGCGGGCTGGACTCTGAGGACCTTTCTTACCCATTTTTTCATATGTTTGTGAATATAAACTCTTACATTTCAGTTGAGTAGTCAATCCATTTCTGGCATCATGTTAAAATAACATAAAGAAATGTCGTGCAAATCATGTTAAACATTGGTCCACTCAGCAGCAACTGGTTTGTATTTTCTAGATGCAGTGTACTAAAATTTACATAGGTTGTTTCTGATTAATGGATTACTGGGGAAAGAGCATAAAAGTGAATCTTGGTTTAGTTCATACTTGAGTAACGTCGACTAGGACATGTTCTCCCAGCGGTTTGTCAGAAAATTCTCCTTGTAGATAAACTATTTTGCCCCGGACAATAGTAGCAAAAACCTCTCCTTGAAGTCTACATCCAAGATACGGGGTCAACTGGAAAGGAAACAGGTTTAGTGTAATTTGTTTTCAAATAGACATTTTTGGGTAATTTTCTCTAGATGAGGGACTTCTGTGCTTGTAAATGAAACACTTTCCAATATTGGGCATGCAGGGACAGCATTAGTACTAGAGCGAGGAATTGGATCATATAAAATTCTTCAGAGGGCTTGACCTTTAGAGGTTAAGTGGCTATTTTAATGGTTAGAGGGTTTAGAACGAGGTATGCCAATCTCAGAATAAGGTGCCAGTCATTTAGGACTGAAAGGAAGAGCAAAGGTTGTACATCTTTGGAATCCTCAGCCGCAGTGGACTGTGAATGCCCAGTTATTGAGTAGATTCAAGACTCAAGTTTGAGACTTTTGAACTCTAAGGGAATTGACGAATATGGGGATAGGATGAGAAAGTAAAGTTGCTGGACGACCAGTTATGATCTTCTTTAATAGCAAACAGGCTTGAATGGCTGCATGGCCTACTCCTGCTCCTATCATATATATATATATATATATATATATATACAGCCATGGTTGGAGACTGAGTAAAGAGTTTACTCTGTCACCATGAAGTGGCTTAACTTCAAGCTTTTAAGCATCCCCTGAATAACAGCGCAAAATGAAGATTAGTTTTGCACCACTGGAAACCCAACTTTGACTAGTCGTGTGCAACCCTCGCAACCAACAGAGGGGATTAAGATCCTTGTTAGGGCTGCATTTGAACCAGGAAATCTGGTGAAAGGGCAAGCATTTAACTTTCTGCACAAACCAGTCCCATGCTTATTCGTATGTTTCAGTTGAGCTGGGAGGGTGGGGTTTGATGTGTTTTATTTTTGTATTTAATCTATTTTCTGTCAAATATCAATGTGTGTCCTAGGTACAGAAAGTGATCCTAATCTATCCATGAGTAAGTGTCTTTAGTACAGAAAGTGATCCTAATCTATCCACGAGTGAGTGTCCTTGGTACAGAAAGTGATCTATCCGTGAGTCAGTGTCCTAGGTACAGAAACTAATCCTAATCTTGCTCAGTGCTTTGCTGATGGTGAACAGGAATGAGCAGCCTGGGTGTTGATTTTATTCTGTTGGCGATGGGGGGAAAAGGCTGAGCATCTGCTTAGCAACACTGCATAGTTGGTGTTGTTGCAGGAATATGTAATGCGCCTGTTGTTACTTAGGATCAGCAGCCTGTGTCTGGCAGTTTGAAGATATCCTTTGATTTTTCTGAATCTTTTATACCTCCAAAGCCTCTGTCTCACCTTCAATAGCCCAACTGGTGCCAATCTTGTGACTGCTTTACACTTAATGCCCAACTAAGGCCAGTCCTGTGCCTGCTTTACACTCAACAGCCCAACTAGGGCTAGTCCTGACACTGACTCACATTCAACACCACAGCCAGTGTCAGTCCTGGGACAATCTGCTTTGACTTTGCAGCCTCATCTGCGAAGTTTTAGTCTGGCCATCTGTTCAATGCTCTATCTCACTGCACCAATTCTACCAGTTCTCGGAGCAGTGATTGATAGCTTTACTCAAAGAATGGGAGCACTTCTCCATGTGAAGAGGAGGTAGAGGGAGGGCCGAAGTTCTAACTCTGTACACAGCACTGATAGAGAATTATACAAGTCTAAAGCCATTGTGGCCTTCAGCCATAGGAATTCAAAGAAGATAAGCTTAAAGATTGTGATCAGGACACTTACTTTGTTTTTGTGTTGAATTAAGGTCTCTCTCACCTGCAAACAACAATATTCAGTTACTGAGATTATAGTCAGACACAGAAACATCCTCATGATGAAGGTGATGATGTTAGGAACCTACCTCAAACTCTCTGTCAGGATCCCATATCACAAGATCAGCATCCTTACCAGGAGCCAGAGAGCCTTTCCTGTTCTCAATCCCACACAGCTTGGCTGTGTTTTTACACATCAGGTTCACTGTGTCCTGCAGAGTGAATCCTCGCTGTCGCGCAGAGGTCCAGAACAGAGGAAGACCTTTTAAAAGAATGACATTGTCGAGACAGTGAGCTGATGACAGGCATTGGCCACCACAATACTTATACATAGACAATGCCTGCTCTTCAGGTCCTAACTGTCAATGCAGTTTCTGCTCTGTACCCTGGGGATGACTAATGACTTACCACTATCAATGGTTGACGGTGGTAAATAGCTCCTGAATGAAAATGAAGGATAAACTACCCTACTACACTATTTAGTACCACTTAAGTGGGTTCTACATTAGTTTAGCTTTAAGACTGAGGTGACAAATAAGGTGTATGATCATAGGCTCTGTGCAAATAGTACATGGTCTTTGACTACATGCCTATGACAATGTGTACACAGCACTTGTTTATGTTGACAGTAAATAGTCTACATACTAACAGTGCAGTCTTTTTTAATAATTTGAGTTAACTGTACACATGGTGCGTATATTAGGGAGAACTTGCACTGATAAAGGACATTTCACATGCCCAGAATGTGCCATAGTTCTTTACAACCTTCTTTACTTACAAAATATAGTTAGTGTTATATTGTCAATGATGGGTACATATAGGACAAGATTTCACACATCAGTAAGATAAAGGATCAGTTAATTTGCTTTAGTGGTGTTGGTTCAGGGATGCATGTCAGACAGGACATTAGGCAGACCTACCAACCTTTCATTGAATAGTGCCATGGGATCTGATGCAACAACTTGATTAGGCAAAGACAAAATACAACACCTAACCATTCTTCTGCTTTGAAGCGTGCAGCTAGATTATGAGCTCAAATCCCCAGAGTGGAATTTGAACTCTCAACCTTCTGCCACAGAGGCAATAGTGTTAACAACTGAAACAGTTATTCTGTCGATCTATTGACAGTAGGCCATCCATATGTCAACAGTGCATGTGTTACCTGTTTGAATTTGGCTGACACAAGCTGACTCACCAAACTGCAGAGAAGAAATCCCTCCCCATGCTTTAAGGAAGTCTCCAGCTTGTAGCAGTTTGAGGTCCGCAGTGCATGGTGAATGATCAGAGATCACCATGTCTATCATTCCAGCTTTCAATGCAGTCCATAGTTGTTCCTGCATGGAGACAGACAGTAACTAACAAACACCACAATCAGTTTGTAGGCCGGTGTAGATTAAAAATTATAGGGCATGCATAACATAACTTTATCTGGTGTCTTATTGCATCAACGTATCTCAAGATGGTTCATGCAAATAATTTTTGGAGTGTGATCACTTTCGGTAAGCAAGGTACGAACAATGACAAGTTGGTATTTTGGACAGTGATCTGTTGGACTATTTTCTGTTCAGTAACCTAGTAACAGCAGACTTGCCCTTTGGAATGAAAGTGAACATTGACAAAATCAAAGTGATGCATATCTCAAAATCACTTACAAATATTCATAGAGGAATTAGAAGAGGTGCAAGAATTCAAGCATTTTGGAAGCATAATAGCCACAGATAGAAGATGCAACAAAGAAATAACAGGAATAGCAATGGGAAGGCTATATTTGGTAAAAAGAGATGGCTACTAACTGAAAAGCTGAACAAACAACTTAAAAATGACTTGTGAAACATCTTGATTTGGAATTGTTTTGTATAAAAATGAGAGTTGGACTTTATGGAAGGGGACGATCAACCTACTAAATAGCTTTGAAATGTGGGTTTGGAGGAGAATGAGAAAGATCAGCTGGGCAGAAAAAGAAACAAATGATGAAAGTGAACAGACCAAGGAATATGTTGGAACATAATTTGGACAAGGCAGAGAACTGGATTGGACACTTTCTAAAGGGAAACGGACTTGTAAAATATGTTGTGGAGGAAAGATTTCAAAGAAAAAGGAAGAGAATATCAACGTTGGATGGCTTGAAAATTGGAGGAGGTTATTGGCAAATGAAAAGACTAACATAAGATAGATATAGAAAGACTGCTATGAGCCAAAGACCTGCTTTTTGGCAGAGCATACTTGGTGATGATGAATCTTGTTCTTCAAGAAGCCCTTTTATCAGTTTCACCATTTGACTTTTTTGGTTCCAGTTACATTAATCATCATCTGAAAGCAAACTTGGTTTTTAAACCTGCGGATTTTTGGAATATAAGAAATGGGAGCAAATGTAGGCCATACAGCCCTTTGAGCATGTCCCATTTTTGTATACGCTGATCTTGTATCTCAATTTTACATTCCATTGGATTCCCTTTGTGCCAAAAAATTTATCTATTTCAGTTGGTACTTGACTGAGCATCCACCCCGCTCTATGGTAGAGAATTCAAGCGATTCATAAACCTTTGAGTGAAGAAATTTCTCCTCATCTCAGCTTGAAATAGCCAACCCCTTATCCTGAGACTGTGTCCCTAGCTCAAGACTCTCCAGCCAGGTGAAAATGCCTCTCAGCATCTGAGAGGGGATTTACTTCCATTGTGGGAGTTGTGGAACCACGACACCTTCACGATTATCCTCATCACAGGTGCCCTGCAAGGCTGTGTCCTCATCCCCTTACTATATTCCTTAGACACTTGTGACTGTGTGGCCAAGTTCCGCACCAACTCAATTTTTAGGTTTGCTGACAACACCACCGTAGTGGGTCGGATCTCAAACGATGATGACATGGAATACAGGAATGAGATAATCTGGTGAAATGGTGTGACAACAATAATCTTTCCCTCCAATGTCAGTAAAAGGAAGGAGATAGTCATTGACTTCAGGAAGCGTAGTGGAGGACATACCCCTGTCTACATCAGGGATGAAGTGGAAATGGTTGAGAGCTTCAAGTTTCTAGATGTCCAGATCACCAACAACCTGTCCTGGTCCCTCCACGCTGATGCTATAGTTAAGAAAGCCCACCAATGCCTCTACTTTCTCAGGAGGCTAAGGAAATTTGGCATGTCAGCTACGACTCTCACCAACCTTTACAGATGCACCATAGAAAGCACCCTTTCTGGATGTATCTCAGCTTGGCATGGCTCCTGCTTTGACCAAGACTGCAAGAAACTAAAGGGTTGTGGACGTAGCCCAGTCCATCAAGTAACCCAGCCTCGCACTGCCTCGGAAAAGCAGCCAGCGTAATCAAAGACCCCACGCACCCCGGACATTCTCCCTTCCACCACCTTCCGTCGGGAAAAGAGTGCAAAAGTCTGAGATCACGTACCAATCGACTCAAGAACAGCTTCTTCCTTGCTGCCATCAGACTTTTGAATGGACCTACCTTATATTATGTTGATCTTTCTCTGTACTCTAGCTATGACTGTAACACTATATTTTGCACCCTCTCCTTCCCCCATGTACTCTATGAACGGTATGTTTTGTCTGTATCGCGTGCAAGAAATTCATCCACCCAATCCCTACGATACTTTTCACTGTATACCAAATCGTGGCAATAATAAATCAAATCAAGGACCATATTCAAGAATAAAAAAATAGGATCTGGACTGGTCTTGAGGCTAAAAGATAATCAGTTCAATCAGTGTCTGAGATGGAGAAGAGCCTAGCTGAACAGGACCTGATTTCAGCAACTCTGGGCCAGCACAGTGCTGGGAAACTCCCCGCCCCCTCGCCCTTTTGGTGCTATCGCTCCCAACTGGTGGAAATCAGCAGCAGCTCCTTATTGGTGAGAATCAGTTATTGCTCAGAACTGCATAAGGGATGACATATCCTCCTTGGGACTGGGTGTTGTGGTGATTTCTAGCAACAGATAGGATGCCTGAACTAAAACAATTCATCCACCCAATCCCTACAATAATCTCATAGTCCGAGGGAACCATCATTGCTGAATTTCGGCATGCACATCGTTGTATCAATTTGTGGACCACCAGGATACTGCCCAAGCTAATGGCAACTTTCACTATAAAAGAGATCCAACCCTGCCTACCCTCAGGAACCAGACCACCAGAACACAAGCAAGAACTAAACACGTGATCTCCCTTCATCCAGTCAGAATGTTGCACTTGATGGGATCCGGAGGCTGAGCAAGGTAAGCACATCTATAGTTTGCACGTGGGTTAGAATAAGAGATAGTACAGTGAGACTGGATTTTAATGGTGATATTTGGAACTTAACACGTGGTATTTGGAACTTACAGGAGGAGAGTTCCGAGGAGCTACAGATAAAACACAGAAAAGGGTTGTAATTATGAGAGTTGTTGGAAGAGATGTGCAGAAAAGTCAAGGTGACTTTAGCAGACACCATGTTTAATAGATGCTAATGCAATTCATCAAATCACAATTGATACATTTGGAGCTTTGGAAGACATTCAGGTTGAAAAGAGAAGCTGACTACCAGGGTCCATTTTGGGCTGAGGGAATTTAGCAAAATAAGAGCCCCTCGAAGATATTGTGGTTTGAATGACATCCGATCTTCATTCTGAAATCAATTTAAAAATGGACTTATTGATAAAATGTTGAATCCAAACCTGATTGTTTCTTGTCCTAATCGGAGGGCAGCACTTGTAGTGTGTGGCACCGTTTGGTATATCTTCGGCAGCCAGACAAAGGTAATGGTGAGTGGTCTCAACTGTCAGCATAGCTCCTGCTTTACGGGCTTCCTTTATAATGGGTAGAGCTTCCGCAGTGGAAAGGTGGACAATATGACAGTGAACTCTGAGACAGAGAAGAAAAGAAAGTGAATGCGACTGGATTGCTACTACTGAACTATCCATCCATTGATGAACCAAATCAGCTCAGAAAGGTACGTGCCCTTTGTGTCCTTTTGGAAACTTATAAACAGACACTGACTGTTCAGAGGGTTCTGGGTGCTGATGTGCATCAGAACAGAGTGGAGGATGCCTCACTCTTTCACATGGAATTGGGTGATGCTGCCTGTGGTTTAACAAACTGCTTAGCACCAGGATTTAAACACAGTCCAGGGATGATGCAGTCAGGCCTATCTCTTGCTTAAACCTGGTAAATACTGCAGATATGGCAATGAGTTAAAGGAATGGTATTGTGATCCCTCACCTTTGTGTATGAAGGATGATTTTGCTGCTGTTTGGGGGACTTTAACGGGCGGGAAGTACAGAGAGCATCCTTGGGCCTTTGCTTGGATTGATACAGCTGCAGTTTGATGTAGATTTTTCACTAATAGTCAAAATGAATGGGAAGTGTAATTAGCTCAACCAGTTGTGATCCCAGCACAAAATTGGGTAGAAATGAAGTTGGTTTATTTTAATCTGAAATCTCCTTGATACGAAAGAGTATTACTTGGAATACCCTCTCCAGTTGTTTTATATCTCCCAAAGCTCCCTTTTTGCTCACTGCCCAAATTAATTTCCATTTTTGTCCAGTGCCCCCTTTCCGCTTGTTTTATATCCACTGCCCCTTTTCCAGTTACCTTAATACTTTCCCCACTCCAGTTGTCTTATTCATTCATTTGCTGTTGATGCAACCTCCAGAGAATCTATTGGTCAGAAAACACTGCTGTCTCAGGAGAATCCTATACGTGAATTTTAATGGTTTGTGTCTGTTCCTGAGTATCTGAGAGGATTACCTTTCAGTGCAGCCTGGGCTTTCTCTGCAGTTGAATTATTCTTTACCTGTACTGGAGACAGAGTCTAATAACTGTTCGAATAGCTTCCAGCTCCATCTCATCGGGTCGGGTCACCAGAAATGTTGTGTAATCGCAGGGATCTGAGGAACCAGGGGACAGTCACGTGACACAAAATAAGAGAGATGGAGAAATAGAGAAACAGACGCAGAGAATGGGGAGAGAGGGGCAGAATCATGGAGCAAGAGCAGAAGAGGCACAGAGAGAGAGAAAACAACGGGGGTGGGGGGGGGGGGTGGAGAGGCAGAGGCACGGAAAGAGGAGCATTGATATAGTGGGCTAGAGGCAGTGAAATGGTGAGAGAAAAGGACTAAGAGCAAAGAGGGAGATAGAAACAGCTCGGGGAATATGACAGAGAAAAACAAAAGAAATGGAGAGAGGTGGAAACGGACGAGAGGCGCAAGAACTTTGAAGTTGCAATGATGGACTGAAGCAGAAACTGGTATCGGATATCTAATAGCACAATGTGTTTATAAAAGGCTAAAATCAAGAATTAACACTTATCAGCTAAGTAATTTGTCATAATGAAATGCTTAATTTAAAATTGATTGGCTGATCAATGGGAATGTCAGTGGGATGCATGCAGCTAGCCACAACTGGATGATTGTCAAAATAAGATAAGTATTTTTGAAGTTTTTTAACTTTGGCTTTCCAAAAGTTCCTGTCATAACCATTCTTTCAAAGGGCCTTTGTCTGTGACAGTAAAGGCTCTTGATCATGGTTGGTGACTGTAAAAGTTGCACATGGCCCATGTCGGTGTAGGTTGCACATGACTTGCCAATTTTTAAACTGAATGCTCCGGCCGATGAAGGCAAGCATGCCGTATGCCTTCTTGACTACCTTCTCCACCTGCGTTGCCATTTTCAGTGACCTATGTACTTGTACACCCAGATCCCTCTGCCTATCAATACTCTTAAGGGTTCTGCCATTTACTGTATATTTCCTATCTGCATTACACCTTCCAAAATGCATTGCCTCACATTTGTCCGGATTAAACTCCATCTGCCATCTCTCTGCCCAAGCCTCCAACTGATCTATATCCTGCTGTATCCTCTGATGGTCCACATCGCTATCCGCAAATCCACCAACCTTTGTGTCATCCACAAACTTACTAATCAAACCCCACGTATTACAAACAGCAAAGGTCCCAGCACTGATCCCTGAGGAACGCCACTAGTCACAGCCCTCCATTCAGAAACGCACTCTTCCACTGCTACCCATTGTCTTCTATATCCACCTTGCCAGCTCACCTCTAATCCCATGCAACTTCGCCTTCACCACCTTGACCAATATCGGATCAGAAAATGGGACTTCTGAATATGCAGCAAGTTGAGCATTGTTACCACAGTGCCAAGCTGACATTTACAGATGTTTTTCCAGCAAGTAATTGTGTGGAAATATCCCTCTTAAAATAATACATGTTCAAAACAGGCCAACAATTGGAATCCAAATGGATATCCATGATATTAAATTTACAAGGTATATTTGATACCTTGGATCTTGCATAACTATTTTTCATCACTCTTTTGTTTCTTATACTTACTGTTTAGTAAAGGGTTCACATGCTCCAGTTCTCTCTCTGCATGGAACTGAAAAAGCAATACATATTCTGTTAGCTGTTTCATGCATGAAGTGCAATGTCACCACATGGACAACATTCCACTTTGTTTTCCCCAATCTTGTGTATTTTCACACAAACTGCAGAGTAAATCTCTCTTTACATTGTTCAATCAACCCTCCCAGGTCCAGTACAACATGGGTTAATTGGGTTAGATGAATTGTTTTCTTACTGTTCCATCAAACACCCCCAGATCAGATACAGCACTGATGGAATTTGTGAGAGATTGTAGTAAGATTGGTTTCGAGCACGTCCTTTCTAGAATGCTCAGGTTAGGAGCTGAATCTTATTTTACATTGAATAACATGATGCCTATTTCCTACAATCTGGGGAAATAAAGAACAAAGTGTGTTTGTGTGTGAAGGGAGTTTCCCACTGTGTTGTACACTGTGTGTTTCTTAAGAATAATCACCTTTGAAGTACATTGTCCTGTTGTATTGGAAATCCAGCAGTCAGTTTAAACATTTTAAAATCCCAAACGCAGTACTGAAATGGGTGACTATTTAATCAGCTCTTGGATGAGAGATTGACCAAGGCATGCATTGAAATAGACAGATAAAGCCAGCTTTAATAACTCAACCAAAGGACTGAGTACTACACTGGAATGCCAGCCTGGATTATATGGTCCACCTGAAGTTCCAGCCTACAAGCTTCTGATCCAGAGGTAAGAGTGCTGTTTGATCCAAGCTCAGACCATTTCCTGGTACTATACACAACTCAGGCTCAGGGTATAAGGTGGGAGCTTACAGCAGTGTGATTCAGAATGGAGCAGCTGGCAACATTTTGCACGTGTGTGCCTGATGTCTGTGATCTTGAACAAACCTGATGGGCAGCAAATCCCGGATACGGTGTTCAACTAGCAGTAATGAGAATGCAAACCTCTGAATTCACGGAAGGGTTCACATTCTTTTTGGGGCAGCACGGTGGCAAACACTGTAGGAATTCTGATTCTTGGCTTTGTGCTTCTGCATTAAGTCTGTCTATCCAGAGGGCTCACTGTACGTCAGACTGAACTTCACACTGGATCAGCTTATCCAGAGGGCTGGCTCACTATATGTAGGATAGAACCTCAGCACTGGGTCTGAAGATCCAAATGGTTTCTATTTGTAGGGCTATATTTCATTTTGGATCTGTCTATCCAGAGAATCTCATATATATTGGACTATACTTCAACTCTGGATCTGTCTATTCGGAGGTTTCCTGTATATTAGCTTCTCCATTTTAGTCTTGCACCTATCTGTCTGGAAAGCTCACCCTATGTCAACCTAATGCTTTAGTACCAGATTTGGCTATTTCTGAACTGTCTCTGTTCCATGTGCATGGTTGCAATGAGTTACCAATCAACCAGTTTAATCAAAAACAGATTACATGAACCTTGACCTGTATTGTTTTGAGTTGAGATAGGGTAGCAGTGTGTGTATATTTAACTATTATGACAGATAGAAAGGGAGAGATGGAGATAAAGTGAGATAGAGAGGTTGCGTATTTACCAGTAACACTCGACCTGTACCCTGCAGTTGAACCAGGGCTTGCCGCAGATCTGTCTCAGTAACATGAGGGAATTCATCCACTCCACTGTGAATGAGGAAGCATTTGAATCCCGGGACTCCAGCTGCAATCATGGGGCGTAGTGCAGACTTGGAATAAAGCAGAGGGATTAACTTTTGCAGCAGTGTGTTCAAAGTTACTTGATTGGTGCCAGACTTGACCCTCAGTTTAAACTTTACACTTGACTCATTCCGATTTCTTCATTTTGTTTTGCTAGTGAAATTGAGC
Source organism: Mustelus asterias (assembly GCF_964213995.1). NCBI lineage: Eukaryota > Metazoa > Chordata > Chondrichthyes > Carcharhiniformes > Triakidae > Mustelus > Mustelus asterias. The sequence goes on along the minus strand of NC_135803.1, from coordinate 72,359,770 downwards.
CCATCTATTTAAGTTACAGTCAGGTTACTTAAAGGCCAGAATATGCTAGGTTGGATTACTGGCACTGACAATTCTCCCACCATGATGGTGAACATTCACATTTAAATCAGGGTTAAAACAGGAGTCAGGTGTTGGACAAGAGACTTTGGAAATTCCTCAACTGCAGAATTGGGTGCCAAAGTCCTGAAACTGTGGGATCAGAAACTACCACCCCTCCCATCCAGTCCCACTCTCCTCTAACCACAATCTTCAAGCGCCACTCAGGGTCTCACTTAAAGGAAAACGGATCAGGGATGTGGGAACTCCGATCCATGCACCCGGTTTTGAACAGCTGGTAGATTGGGAATGGTGCACACTTGGTGTGGAGAGCTCCAGACTGGTGTCTGTCACCTGTAGTCCTGTTGGAAGAGATTTCCCCAGGGGCAGAAGATCTGGCAATCTTGATGCTTGGAAGTTAATTTCTCACCATTGTTGTGAAGTTGGGTGGAGTAATTATAGATTGGGAGGTAGGAAGTTAAATTTTGGTGTTTGTAAAATTGTAAAAGCATTGCAGGTGCTGCTTTTTCTGTGCTTAGAAATTTAAAATGCAAGTACATAGAGAGCCCAAATGAAACATTTGTATTGAAAGGCCAAGCAGCAGTTTTTATTAAGACTTGGTTTTTAAATTTAGCCAATCAATTTGAATCAGGCACTTAGATACCAAAAAACTATTAAATTTAAATCTGTTGGTTTTGACAACCTAGAACTAATCCTATTGTGGAAAATATTGATATGTCAGCATGGGTATAAAAGTGGGGAGAGCAACTGCCATCTACCAGAGCCAACAGCTTTCAGCTCTCAACTCTAGAGAGAAAGAGAATCACTCGCTCTCATAGCTTCATCTATGTCTTAGAGAACGCACCATCTAGATAGCAAAGGTGCTAAAGAAGAAAAGTTCCAGATAGAAGAATCAACAGAGAAGGCCCAGAATATTCCGGAAGACAGAAAACCTGATTGTAATTTAGAGAGTGACTAAATTCTATTTTGTTAATGAGTGGGAGTTGTATTTTTTTGAACAGTATTAGAATCTTGTTTTATTCGGGAATAGTTAATAGGAATTTATTCGGTTTGTTAATGGTTTAGTTAACCTGTTCACTGTTAGTTAGATAAATAAATGTTTACATGTTGATTTTAGAGTGAGTGTCAGGGATTTATTTTGTATTTAACCACCAGAAGTTGCTGAAGAGCAGGTTGCAGCACTTCACAAACACTTTTTACAGATTATGGGGCGAGGTGTTTTGCTGTTAGTTCTCAGAGAGGGGGTGAGGGGGTCCACCTCTGCTTTATAAGAGATTGAGGGCTTTGGTCCGGAATTTGAACAGTCCTAGATCTTTAAATCAACCTTAAGTGAGAATTGGAAAATCTGTTTAATTTCGGTTGCTTGTTGTCGGTTAAATCAAAATTGGGGAAATGGCTTTTAATCTTGCCAAACAGGTTCTGGGCCAAAGATCCTTCCCAAATTTGCCAAGAAAGATAGAAAAAGATGACACTTGTAGAATTAGCAAACAGGCTAAAATTGGGTTTAACCAAGTATGATAAGAAGGCTGAAATTGTAACGGAGTTAGCCAAGCATTTAGATATATCAGAGAAACAGTCAAGTGCAGTGGAGTTAGAAAAACTTAAATTGCAAATGCGACAATTGGAGTTAGAAAGTGAACTTAAAAGGCTGGAGTCAAAAGAAAGGGGAAAGGAGAGGGAAAGAATGTTTGAATTGGACAAGATGAAGTTGGAACTTGAAGCAAAAAGACTTAAAATGACAGAAGTAAAAGTGCAAGATAGATGTGATGATTAGCAAATGCATCTTTGAGTCCAAAGATGTGCGGGTTAGGTTGATTGGCCAGGTTAAAAAAATTGCCCCTTAGAGTCCTGAGATGCGTAGGTTAGTGGGATTAGCGGGTAAAATATGTGGGGGTAGGGCCTGGGTGGGATTGTGGTCGGTGCAGACTCGATGGGCCGAATGGCCTCCTTCTGCACTGTAGGGTTTCTATGATTTCTATGATCATAACCGTCTGCCTGGTAAAGATATATGCAAATATGTCCAAACATTACCAAAATTTGATGAAAGCGATGCAGAAGCCTTTTTCATTTCCTTTGAGAAATTGGCTACACAGATGAACTAGCCAGAGGATGTGTGGGTAATGTTAATTCAGACCAAGTTGGTAGGTAGGGCTACTGAGGTGTTGGCAGCAATGTCAGAGGAGGTGTCAGGAGAATATGAAGAAGTAAAAAAGGTGATTTTGAGTGCCTATGAATTGGTACCAGAAGCGTATAGACAACGGTTCAGAAATGTAAGAAAGGAATCAGGTCAGACTGTATTGAGTTTGAAAGAATTAAACAGAGAAACTTCGGTAGATGGTTGAGAGCATTAAAGATAGAAAAAACATATGAGGCTCTTCGAGCTATTCTGCTGGACGAGTTCAAAAACTCACATTCAGAAGTGATAACTCATGTTGTGGAACAGAAAGTTAAAACAGTGAGAAGAGCTGCAGAGATGGCAGATGAATACGCATTAGTGCATAAATGGAAATCTAGCTTCCGACAGCAATTTCATTCCGCGAGGGATAGAAATTGGGAAATAAGGAGATCCTTCAATGAAAAACAAAAAGTAGATCACACTGAGAACAGTTGACCACATGTGAAAAAAGAAACCCAAGAGGATGGAAAAGAGGTGAAAGACCTCGGGTGTTTTCACTGTAATGAGGTGTGGGACACAAAGTCACAGTGCTGGTGGCTTAAGAAAGGCACTAGGAAAAAGGATGTGGTAAAAGAGGTTCAACCAATGGGATTAGTTAAGGCAGTGAAGGAAATCCCGAGAGGAGTCGAGGAGCTGAAGCAGAGTGCACAGCCTAGGCACAAGCTGGATAGTAAGATAGTGCCTGATCTTTTCAAAGACTTCACCTATGTGGGTAAGATTTACTCGGGTAGAACGGGGGGAGTAGGTAAAGAAATGAAAATATTGAGAGATACGGGAGCTAGTCTGTCTCTAATATTAAGAGATGAAAATATTTGCACTCCTTCTGAAATATTGCCCGAGAGAGTGGTAATCTGTGGAATAAATGGAGAGAGGAATAGTGTTCCCCAGTGTAAGACGAGGCTAGAAAGTCCAATCAAGACTGGGGAAGTGATAGTGGGAGTGATGGAAAACTTGGTTATTCCACGAATACAGTTTATTCTTGGAAACGATATAGCTGGATCACAGGTGATGCCCATTGTAGTGGAAAAGCCAAAAGAAAACCGGGGAACTGAGGAGTTAAAAGAAAAATACCCTGGAATTTTTCCGGACTGTGTGGTAACAAGATCCCACAGCCATAAATTAAAACAGAAAGGGAGAAAGGATCAGGCAGAGGTGTTTAGTTCTGAAAGATTAATGGAGTTACAACAAAAAGATGAGACGATAAAGGGTTCATATCATAAAGCCTGTTTGGAAAAGGAATCAGAGTGTATTCCAAACTATTACCTTAAGGATAAAGGCTTAAGGTGGAAATGGAGACCTTGGCATGTTAGTGCAGATGAGAAATGGGCGGAAGTTCACCAGATTGTGTTGCTGGTAGAATACAGACAGGAAGTATTGCGGGTAGCGCACAAATTACCTGTAGGAGGTCATCTAGGAGTGAGGAAGACTCAGGCTAAGATACAGAAGCATTTTTATTGGCCTGGGTTCCATAAAGATGTGGTTGAATTTTGCCGTACCTGTCATGTGTCAGATGGTAGGAAAGCCACAGGCAGTGCCTTTGATGCCAATACCCACATTTGAAGAATCTTTTACATGGGTTATAATTGATTATGTAGGTCTCCTCCTTAAAACCAAAAGAAGGAACCAATATTTGCTAACCGTAATGGATGTGTCTACCAGGGTTCCAGAGGCAATTCTATTACGGAATGTCAAGGCAAAAAAGATTGCGGAGGAGCTTCCTTTCTTTATCCGCTATGGATTTCCCAGGGAGATTCAGTCCGACCAAGGGTCCAATTGTACTGCCAAATTATTTAAGGAGGTCAAGGATAGTTTAGGCATTAAGACACTTTATGTTGAGTGCGTACCATCTTGAATCCCAGGGAGCATTGGAAAGGTGGCATCGGACCCTAAAGACCATGTTGAGGGCTTATTGCCAGGATTACCCAAATGATTGGGATAAAGGTATCCCATTTATATTATTTGCTGTTCAAGATGCTCCAAATGAATCGACTTAGTTTACTCCATTTGAATTGATATTCGGACACAAAGTAAGAGGGCCTTTAAAATTAATTATGAAAAAGTTGGTAGGTCCGAAGTCAGAGATCTTTCAGCTGGATTATGTATCTGAGGTGAGAGAAAGATTAAACAGAGTAGCTAAATTGACTAGACAACATTTGAAGGTGGCACAGCACTGAATGAAGCAAGAAGCAGATAAGAATCTAAAATTCATAAGTTTGCCCGTGGGGATAAAGTATTGGCGCTATTAACAGTGATAGGAGATCCCTTCAAAGTAAGGTTTAGTGGTCCCTATCAGATTGAGAAGAAGTTAAGTCAGGTGAATTATCTAATAAAGATGCCAGATGGGAAAAAAAATTATAGAGTATGTCATGTGAACATGCTGAAACAGTACTGTGACAGGGAAAGGGAACCAGAGAAATGATATTAGTTACTGCCACTCAGAATGAGGAGTCAAATACAGATGATTTGAATTTTGATGGGTTTCCGAATAAATTGAATAATGACGAAATCCTTAAGGAATGGAATAGGGCAGTGAGCTATCTGTCCTCGGAACAGGGAACTAATTGAAAGACTTGTTACAGTGCTATGAGGACCTATGTAGAAATAGAATGGGGAGGACTAATGCCATAGTACATGAGGTTGACGTAGGGAATGCTGTTCCGATAAAACAACACCTCTACCGGCTTAATCCTCTCAAAGCAGTGCGGGTTCAGAAGGAAGTAGAAGTGATGCTACAAGAAGACATCATAAAGCCGAGTCAAAGTGAATGGAGTTCGCCGATCGTGTTGGTTCCCAAACCTCGACGATTCTGCATAGATTATCGGAAGGTCAATGCCATGACTAAATCTGACTCGGACCCAATTCCAAAGCTGGAGGATTGTGTGGAAAGAGTAGGACAAGTTGGACTTACCTTGGAGTTACTGGCAAGTATCTTTGTCAGAGAGAGCAAAAGAAGTTTCTGCTTTTGTAACCCCAAATGGGCTACATCAATTTAAAGTAATGCCCTTTGCGATGAAAAACACACTAGTCACTTTTCAAAGGCTTACGAATAGAGTTGTTGCAGGATTGACTAATTGTGCTGTCTACGTAGATGACTTGGTGATCTTTAACCATTTATGGAAAGATCACATGGAGCATTTGGCAGAGCTTTTCAAGAGACTATGGAAAAGCTGGTCATTAACTTGGCAAAAACAGAATTTGAGAATGCGGAAGTGACGTTATTAGACACAACATTGGATACGGACGGATGACACCGAGAAACGTGAAGACAAAGGCCATCGAGGAATTTCCAAAACCATCCTCGAAGAAGGAACTGCAGATTTTTGGGATTGAGCAGATTCTACAGAAAATTTGTATCAAACTTTAGTAGCATAGTGGCACCATTGACGGATTTGTTAAAAAAAACCACACCAAATCTTGGTGGACAGAAAAATGCTAGGAGGCATTTGAGAATTTAGAAGCAGTGTTAACTACTGCACCCGTTTTGGCCATGCCAAATTTTTTTGAAACCTTTCAAAGTCGCCATTGACATGAGCAATGTAGATGTTGGGGCTGTGTTGTTACAGGAGGATGATAGTGGAATTGAAAGACCACAATCGGTTATTTTTCAAAAAAACTCAATATCCACCAGAAAAAATATTTAACAATTGAAAAAGAGTTCTTAAGTTTGGTAATGGCCTTCCAACATTTTAATGTTTATGTTGCAAACAATGCATCAGAGATGATTGTGTATTTGGATCACAATCCTTTGACATTTCTGGTAAGATACAAGGACAAAAACACCAGATTATTTCATTGGAATCTCATGTTACAAGCGTTTAATTTACAGATTGTACATGTTGCGGGTTGTGAAAATATTGCGGATGCTCTATCGTGAGTTCAAAAGAAAAATGTTTATTAGATAGAAATGGTAGTGTTCAATGTTATATACAAATAGGATTAGTATAAAATGTTAAACTCTAGATTAGTGAGCAATGAAACTAGTAATAGAATGAAGTTAAGGTTTTTTAAAAAAAGAAGCCATCTTTTCATAATGGTTCATTTTTTTCTTAAGGGGGAGGTGTTGCGAAGTTGGGTAGAGTAATTGTTGAGTGGGAGGTAGGAAGTTAGAATTTGGTGTTTGTAAAATTGTAAAAGTATTGCATGGTCCTGTTAAAAGGTGCTGCTTTTTCTGTACTTAGAAATTTAAAATGCAAGTACATAAAGAGCCCAAACTGAAACATTTGTATTGAAAGGCCAAGCAGCAGTTTTTAACCAAGACAACCGGCTTTTGAATTTAGCCAATCAATTTGAATCAGGCAGTTAGATACCAAAAACTTATTAAATTTAAATCAATGGTTTTGACAACTTAGAACCAATCCTATTGTGGGAAATATTGATATGTCATCATGGGTATAAATGTAGGAGGAAGTGGGACAAAGAGGGGAGAGCAACTGCCACATGCCAGAGCCAACACCTCTCAGCTGTCAACTATCGAGAGAAAGAGAATCACTGGCTCTCATAGCTTCATCTATGCCTTAGAGAAAGCATCATCTAGATAGCAAAGGTACCAAAGAAGAAAGTTGTTCCGGACAGAAGAATCAACAGAGAAGGCCCAGAATATTCCGGAAGCCACAAAACCTGGTTGTAATTTAGAGAATGACTAAATTCTATTTTGTTAATAAGTGGGAATTGTATTTATTTGAACAGCATACCATTGGAATCTTGTTTTGTTCAGGAATAGTTAATAGAAGGAATTTATTCAGTTTGTTAATGGTTCAGTTAACCTGTTCACTGAAAACTAGTGTTACAGAACGCACTCGTAGTGACTGAGTTCTCAACGTACACATTAGCAACAAATTAAACATGCAAATTCCATTTAGCATCTGATCCTTCTGAACCTGAGTGACCCATAGATATTTGATCTATTCATAGACAAGGTTTGATAATTTTTCGAATATTCACCTGGTTGCCTGGGACAACGCCTCCCCAAAATGCAACATCAACAAAGCACTTGTTCTTGGCAACATGCAGTTTAGTTTGGAGGTTTTCTAATGTCGTCGTTGGAGGAATGCTGTTCCTGCCCAATGGGAAAACACAGAAACACCTGTCAGTTATTCAGAATACAGTCACAGCTCAGTAAACGGGTAGGGACATCAGTTTACATCAAGAATGTGATGTAGTGGTTGCATTACTGATTTGGATATCAGTTTAGCTCCATTGGCTGCATAGTTGGTTTGTGATGCAGAGCGACACCGAAGGCATGGGTTCAGTTCCTGTACTGGCTGAGGACATTCGTGAAGGCCACTTGCCCATCGCCTGAGGTGTGGTGATCTTCAAGTTAAAATCACCACCAGTCAGCTCTCTCCCTCAAAGGGAACAGCAGCCTATAGTCATCTGGGGCTATGGCAACTTTACTTTTGCTGGCCTTGTAATCCAGAAATCTAGACTAGTAATTTGAGATACGAGTTAAAATTCCACCAATAAACCAAATTGGTTTATATTTAAACTAATTTATATTGGTTTAAATATAAACCAATTTATATTTGGATTCAATATAAAAGTAACAATTCACAATAAGAACATAAGAACATAAGAAATAGGAGCAGGAGTAGGCCATCTAGCCCCTCGAGCCTGCCCCGCCATTCAATAAGATCATGGCTGATCTGAAGTGGATCAGTTCCACTTACCCGCCTGATCCCTATAACCCCTAATTCCCTTACCGATCAGGAATCCATCTATCCGTGATTTAAACATATTCAACGAGGTAGCCTCCACCACTTCAGTGGGCAGAGAATTCCAGAGATTCACCACTCTCTGAGAGAAGAAGTTCCTCCTCAACTCTGTCCTAAACCGACCCCCCTTTATTTTGAGGCTGTGCCCTCTAGTTCTAGTTTCCTTTCTAAGTGGAAAGAATCTCTCCACCTCACCCTATCCAGCCCCTTCGTTATCTTATAGGTCTCTATAAGATCCCCCCTCAGCCTTCTAAATTCCAACGAGTACAAACCCAATCTGCTCAGTCTCTCCTCATAATCAACACCCCTCATCTCTGGTATCAACCTGGTGAACCTTCTCTGCACTCCCTCCAAGGCCAATATATCCTTCCGCAATCTGCAGTAAAAAAAACTAGTATCAGTAATGATGACTATTGAGTTACTGGTTGTCAAAATCCCAGCCACTTCAGTAATTTCATGAGGAAAGGAAAACTGCCGTCCTTGCCTGGTATGGCAATGTGTAACTCCAGATCCAATGCTTTGAACTGCTTTCCAACATGGGCCAGCAAGCCACCAGATTGTATCAAACTGCTGCAAAGAATTAAAGTAAGAATAAAACTGGACAGACCTGCTGTAATTCAATCCAGGCATTTAATTTGGATTTAACAGAAGCATACCCACCCAGTCAACCCTGTGCAATCCTCCTCAATAACGTCTAGGGACTTGTGTCAGTACTGAGAGAGCTGCCCCACAGTGTTGTCAAGCAACAGTCTGATGTAGATACATTCACTGAATCATTCTTTGCAGCCAATGTCCCAGAATCCTCCCTCACCATTCCTGGCAATGTCCCATCCCACTGGTTATGAATGTTTCATTACTGAATATATTGAAGGCTGGGATATAATCAGAATTTTGGTCTCTCAGGGATTCAAGGGATCTGGGTAGTGGGCAGGAAAGTGGATTTAATGCCCTGATCGGCCATCTTTGTATTGAATAATGGAGCAGGCTCAATGGGCTGCATGGTCTACCCCTGCTCTGATTTCTTACATTCTTATTCTCTCGCAAACACACAACCTCTGCCACCTAGACATGGGCAGCTGGCACATAGAAACGCCATCACCTGAAAATTCCCCTCCATCATCCTGACTTAGACATATATCCATTGTTGTGGATTTTTTTCAGAGACTATTTGCCAAAACTTCAGCTAATACAAAGACTCGTGAAGTCAGTATCCTGGTTAAAGACACATCTTTATTTGACTGACGATTGCTGGGGGAGATAGCATTGGGCAGTCAAACACCTCTCTGAAGAGGTGCTGAGCATTCCAATACCACTCTTAAGTTACAATACATCAGACAGAACAATTATACATTTTCATGTTTGCTTTTCCTGGCTTCCCATTAGTTATGAACCAGTCGTCATTAGTACAAATCAAATTGATCTTAGTTGACCTTAGCCAATTACATTCCAACCTCTGACATCATGGGATTTCATTGGTCTGTAGAATCCGGATGCTGCTGCTTCCCCCTGTCGCTTAGCAACCCCTGATGCATAGCTATAGAGTTCAAAGGTGCTGTCCTCACCAACTCTCAATTGCGTCAATGGTCGAGTCAGACAGTTGCTATTCCCATGTCTGAGAAGCATTGTCTTATCAGCACAAATTGAGCAGCTTTATTCATAATCTTGCTTTGGGAACCCATACTGTCCGTAACTTATGCTGATAAAAACATACACATTCTGTGGTTTCATTGTTCCAAAGAATGTGGTTCGTCTCACTCAGTCTTCATCCCATCATGCTCTGGAGCATCCTGCCTTTGGCTAAAGTGTACAGATTACTTTAAAAATAAATTTTAAAAATCCAAAATGCATGTTTAAATCAGAAATGCTTGTTCAAATCTCTTATTTGTTTAAATCTCTTATTGTGATTATATGTGTCTTTATGCAGACAGTGCTCCTGTTAGTCTAAGTCTGATCTGGAGTCATTTCACTTAGTGCTAGTAGTTTTGTTAGTGTCTTAATTCCCTGATTATTTGAAATTTCTCTAACCTCCATCATCATCACTGGGTCAAAATTGTGCAACACCCTCCCTAACGGCACTGTGGAAGAACCTTCACCCCATGAGGTGAAGGTTCTTCTACAGTGCCGTTAGGGAGGTTGCCGTTTGGCAGGAAGAGATGGTGACCCACCTCCTCCAGGGTAATTAGGGATGAGCAGTACATGTTGACCCTACCGGTGACATTTCATAAATCCTTTCAGAGAGTTACAGGTCACTGGAGAGAAGGGGACTTGGTGTTGCTTAGACCAGTTAATTATTAATATAGTCACAGATCATAGGACAGTCAGGGGGCTGGGCACTATATACATCGGTTACTGATGGAAAAAATATGGACTTTTTAAAATTGAGAAAACTAAATGAACAGCTAGGCCATAGATTGCAGGTTGTTACCATGCAGACAGACAGCACTTTCTTATCCTGTCTGTGCCTGCGTATTTATTGATGGAAGCAGTAATCAGGACTTATTACTTTGTGTCACTATGTGGCACTGTTGGTACATCATTTAGATTGTAACATCTGAATCAAAACTGGTTAAAGCTCCATAAACTGAAGGGAGAGTAAGCACTGTTTATTTAACTGTGCATAGTGGATCGCCTGGTACAGCAAGTCCATGGACGTTGCCGGGGTGTGATAGTTTTAGGGGGACAATGGTAATGGAAGTGCACCCTATTGGAGGGAACTTTGAAAGAAAACAGAGATTTATTCTTGAAAGATTTGATTTTAGGCTGTTAATTTATTGGCCTATACATATATTAATAATTGTGCTTTTCTATGACAAACTCCTCATAGACAAATATGTACATGAACAGGATAGGAGGACAACAGCACATATCTAACACACTTGCGCACTATTAAAGTTAAGACACAAATCTACACACTGCTTTGGGAGTTTTTTGTAACTCATTCACAGGGTGTAGGAGTCACTGGCTAGGCCAACATTTATTGCAGTAAGAAGTCTCACAACACCAGGTTAAAGTCCAACAGGTTTATTTGGTAGCACAAGCCACCAAATGTGGTGTGTTGGACTTTAACCTGGTGTTGTGAGACTTACTGTGTTTACCCCAGTCCAACGTCGGCATCTCCACATCACAACATTTATTACCCATCCCTAATTCCCTTGAGAAGGTGGTGGTGAGCCGCTGCCTTGAACTGGTGCAGAGCATGTGATGTAGATGCACCCACTGAGCAGTGTTTTTATTCATGGGTGTCGTTGGTCGGCCAGCATTTATTGCCCATCCTTAGATGCTCTTGAGAAGGTGATGGTGAGCTGCCTTCTTGAATCGCTGCAGTCTATGTACTGTGGGTTGACCCACAATGCCATTAGGGAGGGAATTCCAGGATTTTGACCCAGTGACTGCGAAGAAACAACAACATATTTCCAAGTCAGGATGGTGAGTGGCTTGGAGGGGAGCTTGCAGGTGGTGGTGTTCCAATGTATCTACTGCCCTTGTCCTTCTAGATGGAAGTGGTTGTGGGTTTGGAAGATGTTATCTAAGGATCGTTAGTGAATTGCTGCAGTGCATCTTGTAGATGGTACGCACTGCTGCTACTGAGTGTTGGTGGTGGAAGGAGTGGATGTTTGTAGATGTGGTGCCAATCAAGCAGGCTGCTTTGTCCTGGATGGTGTCAAGCTTCTTGAGTGTTATTGGAGCTGCACCTATCCAGGCAAGTGGGGAGTATTCCATCACACTCCTGACTTGTGCCTTGTAGATGGTGGCTAGGCTTTGAGGAGTCAAGAGGTGAGTTACTCACCGGAGTATTCCTAACCTCTGACCTGTTCTTGTAGCCACTGTTTATGTGGTGAGTCCAGTTGAGTTTCTGGTCAATGATAACCCCAACGATGTTGACAGTGGGGTGGTTAGAGTGTCTCTTATTGGTGATGGTCATTGTCTGGCATTTGTGTTGTGCGAATGTTATTTGCGAATGGTGTCGAACATTGTGCAATCATCGGCGAACATCCCCGCTTCTGACCTTGTGGAGCGAAGGTCATTGATGAAGCAGCTGAAGATTGTTGGGCCTCGGACACTACCCTGAGGGACTCCTTTAGAGGTGTCCTGGAGCTGAGATGACTGACCATCCACAACCACAACCATCTTCCTATGTACCAGGTATGACTCAAACCAGTGGAGGGAGTTCTGGATTTTGACTCAATGACAGTGAAGGAATGGTGATATATTTTGAAGTCAGGGTGGTGTGTGGCTTGAGGGGGAACCGCCAGGTGGTGGTGTTCCCATGCATATGCTGGCCATTTTCTAGGTAGTAGTGGTCTAGGCTTTGGAAGGTGCTGTTGAAGCACAGTTGGCAAGTTGTTGTAATGCAGCTTGTATATAGTACTGTGCATCAGTGGTGGGGGGAGTGACTGTTTAAGGTGGTGGATGATTGCCAATCAAGTGGGCTGCTTTGTCCTAGATGGTGTCAAGTTTCTTGAGTGTTGTTGGAGCTGCACCCAACCATGCAACTGGGGAGTATCCCATCACACTCGTGACTTTTGCCTTGTAAATTGTGGACAGGCTTTGGGGAGACAGGAGGTGAGTTACTTGTCACAGAATTCCTAGCCTTTGATCTGCTCCTGTAGTGACAATATTTTTGTGATTGATCCTGTTAAATTTCTGGTCAGTGGTAACCCCCAGGATGTTGATGGTAGGAATTCAGCGATTCCATTGAAATTCAATGGTATATAGTTTGATTCTCTTTTGTTGGAGATGATCATTGTCTGACACTTGTGTGAATGTTACTGCTCACTTGCCAACCCAAGCCTGAATGTTACCCAGGTCTTGTTGCATGAGGGCATGGGTTGCTCTAGTGTTTGGGAAAATGTGAGTGGAACTAAACATTATGGAATTATTAGTGAATATCTCCATTTCTGACATTATGATGGGAGGAAGGTCATTGATGAAGAACTGAAGATGGTTGGGCCTACCCTGAAGAACTCCTGCTGAGATGATTGACTCCAGATTCCTATTGACTCCAGTTTTGCTAGGGCTCCTTGATGGCACAATTAGTCAAAAGTTGCCTTGATGTCCAAGGCAGTCACTTTAGCCTCACTTATTGAGCTCAACTATTTTGCCCACGTTTGGACTAAAGCTGTAATGAGGTCAGTAGCTGAGTGACCCTGTCAGAACCCAAACTGAGTGTCAATGCACAGGTTGTTGCTTTTTAAGTGCCGTTTGATAGAGCTGTTGATGACCCCTTCCATCTCTTTACTGATGATCAAGAGTAGACTGATGGGGCGGTAATTGGCCGGGTTGGATTTGTCCTTTTTGTGGACGGGACATACCTGGGCAATTTTCCACTTTGTCTCGTAAATGCTAGTTTTGTAACTGTTATAATTTGGCAAGAGGTAAACTAGTTCTGTAACACTAGTCTTCAGTACTATTGCTGAATATTGTCAGGGTCCATATCCAGTGCCTTCAACCATTTCTTGATATCATGTGGAGTGAATCGAATTGGCTAAAGACTGGCATCTGCGATGTTGGGGATCTCCAGAGGAGGCCTAGTTGGATTATCCACTCGTCACTCCTGGCTGAAGGTGGTTGCAAATGCTTCGGTCAAGTTTTTTGCATGAGCATGTCGGGCTCCCCATCATGGAGGATGGGGATATTTTAGAAGCCTCCTCCTCCTCCAATTAGTTTTCTAATTGTCCACCAGCATTCCCAACTGGATGTGGCAGAACTGAACAGCTTTGTTCTAGTCCGTAGGTTAAGGATAATTTAGGTCTGTCGATTGCATGCTGCTTTTGATCTTTGGAATGCAGTTCTGTGTTATAGCTTCATCATGTCGGCATCTTATTTTTGAGTTTACATGGTGCCACCCCTGACATGCCCTCCTACATTCTTTATTGAACGAGGGTTGATCTTCCCCCCCGGCTTGGTGGTAATGATCAAATGGGGGATATGCTGGGCCATGAGGTTCCGGATTGTGGTTTAATATAATTCAGCTGCTGAAAATGAGTCTCAGTCTTTCCTGGATGCCCAGTTTTGAGTTGCCAGATCTGTTTTGAATCTACCCCACTTAGCACAGTGGGACTATGCTACTCAATTCAATGAAGCATGTACTCAGTGTGAAGATGGGACTTTGGCTGCACAAGGACTATGTGGTGGTCATACCTACTAGTAATGTAATGGGCAGATGTATTTGGGTCAGGTAGATTAATGAGGATGAGGCCCTTTAAGTACAGTTTTCCCTCTTGTTGCTTCTTTTACCTGCTACTGCAGGCCCAAACTGGTAGATATTTTCTTCAGGACCTGTCCAGCTTGAGCAGTAACATTGCTACCAAGCAATCAAGTCCCTCACTCAGAATACATTCTGTGCCCTTGCCAATTGTATACCACTATGCTGCTACCTCTCCTGGGCCTGTGCTGCTGGTGGAATAGGACATACCCAGGGATGGTGATGGTGGTGTCTGGGACATTGACTGGAAGGTCTGATTAGGTGAGTATGTTAGGTGAATATATTAGGTGAGTCGGTTAGTCTGTGGGACAGCTCTCCCAAGTTTGGCACACACCCCTATATGTTAGTGAGGAAGACTTTACAGGGTTGACTGAGCTGGGAATTCCTTTGTCACATCCAATACCGAGGCCGCTGCTGTCTAGTTTTTATTTTTATTCAGATTTTTGTAGCAGTTTGATACAACTGAGTGAGTCAGTGGCTGGGTCATTTTCGAAGATAACACAGAGGCAACCACTTTGCTGTGGATCTAGATCACGCGTGTGGCAGACTGCAAAAAGATGGCGGATTTCCTTCCTTGAAGGACATCAGTGAATCTGATGGTTTGTACAGCAGCTGGATCGTTTCAAGATCACCATGATGGAGACTGCCTTTTATTCCAGCTTAATTTAATCAACTAAATTAGAATACACCAGTTGTGGAGGGGTTTGAACACCAGATCATTACCACAAGAAGGGAATGGCTATTCCACTTTACCTATTCATATAGAAATCTGACATATTAAGACACACTCACTCTACAGGGTTCATGCTCCACTCTGACACACTCACTCTATAGGGATAATGATTCAATCGGACACTCACTCTACAGGGTTAATGCTTTAGTCTGACACACTCACTCTATTGGGTTAATAATTCAGTCTCACACATTCACTCGACAGGGTTAATGCTTCAGTTTGACACATTATGTGACAGGTTTGTTTCCTGCTTTCTTACAGTGGCATGTCGACAATAGTTGTTATTCCACCAGCTGCTGCTGCTCTCGTTGCTGTCCAATAGCCTTCCCAGTCAGTGCGTCCTGGTTCATTGACATGGACGTGACTGTCCACAACGCCAGGCATCACCACGAGGTCTCCAACATCCAAAATCTACACCAATCAATGATTAACAGAGATTAACAAAAATGCACCCAGGGACATCACAATCAATTATTAGCCACTGGATCACCTCTACACTTTTTAAAGGTATGGTATCCAGCTGTCTTGTGCTCTGGGAAAAGCTCCAGGTTGTGTAAATGGGGGAAGGCAGCATTGTGCACATCCTACGCACATCTATATGACCTGAGCTTGAATCCAATATAGACTGACGGGAGGACAATATTAGAGCACTTTTTAAAAATTAATTTGTGGGATGTAGGCATCATTGTCTAGACCAGCATTTATTACCCATCTCTAATAGCCCTTGAGAAAGTGGGAGGGTTTGATGGTGATAGTGTAAAGGGACAGTTACTCTCTATCTCACCCGAGCTGTACCTGCCCTGTGAGTGTTTGATGGACCCACTCACCTGAAGAACGGGCTTGGGGCTCCGAAAGCTTGTGTGGCTTTTGTTACCAAATAAACCTGTTGGACTTTAACCTGGTGTTGTTAAACTTCTTACTGTGTTTGATGGAGACAATGTAGAAGGGCTTTTACTCTGTATCTAACCTGTGCTGTACCTATCCTGTGGGTGTTTGATGGAGACAGTGAAGAGGTAGACTTACTCTGTATCTAACCCTGTGCT
Source organism: Mustelus asterias (assembly GCF_964213995.1). Taxonomy (NCBI): domain Eukaryota; kingdom Metazoa; phylum Chordata; class Chondrichthyes; order Carcharhiniformes; family Triakidae; genus Mustelus; species Mustelus asterias. The sequence continues at coordinate 72,343,845 of NC_135803.1, read as the reverse complement.
GGGAATGTTTGATGGACATTGTAAAGGGAACTTTGCTACAAGTAATGGTCAATGGATATTTTTTAAGCTGGAGAAAGGTTTGTAGTGGTATTTCCCAAGGATCAATATTGGGACACTTGCGTTTCTTGAAAAATATTAATAATCTAGATGTTGGTGTGCAGCGGACAATTTAAAAGTTTGCAGAATATATGAAACTTGGAAGTATTGTAAACTGTGAGGCGGATAGTATAGAACTTCAAAAGGACATAAACAAGTTGGTGGAGTGGGCTGATAGGTGGCAGATGAAGTTCAATGTGAAGAAGTGTGAGGTTGTGTATTTTGGTAGACAGAACATGGACTGACAATATAAAATAAGGGGTATAATTCTTAAGAGGGCAGAAGCAAAGTGACCAAGGTGTATATGCACAAAGATCATTGAAAGTGCTGGGACAAGTGGAGCCAGTGGTTAGTAAAGCATACTGTATCCTGGGCTTTATTAATAGGGGCATAGAGCACAGGAGCAAGAAGGTTATGCTAAACTTATACAGCTGGAATATTGTGTACAGTTTTATAAGAGGTGCAGAAGAGGTTTAGAAGAATGGTCCCAGATTTGAGAAACTTGAGTTATGAGAATAGATTGGAGAGGTTGGGACTGTTCTCCTTGGAGGGAAGAAGGCTAAGAGGAGATCTGATAGAGATGCTCAAAATCATGAGAAGGCTGGACAGAGTAGATTGGGAGAAACTGTTTCCGCACGTTAAAGGATCATGAATGAGAGAGCACAGATTTAAAGTTATTTGCAAAAGAAGCAAATGTGATGCGAGAAGAAACATTTTCACACGGAATGGTTGGAGTATGGAATGTAATACCTGGAAGTGTGATGGAGACAGGTTCAATCGAGGCATTCAAGAGGGCATTAGATGATTATTTGAATAGAAACAATGTGCAGGGGTACAGGGGAATGGCATTAAGTCATGATGCTCATTTGGAGAGCCAGTGCAGACAGGGTGGGTCAAATGGCCGCCTCCTGCGTCATAACAATTCTGTAATTCTGTAAATAGTGCACTGCCCTCATGGGACAGATGAGAAGAGATTTGTGAGACATTTAATGTGAGGGTCTAAATCACATCTAGATGAATTATCACATTGTGATAATCCCCAAGAGGTCCAGAGGGAATCACTGATTGAACTCCCTGTGGGGCTTGTTGGGTTAGAGTTCCCCCAGTAACAGACAGTGGCCTGCCCAGCTGGAACTCATTATCTAAGCCTTTTATAAGGCAGGCCCAGGACTGGGCCTGCTAAACTGTAGTCCCAGGCAGGGATTAATGTGTTTATACCACGGTAGTAGCTTAACTTTGCATTCCGTATGAAATTATGTTTCTTTCCAGTCGGACTTCCTGACTCATTACACACGTCAAGTGAAGTCCACTTGACAGAGATGATCTTGCCTCTCCAAACAAAAAAAACTTTATCAAAAGGCTTTTAATGGAGACAGTGCCTCTGCGTGATGAACTGCCACTTGAAATTAATTAGAATCAGTGACAGGAACCTCAATAGAATGCAGAACATGGTCAGTGTTGTTTGAGACTGTTGTCTTTGTTTCTTTTTAATCATTCTCAGGTTATGGATGGTATTTATTTCCTATCCCTAATTGCCCTTCAGTACGTGGTGGTGAGGCTTCTTGAACTTCAGCAGTCTGTGTGGTAGGAACTTCCACAATGTTGTTAGCTTGAGAGTTCCCAATTATGATGAAGGAGCAGGGACACATGTCTTATGGTGTGTGACTGGGAGGGAATGGCATTCCCATGCACGATGCTGTCTTTGTAACTCTAGGTGGTGGAAGCTTTGGGTTTGGGTTGTGCTGCTAATGAAACCTTGGTCAGTGACTATAAACAGCCAGCCAGAGCTTTACAAAGGAGGTTTGCTGCTAGCAAAGAGTCTGGCTACTACAGGCTTGAGTTTTTACTCTTTAGGTTAAAGTGAAAACAATCAAATTAAACATAAGAGATAGGGAATGATAGACTGTGGTGAGGCATGATAACAAACAAAATGGTAAAGGAAGCTTCACTAACTAAATCAAAATGACATTCCCGGGGGTAATGATGCTCCCCAGCCCCCAACCCAACCGCGTGAGGATTAAGTTTCTACAGGGTTGGGACCAATTCCTTTTCCCATCCCTATGTACCCTTCTGGATTTAGTAGGTTAATTAGAATTAGAACAAGTGATGCCTTTCACACCTTCAGGACATTTCAGGGCAATTGCTCTTACATCTTATGATCTTATCGTTTAATTAGTGAGCAGCTAGTGGGTCACTTAGTGATTGGAGCTGGAAAATATCCTTCATCCACAGCAAGGTCTTACAAAACAGCAAATGACCCGCCAATCTGTTCTTTGGAGTGCAAGATAGCAGGATGAATGTTGGCTGGGACACTAGAACAACTTCTGGGTCATCAAATGCTGCCACTGGGACTTTTACATTCAAACTGAACTTGCAAACAGGCCCTGATTTAATGTCTCCGCTATTGTGAACTTATTGCTGCCATGGAAACTTGCCCTGAATTAGGAGCTCAAGTTCTGGAATGGGGTTTGACCCATGAACCATTTGGCTTAGAGGTGAAAGTGCTACCAGCTGAGCTAGTACTTTCCTAATCAGATTATTAGAATTGATTGTGCTACATAGCACCAGAGAGTCAGAGAATCACACAATGGTTAAAGCACAGTGGGAGGCCATTCAGCTCGTCATGTCTGTGTCAGCTCTCTCCTCACCGTTTCTCTGTAACCCTGCAAATGTTTCCTCTTTAGGTGATTATCCAATACCAATCCGAAAGCCACAATTCTATCTGCCTCCACCACTCTCAGGCAGTGCATGACAGATCCTAATCACTTGCTGTGTAAAAACGTTTTTCTTCACATCACCTTTGGCTCTTTTGCCAATTATCTTAAATCATAGAAAAATAGAAAATAGGAGCAGGAGTAGGCTACTCAACCTTTCTACTCCACCATTCAATATAATCATGGCTGATCCTCTACCTCAACCCCATACTCGTGCTCTCCCCATACCCCCTTGATGCCTTTAGTTCAATGTCCTCTGGACAGCAATCCTGTACCTGCCCCAGAAGGGTTTGTACAAAATACCAGGTGGGTGTGTGGAGAATACAATGTGGGAATATGGAGAATTGCAAGCTGCTGATAATGTTTGCTGTTTTCATGTAATGAATGTCCAAACTGCACATTGTCTGTTGGGCTTACCTGTTGATTCAGTGCCCATGGTGCCGTGGTTCCCTTGGGTTGAATGCCCACAATCTTGTCCCCTTCTATGATGATGTCAGCTGGGTAGATCCCTGAATCCAACACCACTTTTCTGCTCCTCACCACACACAGCTGACAGCCTGCTTCCATTTCGAAACAAAATTCTTCCAGGCTGTTCAGAATTCTTGCAGCATGTGACCAGTCAACTCTGTGTCTAAGTCACCACGTCAATCATTAACAAAAGAGACATGGATGATTGACAACAGATACACACAAAATAATCGTTAGGTCCATGAGGGGTAGGAACCTGAACGGCAAAATACATCTCTACCTTTTTAAATTCATTTAATGAGATTTGGGCTTTGCTGGCTAGGCCAGCATTTATTCTCCATCCCTAGTTGCCCTTCAGAAGGTGGTGGTTAGCTGCCGCCTTGAACTGCTGCAGTCCCTGAGGTGTAGGTACACCCATAGTGCTGTTAGGGAGGGAATTCCAGGATTTTAACCCAGCGACTGTGAAGGAACAGCAGTATATTTCCAAGTCAGGATGGTGAGTGGCTTGAAGGGGAACCTCCGGGTGGTGGTGTTCGCAGGTATCTGCTGCCTTTGTCCTTCTAGGTGGTAGTGGTTGTGGATTTAGAAGGTGCTGTCTAAGGAACATATGAGCGGCTTGATGTGAGAGTGCAGTTGGACCCCAGCCCCTAATCCAACCTCAAGTACAAACACATTGTGGAATTTATACAGATTTGTAACTGGTAGTCATCTTGTTGAAAATGTAATTGAATTCTCAGCTCAGTACTCAGCATTGTAGTTACAGCTTAATGCTCTGGCTAGTATTGCACTTTTTAAAGATGAAATAGGAATTGCAAAAGTAATGCAAGTAATTCAATTCAAGATTGTTATGGCAGTAAATAATCAGTAAAGGAAGATTCATTAGCTAAAATCTACACTAGGTGAATGTCTCCTTTCAATACATTCAGCAGATTGATGTACATAAATGGGGCTGATGCTGGCAGCAATCAAAATCTAATGGGCACGATTGAAATGCCAGGATAATTGGCACAACACCGATCATTACCAAATTACCATCATAAGGAAGTACTAAAAGCAGCATTTATGTGACAAAGGCCAAGGACAAGAACTGGCTCACAAAGATTGTGCACAATATCCAATTTCAAGATTGATCCATTGCATTATTTAAGAGCACAGCCTAGAACATGCTCCTCAGGCACTGATGAATGCCTTCACCAAACACACACATTCCTACATCCTCTATATCTTGTCATCCCCGGAAAGTATTTTAAGAAATTTTGCAATGATTTCTGTAGGTATTGCTTCTAAGTATCTTGAACCAACCTGAACTTTGTCTCTCCAAATCCGACGCAGTGATAGATTCAGGGGTCAGCTTGCTGGTGTCATTGGTCCCTAAGATGCTTGTGCAATTGAGGGATGTCAGGGGTTGGGTAGGGGTTTAAAATGTGCTTGAAAACGTGCCAGTGAGGGTAGGAGTAGGATGCTTGGGCAGATGAACATGTGGCTGAGGAACTGGTGTAGGGGGCAGGGTTTCCGATTCTTGGATCATTGGGACCTCTTCTGGGGCAGGTGGGACCTGTACAAGAGAGACGGGTTACACCTAAACTACAAGGGGACCAATATACTTGCAGGGAGGTTTGCTAGTGTTATTGGGGAGCGTTTAAACTAGATTTGCAGGGGGATGGGAACCAGAGTGCCAGAGCAGATAGTGGAGCAGGGGTAAAAAGACAGGTTAGTTCAAGCAAAATCACAAATGGAAGGGTAGAGTGTGGTGGAAATAACCTTTTGAGATGTGTCTGTTTCAATGCCAGGAGTATTGTGGGGAAGGCAGATGAGCTGAAGGCGTGGATAGACACATGGAAATATGACATTATAGCCATTAGTGAATCTTGGCTACAGGAGGGGCAGGACTGGCAGCTCAATGTTCCAGGGTTCCAATGTTTCAGGCGGGATAGAGGCAGAGGGATAAAAGGTGGGGGGGGGGGCGGTAGCATTGTTGGTCAGGGAAAATGTTACAGCGGTACTCAGGCAGGATAGATTAGGGAGCTTGTCTACAGAGGCCCTATGGGTGGAGCTGAGAAACAGGAAAGGTATGACCACATTAATGGGGTTGTATTATAGACCACCCAATAGTCAGTGAGAATTGGAGGAGCAAATCAGCAGAGAGATAGCTGACAACTGCAAGAAACACAAAGTTGTGATAGTAGGGGATTTTAATTTTCCACATATAGATTGGGACTGGCATACTGTTAAAGGTCCAGACGGGGTAGAGTTTGTAAAATGTGTTCAGGAAAATTTTCTACATCAGTACATAGAGGTGCCAACTAGAGAATATGCGATATTGGATCTCCTATTGGGAAATTAGTTAGGGCAGGTGATGGATGTGAGTGTGAGGGAACACTTTGGATCCAGTGACCATAATGCCATTAGTTTCAACCTGATCATGGATAAGGACAGATCTGGTCCTCGGGTTGAAGTTCTGAACTGGAAAAAGGCCAAATTTGATGAAATGAGAAGGGACCTGGGAAGTGTGGATTGGCACAGGCTATTCTCTGGTAAAGATGTAAATGGAAAGTGGGAGGCCTTCAAAGGAGAAATTTTGAGAGTGCAGAGTTTGTATGTTCCTGTCAGGATTAAAGGCAAAGTAAATAGGAATAAGGAACCTTGGTTCTCGAGGGAGATTGTAACACTGATTAAGAGGAAGAGAGAGTTGTATGAAATGTACAGGCAGCAAGGAACAGATCAGATGCTCGAGGAGTATAAAAAGTGCAAGAAGCTACTTAAGAGGGAAATCGGGAGGGCTAAAAGAAGACATGAGGTTGCTTTGGCAGACAGAGTGAAGGAAAATCCAAAGAGCTTCTATAGGTATGTTAGGAGCAAAAGGATAGTGAGGGATAAAATTAGTCCTCTTGAAGACCAGATTGGTAGACTGTGCATGGAACCAAAAGAGATGGGGGAGATACTAAATGTTTTTTTTGCATCCGTATTTACTGAGGAAACGGGCATGGAGTCTACGGAAATAGGGCAAACAGGTAGGGAGGTCATGGAACCTTTACAGATTAAAGGGGAGGAGGTGCTTGCTGTCTTGAGGCAAATCAGAGTGGATAAATCCCCAGGACCGGACAGGGTATTCCCACGGTCCTTGAAGGAAGCTAGTGTTGAACTTGCAGGTGCCCTGGCAGACATATTTAAAATGTCAGTATTCACAGGGGAGGTGCCGGATGATTGGAGGGTGGCTCATGTTGTTCTGTTGTTTAAAAAAAGTTCCAAAAGAAATCTGGGAAATTATAGGCCAGTAAGTTTGACGTCGGTGGTGGGCAAGTTATTGGAAGGTGTGATAAGGGATAGGATCTACAAATATTTGGATAGACAGGGACTTATTAGGGAGAGTCAACATGGCTTTGTGCGTGGTAGGTCATGTTTGACCAATCTATTAGAGTTTTTCGAGGAGCTTACCAGGAAAGTGGATGAAGGGAAGGCGGTGGATGTTGTCTAGCTGGATTTCAGCAAGGCCTTTGACAAGGTCCCTCATGGGAGATTAGTTAGGCGGGTTCAGTCGCTGGGTATACATGGGGAGGTAGTAAATTGGATTAGACACTGGCTCAATGGAAGAAGCCAGAGAGTGGTTGTGGAGGATTGCTTCTCTGAGTGGAGGCCTGTGACTAGTGGGGTGCCGCAGGGATCGGTGTTGGGTCCATTGTTGTTTGTCATCTATACCAATGATCTGGATGATAATGTGGTAAATTGGATCAGCAAATTTGCTGATGATACAAAGATTGGAGGTGTAGTGAACAGTGAGGAAGGTTTTCAAAGCTTGCAGAGGGATTTGGACCAACTAGAAAAATGGGCTGAAAAATGGCAAATGGAATTTAACGCAGGCAAGTGTGAGATATTGCACTTTGGAAGGACAAACCAAAGTAGAATGTACAGGGTAAATGGTAGGACTCTGAAGAGTGCAGTTGAACAGAGGGATCTGGGAATACAGGTACAGAATTCCCTAAAAGTGACGTCACAGGTGGATAGGGTCGTAAAGAGTGCCTTTGATACATTGGCCTTTATAAGTCGGAGTATCGAGTATAAAAGTTGGAGTGTTATGGTAAGGTTATATAAGGCATTGGTGAGGCCGAATTTAGAGTATTGTGTACAGTTTTGGTCACCGAGTTACAGGAAGGATGTAAATAAGGTTGAAAGAGTGCAGAGAAGGTTCACAAGGATGTTGCCGGGACTTGAGAAGCTGAGTTACAGAGAGAGATTGAATAGGTTGAGACTTTATTCCCTGGAGCGTAGAAGAATGAGGGGAGATTTGATAGAGGTGTATAAGATTTTGATGGGTATAGATAGAGTGAATGCAAGCAGGCTTTTTCCACTGAGGCTAGGGGAGAAAAAAACCAGAGGGCATGGGTTAAGGGTGAAAGGAGAAAAGTTTAAAGGGAATATTAGGGGGGGCTTCTTCACGCAGAGAGTGGTGGGAGTGTGGAATGAGCTGCCGGATAAAGTGGTAAATGCGGGGGTCACTTTTAACATTTAAGAAAAACTTGGACGGGTTCATGGATGAGATGGGTGTGGAGGGATATGGTCCAAGTGCAGGCAAGTGGGACTAGGCAAAGAATGGTTCGGCACAGACAAGAAGGGCCTAAAGGCCTGTTTCTGAGCTGTAATTTTCTATGGTTCTATGGAATACAATATAAAAGGAATGGTCTGGATGGAAGGAAGTCTGATGTTGCAACATTATCTCAGTGGTTCATTAGTGACTGCAACTACTTTTCCTGTAGCTATGAAGTCATAGAAACCATCGAATTTCTTGCAACCAGGTCTTGTTGTACACTAAAGAATGAGGATGGGATTGTTCTCTGCAATTAGACAGTATATCCAATTGCTTTCAAGAGGTAACTGATTTACTAATCTTGAGGATTTCTGTCTCCCTCATGTTGATACAATGATGTACATAGGTGGTCTACAATGCTTAAAGTGGAATTCTCTGTGTCATAACATGACACTTCACTCATAGCAAGTTACATATGTATTAGCTTGCTTGAAGACGGTCACAGATCGAAGGTTAATAGGTGAGGACCAGACTATAGCTATAGCCTAAAACACAGCTAGAATCCCCATTATACATCTCTGGGACATCAGCAGCACCCAGGGTTGCTAAAACTAATTGAATCTTTGGTTTCAAACCCCTCTATGGCTTCGCCCCTCCCTTTCTCAACCTCTAGCTCACAACTCTCTTGAGATGGCTAATTCTGGCCCCTTGAACATCTCCAATTTTAAACACTTCACAATTAGTCATCGCACCTTCAGATCCCTCAGTCATAGGCTCTGGGCTTCTCTCCAGAAACCCCTCTGCCTCACTAACTCTCTTTATTCCTTTTGCTTAAACCTTTGACCAAGCTTTTGGCGATCTGCCCTAATATTACCTTGTGTCTAATTTTGCTCTAACTCCTGTGAAGTGCATTTGGACATAGGCGCTATATAAATACAAGTTGTTGCTGTTGTTGAAAGATGACATAACTGAGCTCAGACTTGGAATTGAATTGGAAGTTTCCTGCTCCTTTTGGCCCTTTTGTGCTCTATAGTAACAAATAAACATTAGGAAACTCTATAAAGAGAGAGTTTATCTTTGGTTTAATACATCGCTCCAGGAAACCAGCACTCATGACGCAATGTAACTATTGAACAGTGGAAAGACATCTGTCATTGACAGTGAGTGAGCATACGTGAGAGTCCGGGTTATGTAAATTATTTAATTTACATTTATTAGATGAAGAGGAATCACAACAGCAAAATGCTGATCAATTATTGATAATACCTCTTGGATGTCATGGAGTTGCAGCAACTTCACTCATCCTGCCTTCTATCCACACGAGCATACCAATAACATGAATTTACTCTGGTCAACATACTAAACATAGCATGCAATATGTCAGTGGCAAATCCAAAGCACAGTGGTTCTTCAAGAAAGCCCCTGAGGATGTTACTGTCACCTGTCTCTGACTAGCTTTGGACTTCAGCTGAGGTCGCAGAGCTGGAAGGGTATGAAATCAAACAATGCTCCAATCCAACAGAATTATCATACTTCTGTCTCGAAAGTGAGGAGCTGGCTCTATTTACTTCTGATGTGGAGATGCCGGCGTTGGACTGGGGTAAACACAGTAAGAAGTTTAACAACACCAGGTTAAAGTCCAACAGGTTTATTTGGTAGCAAAAGCCACACAAGCTTTCGGAGCTCTTAGCCCCTTCTTCAGGTGAGTGGGAATTCTGTTCACAAACAGAGCTTATAAAGACACAGACTCAATTTACATGAATAATGATTCATAATTATTCATGTAAATTGAGTCTGTGTCTTTATAAGCTCTGTTTGTGAACAGAATTCCCACTCACCTGAAGAAGGGGCTAAGAGCTCCGAAAGCTTGTGTGGCTTTTGCTACCAAATAAACCTGTTGGACTTTAACCTGGTGTTGTTAAACTTCTTACTCTATTTACTTCTCCCAGAATAGAACAGGCGACATTAAACAATGTCCATAAACAGAGTGAGGCCAATAAGCTGGAAAGCTGACCTTTAGACCAGAATGATGTGGAGAAGGCGGCGTTGGGCTGGGGTAAGCACAGTAAGAAGTCTCACAACACCAGGTTAAAGTCCAACAGGTTTATTTGGAATCATGAGCTTTCGAAGTGAGGTGAGCCAGTTACACCAGAAAGTGCATGAATATGAACTCAAACCCCTGTCAATTATGTATAATTCCAATGCTCCTTATTGTTTCCATTGGACATAATCCAATGTGTGTAGAGTTCAAATGAAAACGATTTTTCATACATGATGTGCTCAGGCTCGTGCTAGTGAAGCCAACTCCTGATGTGTGGTTGCATCCTGAAAGTAGATGTGCAGAATTCACAACGCCAAAGTAGCTTAAATCAGCAAGTCCTCCCTACATCATACTTATACCATTAATGAAACAATCACTTATGATATAAAAGTATGATAAACACTTATTTATTTTCACTACATGGAATTCTCTTGGATTGGGGCATTGTCCAACTTTGCCCTTTCAGCTCTGGGACTTAGCTGAAGACCAAAGTTGTAGTCAAAGAGACAGGTGGCAGTAATATCCTGAGGGGTTTTCTCCATATTGTAACTTTGATGGAACATTGGCAGAAATCCTATTTACATGGCAGATCTGGGATTGCCAATTGGGATGACTGGGAGAAGTCCCATGAAATATCATAGTGTGTGCCTTTTTAACAGCTACTTACAGATAAAGCCTCTCACTAAATTGAAGTGTTGCTCAGAAATTTCAGCGTGGGGAAATGAATGTAGGAGCTTTTCAGCTGAGAATTGCTCAACTTATTCTGTGGGGGTTTGAGTTTGGGGATATTCAAAGACAGCACTAGATTTGTGCAAAATCATTCTCCTGTAACAGCCAATAAATCTCCCTCTGGTTGCTAGCAGATGGACTGACTCATTTCCTCTGTAGAATATATGTGCTTCAACCACTCAAAATAGTCTATCCATTATCCAGATCTTTATTGTACTCCTGGCCTAAACAACAATGTAAGAAGAGCCCCTGGTTATGTATTACACCGAACAATAAATGCCTGTTATGGGCTGGAATCTAATTGAAAGGCTTGGTTGGTTAATGTTTTAAATCATGATTGCCCGGGAGTGAGTTACGAGCTGGAATCTAATTGAGAGCTCTGGACAGCTTGTATAGATAATGGATACCTCGAAGTGAATAAGAGCCGGACATTTTCTGGGATATCTCCCATTCTCCACTATAACTTTGCTGGAGGTGTGGTATAAACTCTCCTACATGCAGAGGTGACAATGGTGGCTTTTAATACTGGAAGTACTTGGAGAGAAGGAGTTGGGTTGTCTTATGCATTAGCCACTGGGTAGAAGTGGGTAAAGGGAATAGAGGGGAAAGAACATAGCAAGAGGGAAATAGCAAGTGGGTAAGGAAGGGGGGAAGTGAACTAAAGAGAGGCTGGCAGAGTGCTAAGCAGCGAAATAAAATCTCTCTACAAACTGTATCTGGGGGAGTAGAACCAGAGAATGGATGTTCGATGGTTATCTGACGCTCTCCTACTGAAAAGCATTGTAAATGCAATGAGACATCTTCCTGCTGCCTTGCATTTAAAATGTTCTATTATTTACATTGATTTCAATAATCTTAGGATTCTATTATCAAATTCAATTAGGCAACTTAAAAGCCTACTGTGTTGTACACATTAAGTATTTGCTTTTAATGGCGCTGAAAATCATGAGTCACTTCTGACTTGTGATAATTACTATTGCTTTAATATTTAAATATATAAATTTTGGGAAACAATAGTTGTAGCTACAAATCCTGAATCATTGTGTGCTACAGAATGCTGTGAAGTACACTAAGATGTCAAATATCTTATTAATTACGTTGTAATCGCCATTAATGTTAACATTGTTAAATGATGATGGGTCTTTGTACACCTATAAATGGGGAAACCGCGATAGCTGGGGTGCATCATCACCCCCGGGATTTATATATTTAAGTTTTTTGGTGATTTGGTTTGGATTTAGTTAATAGTCCTTTTAAGGAACTACCACCCCCCCCCCCCCCCCCCCCCCCCACCCCAGTCTAATTTGTGTTAACCTGTTCCATTACATTGAGTGAACTGTATATTTGTTTACCAAAAGAATATAAATAGTGATAATCGGTGGGCACTGCGGGGGCTAGGATGTATTTTTGAACCCCATAACATTTTGATTTAATTTCCTTTAAGGGTTTTTTTTGTTAGTATTTTCTTAAGGGGTGAGTCCCCTAAACTGTTTTATTTGATTGGCTAATTTGTTAATTTGCCCCTTTTTTTAATTGGTATGCTCACAAATGTAGAAATAGGGATAGCGAGGGCACTGGATGTTGCAGTAATGTTGACTGTGAACTGAGTCAGTAAACTCTCTCCAGCAAAGAAAGCAGCTGTGTCTCAGTTTTAACTTTACCAACTGATATGGATCTGATTAACTGAAAATGTCCAAAAGTCAAATTTGCCACATGGGGAGGGGGGAACCCTGGTAGGAAAAATAAATTTGCACCATCAAAACTCACTCTTCCCTTTAAACATTTTTATACTGACCCATGATAAAAATGATTGTAACTGCCTAAGTTTGTGCCTGATATGTAAAGCCCTTGGGTTTCATCTTGTACAGATCAAGAAAGTTAATTGTGGAATATAATCCCAAAATATTCGTAAAACACTTGACATCTATTATTCAATTGGAATTCAAAAAGGAATTGAAATGATCCAGCCACTTTGAAAATATGGCCGGAATTCTCCCATCCCACCTGCCACTGGAATTTTAGCATTTGGGTTCCGTGGACGTGAAACCCCATTGACAGTCGGGTGGGAATTTCCGGCTTTTAGACCAGCGTTGCCGGAGAATTCCGCCCACGTCTTTGGTCAAGGATAATTTTCAGTTGTACATTGTTTGTTGTCAGTTTTTGGGGAATATGTTAACTTCTTTTGAAGCTGTTCAGCATCTTTTTTGAGTTTTACAGATTGGCATGTGTTCACACAGGAAACACCATAACTATAAAACCAAGCACTCAAGTTGCTTCTACAGTGAGGAGGTCAAACACAGACTGGGTGACCGCTTTGCAGAACACCTTCACTCAGTTGATGAGTGTGACTCCAACCTTCCAGTCACTTGACTTTCAATTCACCATCTTGCTCTCATGCCCACATTTCTGTCCCTGGCCTGCTACCATGTTCCAGTATAGCCCAATACAAGCTGGAGGAGCAGCACCTCACCTTCCGTTTCAGCATTTTGCAGCCTCCTAGACTCAACTTGGAGTTCAACAACTTGGGACCATGAACTCTGTCCTCCATTTTGATTCTTTACGTCCCCCCACCCCAAAACCCAAGTACAAGTCTGTGGCCGGAATTTTACCATACCACCCGCCATGGGAATCAAAGCGGGTGAGGGGTGGACCATGGAAAGGTCCGTCAACCTTGGGCAGGCTTTTACTTTTTTGGGATGAGCGAGGCCGTAAAATCCTGCCCTATATCTTGTTTTCATGCTTTTGCTTTCAGACAGTGCTGACCTTTATTCTGCTTTTAACACCTGCTCTGGAGGAATGCTTTGATCTTTAATAGTGTTATCCTTACCACTTCCTTTGTCTTGTGTTTCATGACATCTTAGTCATTTAATCTCTCCTGTCCTCTAACCTATCCCTGACCACCTATTTTGCTCCACCTGCCCCTCTTGCTTTTTCAACAGCATTAAACCCATCACCTTCTTACCTCTCTCCAGTTCTGAAGGAGACTCATTTTGAACTTGAAACATTAACTCTGTTTCTCGCTCCACAGATGCTACCAGACCTGCTGAGTTTTTGCAGCATTTTCTGTTTTCATTCGGGTTGCTTGATTGTTTTCATTTTTAGCTCTGGATCAGTGGAACCCCTCTTACTTCTGAGTCAGAAGGTTGTGCATTCAGGGCCCATTCCAGACAAAGGAGCACATAACAGATGACACTTCAGTGTGCTAGTGTGTGGCATGGCTGGAGATGCCACCTTTCTGAAGAGGTGCTTGGCTGAAGTCTAATTTACCCTCTCAGGTGAAGATAAAAGATTCCATAACATTATTGATGGAAGAGCACTGGATTTTTCCTTGATGCCCTGGCCAAACTTTATCTCCTACCTTAAAGAGATTATCCAGCCATTTATCTGAGTGCTGTTGGTGGTGCAATGCTGGATGTTGCCTTTCCTATGTTAAAACAGTGACTACCCTTCAAAAAGTAGTTAATTGGCTATGAAGTGCTTTGGAATGTCCTGAAGTCATGAAAGGTGGCACATCTGACGCATGAAAGACAAAATTTAATACACAGAAGTATGAAATGATGCACTTTGGAAGGAAGATTGAGGAGAGGCAATATATTAAATGTTCAGTTTTGAAGAGGTTGCAGGAACATCGAAACACAGGGAATTATATACAAAAATTCTTAAAGGTGGCAAGACAAATCAATAAGAAATATAGGAGTCTTGGCTTTATGAATGGGGTGTAAAGACAAGGAAGTTATACCAAACCTTTATAAATTATAAGATAGGCCTCATATTGTGTTCAATTATGGCCACTACACTGTAGGATGTTAAGACCTTGGAAAGGGTGTAAAAAGACTGACCAGGATGGCAGTCAGGATGAGACGTAAGTGTTAGAGGCAAGGGAAATTGGAGTTATTCTCATTGGCCTATGTTATAAGAAGATTTGAGTATAGAAGTAAAGATGTCTTGCTGCAATTATATCGAGCCTTGGTGAGACTACATCTGGAGTATTGAGTGCAGTTTTGGTCTCCTTACTTCAGGAAAAATGTCCTTGCCACAAAGGTTCACCAAACTAATTCCTGGGATGGCAGGGTTGTCCCAGGATGAGAGATTGAGGAGACTGGGCCTTTATTCCCTGGAGTTTAAAAGAATGAGAGGTGATCTCATTCAAGCATACAAAATTCTTACTGGGCTCGACAGGGTATCATAGAATCATACAGCGCAGAAGAGGCCCTTCGGCCCATTGAGCCTGCACCGACACATTACAAACGCATGAATTCCCACCTAATCCCATCTGCCAGCACTTGGCCCATAGCCCTAAATGCTATGATGTGCCAAATGCTCAACCAGATATTTTTTTAAGGATGTGAGTCTACCTGCCTCTATCACCAATAGGGTAGATGCAGGAAGGACATTTGCCTGGGGGGTGGTCCTAGAACCAGGGGGGACAGTCTCTGAATAAGGGACAGACCATTTGGGACTGAGGAATTTCTTCACTCAGAGGGTGGTGAACCTTTGGAATTTGTGGAGGCTCCGTCATTGAGTATGTTCAAGACTGAAATCGAAAGACTTCTACACATTTCTGCACAAGAATAGTGCAGGAAAATGATACTGAGGTAAAAGATCAGCCATAATCTTATTGAATAGCAGAATGGGCTGAGTGGCTCGCTTCTATTTCTTATGTTTTTATGTTCTTAGAGCGGAGAAGGCTAAGGAGAGATTTGATAGAAGTAATTATGCAGGGTTTTGTTATTGTGAATAAGGATAAACTCCCTAGTGTCAGAATGGACAGGAATTAGAGGATTTTTCATAATTGGACAAAGAGTCAGGAGGGAGGTCAGGAGATTTTCTTTACATAATCAGTGATCAGGAATCCACAGTCTGTAAGGGTAGTGGAAGCAGAATCAGATCTTTTGTGACCATTTAGTCATGGAGTGATTCTGTTTCAGAGCTAGGAACGTTACAAACTGCCCCACAAGACTACTGAAATTAAATGTGTTCACTGATGTTCCTACCCAGTTTTGAACCGAGATTTTTCCTGTGTTAGGGCTAACCACTACACTACAGCAACACTAACTGGAAATTTCAAAAGGAAATTAGATAAATACTCGAAGGGGATTTAATTGTACAATTATGTGATAAGAACAGGGAAGTGAGACTAATTGGATAGTTCTTTCAAAGAACTGCACAGGTATGAGACTTATTTGTATGCTGTAAAATTCTATGATTCTATAAGTTTAAGTTCTCCCTCTCAAACCTTTGAAGAAATAATCTTAATAGACAATGTTTAATCAGTTTTAAGAGTGCTGGGATGGATTGTCGTCTTGTTTCCATTCATTCTCTCAAAGGAGAGTAGGTCTATTAATGTCAGGAGACCTTTAGACATTGGAGCAGAAATAGGCCATTTGGCCAATCCTGTTTGCTCCGCCATCCAGTGAGATCATGACTGAACTGAAATGGTGATCCTCAACTCCACTTTCCCACCTTATCTCCATAAACACTTGATTTCCTCACTGATTAAAAATCTGTCTATTGTAGCTTTGAACATGCCTAATGACCCAGCCTTCACAGTCCTCTGCGGTAAAGAATTCCACAGAATCACTACCTCTGAGAGAAGAAATTGCTCCCCATCACTATCTTAAATGGGTGACATCTATTAATGGGCCTGTTCCATGGGCCCTACAGCTCGTATAACAAGTGCAGCTTGCACTTTTAAGTTTGTGGTAAAAGTTAATGCTTCACTGCATGGCTTACGCCAGGCAATTGTCTAATGTTGACAACTCTGCTTTAACAGGGTAACCATTCATTCACCTTTGGGCTGTTTGTGGACCTTGCTATGCATAAAATAGGCTGCCATGTACTGAATAACAGCACTTGAAAGTAATTCACTTGAAGTGAAGCAAATTGAGACACTTAAGAAAAATGATAAGATGTGATCTAAATGCAAATATTTTATTTCTGTATCTAAAGCTGTTAAGGTGTTGCTTTGATTTGAATCACTAGGACCTACCTGCAGCTTTCTAATTCTCCAAATTCAATCAAGCAGATTCATTCCTGGTTTATTCTGTGTTATTAAATCAGGATGTGGGATGCCAGTGTTGGACTGGGGTGGGCACAGTAAGAAGTCTCACAACACCAGGTTAAAGTCCAACAGATTTATTTGGAATCATGAGCTTTCAGAGCACTGCTCCTTCATCGGGTGAGTCGACTTAGCTGATGAAGGAGCAGCGCTCCGAAAGCTTGTGATTCCAAATAAGCCTGTTGGACTTTAATCTGGTGTTGTAAGATTTCTTATTAAATCAGGAGTGGACATCTTGTTACCTTTTTGCAGCATTACAACATAATTATCGTCTTTTTTCCCCTCTTGTGATTATGTTCTTCAGGCATCATGGAGAATCCACTTTGAAGAAGGATTTTCTTTGCTGTTGTTTTTTTTTAAGAAACATTGCAGGCCAGCTCTTGCTACAGTCATCCACCAGGTCAATTTAGCTAAACAATCCAGAACAGATTTTCCTACGTAATACTCAATATGTACCTGACCCGACCTCTGCCCCTCACTGGTCAGCAGCAGCAGAAAGCCAAACTGTTCCGATTTGCTATTTGTGATTCAGAGTCTTCTCCCTGATAGAGGGACTTCTCCAAACAGAGGGGCACCTTTCTCCACCTGTGCCCATGCCCACATCCCACAACAATCCACTGGGGACCAGTGTTAGCAGAAGGATGAGGCAATTTAAGCACAACTGTAGTCCTCTCTGACTGACTGTATATTTCAGGTCTTTGAGATCAATCCCTGGTTGAAGATGGAAATCAGCAGCTAGAAAATTCCATTTGTCCGAAAAATCTCTTCTGTAGGTTAAAAGTGAAACAATGTCCCTCACCTCATTATCTTCAGCCTGTGGATTGGAGGGTCAGCGGACATAGGGGAACAGCACAGTGACCTGTAGCTATGGGTAGCTCCGTGTTGGAGTATCCAGTGTACATTTGTCCTGAAAATTAGATGGGAGACAGACGATGGGAAAATTAGATGGGAGACAGCACCACCTGAAACCCCACAATTTCCCGGCTTCAATATCATTACCTTGATCAGCCAGCACAGACTGTGGGTGTGATGAAACCTGGAAATCCTGGGGCAGTGAGAGGTTTGCATCCAGGAATACAGGCAATTTTCAGGAAGAAGGCATCAAGAAAATCGACCCTTTAATGTTGAGCTGATTTGACTGCTATTGAAGTATATAAAAGGAAGGCAGAGTTTCCATTATTTTTGGCGCTGGACACTGGTAGGGTTTTTTTTGTATCCTTTCAAGGAATGCGAGTGTCAAATTACCCTTGAGAAGGTGGTGGTGAGCCATCTTCTTGAACCGTTGCAGTCAATGTGGTGTTGGTACACCCACAATGCGGTTAGGATGGGATTTTGACCCAATGACAATGAAGGAGCAGTGATATATTTCCAAGCTCAGCATGGGGAGTGACTTGGAGAGGAACTTGCAGCTGGTGGTGTTCCCTTTCATCTGCTGCCCTTGTTCTTCTCGGTGGTCAAGGTCGTGGATTTGAAAGGTGCTGTTGAAGGAGCATTGGCGAGTTGTTGCATAGCGTCTTTTAGATGGTACACACTGCTGCCACTGTGTGACAGCGGTGGAGGGAGTGAATGTTTAAGGTAGTGGATGGGGCATCAATTAAGGGATAGTGTTGTCCTGGAATGATGACTTGCTATGCCATTATACCAGAGGTTGGGAATCCAAATATTAACACATAGGTCAGCAGATTGCTGCAGTGATCCAATCAAGGGGACAGGTATTTATTTGAAAATTAAGTGGTGCTACCTGCAGTTATAAAATGATAGTCTTTCAGCTATCTTGCAAATTTTCCAATTTGCAAAATACAGGAAGGTGGTGCAATGAATCAGCAAGCTGCTTTATTATCTCTCTTCGATCTAGATTTCAACCTTGTATGGGTATATGTGATTAAAATCTCTTCTCCTTTCTCTTCAACAGGTGCCCTGGCTGGAAATGAAGGTATCCCAGCTGATATTGCTCTTCTGGATTTTCAAAAATCTTTAGGTATCACATTATACACAAGGGTGGAGTGCCGATTTCTGACATGTGAGAGCTCTTAGCAAATGTGTTGGCCATATCATTTCTAAACCTACTATTTCATTGGCTTCCAATGTATTAATCATTTGAGTCCCCAAAAGTCAGTAAAACTATACTTTTTAAGTGAAAAACATCAGAGCCAGTAGACATTTTATTTTGAACTATGTGGCATTTTGAATCATTAGTCTTTAGCATAGCTAGAATTTAATTATGCAATTGTTTAATTATTTACTTCAAGCCTATTAATACATGAATTACAGAAAACCTTACTTCTGATTGGGGATGGTAGTTCGAGGGACCGCTTCTTTTCTTAACTTACATTAATAATTTAGACCAGGGTGAACAGCGAACAGTTTAAAAAATTGTGGATGATAAGAAACTTGGAAGTATTGTAAACTGTGAGAAGAATAGTGATAGACTTCATAGAATCCCTACAGTGCAGAAGGAGGCCATTCGGCCCATCAAGGCTGCACCGACTCTTACCCAGTCTTATAACCCTATAATCCCACATATTTATCCCGCTAATTCCCCCTAATTTGTATATCTTGAGGCACTAAGGGGCAATTTAGCATGGCTAATCCACCTAACTTGCGCATCTGGAGGAACCCACGCAGACACAGGGAGAACGTGCAAACTCCACACAGACAGTGAAGGCCGGAATTGAACCCAGGTCCCTGGCGCTGTGAGGGTAGAGACAGGCTGGAGGAATGGGCAGTCGTGGGCTGATGAAATTCAGTGTACTGAAGTGTGAAGTGATATATTTGGTTATAAGAATGAGGAGAGGTGACATAAAATGAAGGGTACAATACTGAAGGGAATGCAGGAGCAGAGCGACCTGGGTGTATATGTGCATAAATTATTGAAGATGGCAGGACACATTGAGAAGTTAATAAATTATGCTGAATCCTGGGTTTTATGAATAGGGGTACAGATTACAAAAGCAAGTAAGTTATAAAGCTTCATCGAACATAGGTTCAGCCTCAACAGGAAGCATATGATGGTTTTAGAAAGGATGCAGTAAAGTTTTATAGGCGTGGATTTGAGGATGAAAGACTTCAGTCACGTGGATAGATTGATGAAGTTGGGACTGTTCTCTTTGGAGAAGAGAAGGTTGAGATGAAATTTATTCGCAAAGTTCAAAATCATAATGGATCTGGATTGAATAATGGGGAGAAAATGTTTCCATTGGCAGCAGGCCAATGACAAGAATGTGATTAACAAAAGAATCAGAGGTGACATGAAGAAAAAACTTGTTATGCAATAGGTAGTTTGGATCCAGAATGCACTGCCTGAAAAGATGGTGTAGACAGATTCAAATGCGATTTTCAAAAGGGAGCTGGATAACTATCTAATTTATTGGCCTACATGCCAATGGAAGAGTGGGACTAGTTGAGTTGCTGCTGCAGGGAACTGACACAAAGACAATGTGCTGAATGGCCTCCTTCTGGTAACCTTTCAATGGTTCTACTTCCAAAGAAGTTGATAAACACACGAGGAAGAAAGAAACTGAAGGTAAACCTGAACGTGTAATCAAGAGAGTGGGAAAGGTTGTATGAAATGGAAACACCAACATAGATGTGATGGCCGAATGGCCTGTTATTGTGCTGTAACTTCCATGTAAAACTGCCAGCAGGGAATACAAACACCACACTGCGTTTCACATCGCCAGACCATCATAGCCAAGGAACTAATGTTTAGCATGCAAACGATGCTGCTTTACATTCCAATAATCTTGAGCTTCAAAGGTAAGGTCTGTATTTTTTTTTACATTCATACAGAGACATTCAACAGCAGCAGCAGCACGAGGCCTGGCACTCTTGGCTTGGCCTTCCCTCCACAACTTCTTAACCTCCCTAGACTTGGAATTCATAGCCACACTCAGAGTTCTGGACATTCCAGTCAACTCTTAGCATCTGGCCTGAACTCAAACTCCAGGAACTTGTGGCCAAACTTGTCCTGTCCCCATATAATATAAATCATAGGGACATAGGAATTAGGAGCAGGAGTGTTCAGTTCAGTTCAGTTCTTCGCGCCTGCACTGCCATTTAACATGATTATGGCTGATCTTATCCTGGTCTCAACTCCACTTTCCTGCCTGCTCTCCATAGCCCTTTGTCCCGCTTTCACCAGAAACATAACTATTTATTTTTGAATCTGTTGATTGATTCTGCTTCCACTGCACTTTGGGGCAGTGAATTCCACGGATTTACAAACCTCTGAGAGAAGTAGTTTCTCCTCATTGGAGAGTCCTTTTTTTTGTGTGAAGGCTTTTTTTTGTCAATTTCACTGGCACTCGAGGTCCAATAGAGCCGTTGTTTTTAAACGTTTTAATTTGTCTTTTTAAAACTTCAGAACTTGTCTGCTTGAAATCTATCAGTGCAGGATTGCTGCCATGGAAACCCAGCAGGCTCTGCCCGGTATGGGAGCTTATCAGTTTCAACTTCTTGATTTTTTGGATGGTTCAGGACACCTCGCTGTAGCTCCTTGGGGCATTCTTTTCTATTTCACTTAAAACCTGCTTTCTGTGTGCTTTTAAAAAAAAACTTTGCAGCAACTTTTTTTTAAAACTTAAAGCCACAGCTCTTGCTTTGCAGGGTAAACGTTTCTAAACTTTTGACTCCGTCGGCCAATTTCTTCTGCGCCTCTCCCAGAGGGACTGGCAATACCTTCATATCTCGAATGGGTCTGTGCACCGAAAGAGAGGCATTAGGATGAGTACTTTTTTCTTCAGACTTCGATTAAAACAGAATACCCATAGATGTCGGGCCAGAGTCAGCGTCATCATCATTTTATCCTCCTCGCCAAATGAATAGCACACTTTAACATACTTCATTAGAAACACAAAAGGTATTTGTTAATACGAAGAACTGTACAGCAGCCATATGGCTGCCCATAGTCCTCTACATGTCTTCAGTCTAAGAGAGGACTCTGACTCCTCGGGTGATAACCCACTCTGTGTCCCAATTGGTCACCCAAACCTTACTCTGCTGTGTGGCCCTTAGAGACAATCACCACAAATCGTCCGAACAACATGATTGCGTATATACCAAAAAAAAGGTTTAATTACCAGCACTGTCAGACTATAGAAAAAACAACTCGAGTATTTGTGAAATATTGTTGGGAGAATCCAATACAAAATGCAAAGCACTACACTGTTCTAGTATATGTCTTTGGTTGGATATCATCTAAAATATTGTGCCAAGCGTTGGTCCCCAAGAATGATGGCAATTGTTTAGGAAAGGCCACGAGACTGAAGGAACAAGGCACACAAAGGCTTGGGGAGTAGGATGTTGCACAAAGAATTGGGAGAAAGGTAGTCCTAGAGTAAGAAATAGTAAAACATTACATAGGTCCAGACTAACAGGAAATACAGTGAGATCCAATTCAGGTTTATAATGCATATACCTAAACAGACAAAGTGTGATAAATATGGTTGATGAGCGACAGGCGCAGATAGCCATGTGAGAATGTGATGTCATGGCGATAATAGAGACTTGATTCCCAAAAGGACAGAGCTGGGTATGGAATATTCCTGGATATGAAGTCTTCAGGCATGATAAAGGAGGAAAGGAAGGAGGAGGGGTGCCAATATCGATTAAGGAGCAGATTATGGTGTTGGAGAGGGAGGGTGTCCTGGTGGGGTCGGGGAAAGAATCTATTTGGTTGGAGTTGAGATGCAACAGTGGCACCACTGTAGGGATCTAGACAGAGTAAATAGACAGAAATGGTTCCCATTGACAGCAGGGTTAAGCACCGGGGATATAGATTTAGAGTGAGTGACAAAAGAACCAAGAGTGACGTGAGGAAAACCTTTCCGATGCAGTGAGTATTTATGATTTGGAATGCATTGCCTGGCATTCAAAAGGGAATTGGATAAGTATGTGAGGGGGGAAAGAATTCTAGACCACAACGAGAGGGTCAGGAAGTAGGACTATCTAAATTGCTCTAGCACCAGCCAGCATGGATGTGACAGGCCAAGTAGCCTCCTCCTGTGCTGTAAATATTCTATGATTCTATACTATGATACTTAGTTTAACAACTATTAGTTACCACAATAGATTATAGAGCTTGGAACTTTTAATGTTAGAAAACCATAGACTGCAAGCAGAGATTTGATTTAAGTCTTTAATGAAGGGATTGGACTCTGCCCATGTGGTTAGTCTATTTGAATTAGATAGATTAGAGAGGACCAGAGGACAAATATATAAGTTACGCAAGGGCAGAACTGGGCTAGATGTCAGAAGGTATTTTAGAGGATGGTAGGAAACGTGGAACACATTGCCAGTTTATACAGTAAGTACAGATTTTTGCAAGTGTTAAAATAATAAATTCTCAGCCTTGGTCAATATTCGAACTTACATGAGACAGATGTGGTGGTGATGTGTCTTATGGACACTGGTTTCTTGAAACTTCTTTTGATTTCTTTCAGGGATTTGAGAGGAACTTCCCAGATATTTTCCCACCCTACATTGGCTTAGAGTCTTTCTCTGCCATATGGCTTATTCCTTCTCCTACTTTTATGTTCATATGTGGCCATTGTTAGGTGGGAGACTTGGGTGATGGAGGTCATGGCGCTTGATCGCACAAGGAAGATATGAAACTGGGCCAATGGACAAAATGGTCTTATACCCATCCACCATTTTCCTCCATTGATGTGAGGCAGCTCAAATTTAATTCAATGCAGGACCACACTTGCGAATGAATCTGCCTGTAATCAAATGAGGCAATTAATCCACAAGTTGCAAATCTGGAATGCAATCAGATTCAATGAAGTACCAGGCACTGACACAGGGGACCGGGAGTCAAATATCAGGTCAGATTTGGGGTGAATTTTGAAATATCCATGATGATTGAACTTTATTTAGATTGTCAACTGCCACATGCAGTGTATTGGACATACAGAATAAAGCACTCATACAAGAATTGTCATCTCCCACTGGTCCATTCCCTGCCACAAGAAACAACTCTAAACTAGACAGCAGGGAGGTCAGTTAGCTCAGATGGCTGGATGGCTGATTGGTGATGCAAAGTGATGCCAACAGCACAGGTTCAATTCCTGTATGGCTGTGGTTATTCATGAAGGTCCTACCTTCTCAATCTTGCCCTTTGCCTGAGGTGTGGTGACCCTCAGGTTAAATGAGGGTCCTCTGGTATGGTGGAGCACACACACAGTTAGCAATGATTTACCAGCTGGAACAAGGCAGACTAAGGCTGTTAGGAATCGGATGTAGTTTTGTGATGTAGCGTTGAGGTTCAGCCTGTCAAACAGTGAATATAGTGGGCCTGCTGTTTCAATGAATGAATATAGTGGGCCTGCCAGTTTTATCTGCAACTCCCAATCGGCTTCTGCTGTGAGCTCAAATAAACTAGCTTCCAATCAGCTGCTCTCGCCTTTTATCCTCTAGCATTTGATGCTGTGCCTTCTTCCCATGTGACTCCCATTATCCCCTGCTCTCCATCAACTTGTGGAAGTAGTTTCCATGATTCCAATGAGACATTTTCTGTTTGCTATTGTTTCCATTGGACAGTGAGATGGAAATTTGGTTTAGTTTGATGTAGCTGAGATGGGAGACACATGGCTTTTGGTCCACAAGTGAAGTAACCCATGTGAAGTCACCTCATTTGAATATGTAAATACTGTTCTCAGCTCATTGATCAGAACATGATGAGAGAAGATAGGAAAGAGGAGCAGGAGTAGGCCATTCGGCCTGTCGAGCCAGCTCTGTCATCCAAACAGATCATGGCTGAGTCAATCATTAAGAAAGAGGTGATTGAGCATCTGGAAAAGCAAAGTTCAATTCACCAGTATCAGCATGGTTTTGTGAAGGGCAAGTCTTGTTTGACAAACCTGCTAGAGTTCTTTGAGAATGTAACCAGCAAGGTAGATAAGGGGATCCTGTGAATGTGATATATCTAGACTTCCAGAAGGCATTTGATAAGATGCCACACAAGAGACTGAATCAGAAGGTTAGATCCCAAGGGGTTTGGGATAGAGTAGTGGCTTGGATTGAGGACTAGCTGACTGATAGAAAGAAGAGAGTTGGGATAAATGGGTCCTTCTCCAGTTGGTGATCTGTAACTAGTGGGGTCCCGCAGGGTCCAGCAGGGATAGAGTGGGATCCACAGGGATCCAGCAGGGATGTAACATGGTGAAATTTGCTGACGACACGAAAATAGATGAGAAAGCAGACTGTGATGAGGAGATAAAAAGTTTATAAATGGATATTGACAGGCTCGGGGAATGGGCCAGAATCTGGCAGATGGAGATTAATGTGAATAAATGCGAGGCTATCCATTTTGGCCAGAAAAATAAAAGGACAAATAAATGAAAACAGATTCAAAAGGCTTCTGTGCAGAGGGATCTGGGTGTCCTTGTGCATGAGTCTCAAAGTGGGTATGCAGGTGCAGAATGTTATAAGGAAGGCAAATGGAATCTTGGCATTTATTGCAAAGGGTCTGGAGTATAAAAGTAGAGAAGTGTTGTTACGATTGTATAAGGCATTGGTGAGACCACATTGGGTGAATTGTGTTCAGTTTTGGTCACCTTCTTTGAGGAATGATGTGGTGGCACCGGAGGTGGTTCAGAAGAGGTTCCAGGTATGAGGAGTGGTTGAGTAGCTTGGACTTGTACTCGCTGGAGTACAGAAGAATATGGGGAGGGGGGAGCTTTGTTTGAGGTATATAAAATACTCAACGGGATTGGTAAAGTAAATGTTAACCAAATGTTGCCCCTTTTAGAACAGTCTAGGACAAGAGGTCATGGTTGTAGAATAAGAGGGAGGAGGTTCAAGGCAGAGATAAGGAACAGCTACTTTCCACAGAGGGTTGTGAATCTGTGGAACTCAGTGCCCCAGAGTGCAGTGGATGCAGAATCAATCAATGGATTCAAGAAAGAGATAGATAAATATTTGATCAAAAGTGGGATAAAGGGCTATGGGGAAAAGGCAGGGAAGTGGAGTTAGGATGAAATGGAGATCAGTCATGATCATATAGAATGGCGGATTGGGCTTGAAGGGCTGAATTTCCCACTCTTGCTCCTAATTCCTATTTTCCTATGTTCCTATCCACCTCTTCATGCCATTTTCCCCATTATTCCCATATCCCTTGATGTCATTTGTAAGTAGGGAGGCTGTTGAGTTTGTAGGGCAGGATTTCCTGTCACAACTGTTTGCCAAATTCTCTCTTTATGCTCTCTTGTAAGCCGAAAAGCCACACAGTGGGGAGCAGAGCAGCACAGTGGGGCCTGGGTAAGCTAGAGACATAGTCGCCATGCAGGCTACTAATTCTCAATGGATTTCCCTTCACCTTACCCAATGTGAAATAGGCCGCAGGATTCTGCACTTGATAATACCAGACAAAGGAGCAGTTGCGTTATCAGACCCGATTCTGTTTCCTTTTCTCGATGATCTGAAGATTAGTAAATATTCCCTTGTTTCAGCTGCATTTTACTTGAGTATGTGGCTTGGTTTCCTTTGTCAACTATATGGAGATATTAACTGTGCAGGAGTTATCTGGGTCAGACCCATTGGGAAAGATGATAAGTGTGAGTTTAAGGACTGGGAGCCCCAGTCAATTATGCTTGATGGTTAAGCTTTCAAAGCCCTCCATGGCTTCAATGCTCCCTATCTCTGTAATCTCCTCCAGCCTTACAACCATTTGAGGTCTCTACACTCCTCCAATTCTTGTACACCCCTGATTTCCTTCACCCCATCATTAATGACTGTGTCTTCAGCTCCCTTGCTGCTTTGCCTCTCTCTATCTCTCTCCTATTTTAAGGAGTTCCTCAAGACCACCAGTCATCATATTTTATTTAATGCTGAGCCAGCATTTATTGCCCATCCCTGATTGCCCTTGAACTGAGTGAGTGGCTTCATCGGACATTTTTTAAAGTCAACCACATTGCTGTGGGTCTGGAGTTACATGAAGGCTAGACCAGAGAAGGATGGCAGATTTCCTCCACTAAAGGTCATTAGTGAACCAGATGAGTTTTTACAACAATAGTCGTCATTAGACTTTTTGTTTTAAACACCAGATTATTATTGAATTCAAATTTCACCATTTGTCCTGGTGGGATTTGAATCCAGAACTTTATCCTGGGTTTCTGAAATACTAGTCCAGTGACAATACCACTGTGCCACCACTTCATGTGGTTTGGTGTTACACTTCATCTGATAACACTCTTGTGACACACCTTAGGATGTTCACTATTTTAAAGGCTCTAAATGAATGCATGCTGCTGTTATCCATTGCATCTAGGTACTGAGAAATCCATGAGAACTGAAATAGGTTATGTTCGGTTGTCAGATTATTGAAAGGAACCTACTGATTTAAAGTGAGGAAACCTGTCTTTGAAGTCCCAGAAAAGTGTGGAAGAGCTTTGCGATTCTCTTGTGACTTGTAGTTTTTTCTACACACGAAGGGCTGGGTTTTCCAGCAGCGCTTGCCTCAAAACTGGAAAATCCCGCCCGCGTCAACGGATCTTGGTATGGTCCCCCCCAGCCCAGCATGATTCCCGTGGACGAGAAAACTCCGGTTAAGGTGTCAAGCAGAGATGCCACAAAATCAATAACTCAGCAGACTTGGTACATGACAACCGGAAATAACTGCTAAGATGTCAGGCCTCTTATTATTTTAGAACAGCTTGTGCATTGTGTACTGATAACCTCTTGCTCTGCTCTTCTGTTCTGTTGTAATTATCTTGCATTTAATTAATCTGACTAGTAATTTTAGCCTGAGGAGGATGGTCTGCCAGTGTGATACTTAGCTGCAATCAGGAAAACGTAGTGAGCAGCCAACTGGTCATTGTGCATGAGGTTTGAGAGAAACCCAGATGGTCACAGCCCTTGAGCTGCAGCTGGTTTGTGACCCCAATTAGCTTCTATTGGAATGTGACTCTCCACCCCCACCCCCCACAGCGGCTGTGAATCGACCGTTTCAGCTGCTGCATCCCCACCCACCCCCGTCAGTCTATGATCCCATTAGTTTCTGCTGATTCCTGCACTTGCTGCTGCCCCTGATCACATCTTAGTATGCCTTCAAAATGGCTATTCTTCACCTGTGAGTTGGCAGCTGTGGTTGTAATGTGGACAAGCAGATGACCGTCCTTTGTATACCATAGAATCCCTACAGTGCAAAAAGAGGCCATCTGGCTCATTGAGTCTGCACCAACTCTCTGAAAAAGCAACCCAACCAGGCCCTCCCCTTTGCCCTATCCCCGTAACCCTGCACATTTACAATGGCTACTACCTAACCTATACATCGTTGGACACTAAGGGATAATTTAGCATGGCCAATCCACCTAGCCCCTGATTCCATTGACTCCAGGCCAATTAACTGTGAATGCATTCTGTTTGAGTCCAGTTCTATCTTTATCCAAAACCTATACACCTCTATCGCTCCTCGACATAGAAGTCAGAATCCCAGATGATTTTCCCATCTCGGAGTTGGGCAGCCACCAAGTCCAGTTGCAGCACCTAATGCTGCCTTTACTGACTTTCCTGGACTGTATATCGGAGAAGCTTCAGCCACAGAGCTCTGGTTTGAAGGTGCTAATGTCTAGATAGACCATGCATCAGATTCCCTCCCCAGTCAATTAAAAAAGCAACCACTCAATTGGACATGGCGACTTATTTCTGTCACAAAGCTCCTACATTCTAATGCAGCAGAGATGATGTCAGAGCAGTAACCAGCTTTGGTGCTGTCAGCCCACATTCAGCCCCTTTCCCATTATCTACTGGCATACAGCATGCATTCAGCCACATGATTCAGCATATTGATTTAGTGTTTTGGTGAGTCAGCAGAACGCTGAGATTTCAAATGCTGGCACTGGGCACCTTACCTGAGAAACATACAAACAAGGACTCAGCAGACAGCCTTGCTGAGAATCTTCTCCAAGTTTCTATCACCATCGCCATGACAGGAGGTAGCCACTAGTTAACGTTTCTTCTTGCTCTTTTTCCTGTTATTTTCACTGTACTTCAGTATTCAGAATGGGGATGAGAAAAATATCAGCCATGATTGAATGGCAGAGCAGACTCGATGGGCCGAGTGGCCTAAAATCCTGCTCCTATGTCTTATGGTCTTATTCGCTCAGGTATTCAGTCCTCCTCCCTGCCTCACTGTACTGAATACAACCCCTAAAGAAATCCAAAGCTCTCTGGATGTCACAAGAAAGAGGTTAAGAGGAAGAAGAGACATTGTGTTTGTAACAGATGCCAAGTGGGTTAATGAGAATCGGGCTGCCTCAGGCATGGGCCAACGAAGGGAATGGAATGAGTGACTGATTGGCATTTGTGGCCAGGGCCAAGGAAAATGTGTTCAGACTCCACTATGTTTTAACTGGAGGAAATTTCTCCTCATCGAATTCAGGATGTTGCATAAACTATTTGACAAATCAGAGGTGGGGTTGTTGAGAGAGATGGTGGTGAGCTACAGCCGGGTGTTATTGAGTGGAATCCGATGTGAGTTGATGTCGCAAAGGGACAACCTTTAAATGAGAAATAAGAGTTACTATACAAGTGTAGATCCTTGGGCAACTCCAGAGATGGTGGTGTAGGAGTGAGAAGAGGAGCCATTGCAGGTGATTCTTTGGCTCAGACAGGATAGATAGGAGTGGGCTCTGGTGAGAGGTCACAATCTGAAATTTTAACTCTACTTCTCTCTCCACAGATGCTGCCTGACCTGCTGGATATTTCCGGCATTTTACTGTTTTTATTTCTGCTTTCCGGTATTTTGCTTTGAGATAGAAATGGAACTTGGGGCAGTCCCACCCAGCTGGACAACGTTGTTGAGATGTTGGAGGAATATGTTGCGTCTCAAAGGCTGTAGGGACAACAGAAAGGATGAAGAGTGATAATGACCCACTTATAGTCACATAGGATATCAACAAGGACTTTGAAAAGCACTGATATGTTGCTGTGGCCAGGTGGAAATCTGATTTGAGGGAAAAGAAAGATGTGCATTTATGCAGCACTTTTCACAACTATCAGATGTCTCAAAACTCTTTACGGACATTTAATCACTTATGAAGCATGGTTACTGTTGTGATGGAGGATACACAACAGCTAATATGCACACAACAAACAACTGTGATAATGACCAGATAATCTGCTCTTTTGATGTCGATTGAAGGATAAACATTGGCTAGGGCATCAGGGATAACTCTGCTGCTCATCCTTTGAATAGTGCCATGGTTTCTTTTACAGGTGCTGGTTTAATGTCTCATTCAAAAGACAGCACCTCCAACATTGCTGTGCTTCCTCGGTACTGCGTTGAAGTATCAGCCTTACTTTTTGTGCTCAAACCCTGGAGTAGAACTTGATCCCAGAATCCTGTGACTCTGAGGCGAGACTGATACCACCTGAGCCACGGCTGGCACAGTGCGATATTCAAACATGGAGTTGTGTGAAAGGTGGGCATGGAGGATGGGAACACATGTTCATGGACTTTGAAGGAGAGGTTGAATCAAGGGGTGCGTGGTTGTAGGTCCTTAGATGACACTTCAGTAAGGTTCCTTTTCAGCTCTTTTAATGTGGAGTTTGACTGCAGTCTGGGCAGCACCCAGATCAACAGCTCTGCTTTTTACAGCTGTCAAAAATGAGATGCTTTGAAAGTTAGCACCATCCCCCAACAAAGCTGTGCTTGGTACACAGGCCTTTAGAGCTTAGTCTGATGGATGTGTGCAAGAAATGCCATTTTTCCAAGCTCAGCTGACGACAGTCCCCGAGGACTGTTGCCAAGGTGACAGTTCACCTTTGATGTGGGCTGTGACATGATTCCCTTGTAGCTGCCTCTAAAGAAATGCTGGGATAGTTATCCTACCAATTGTATCACGTCAGGAAGCCCATTATTGTCCCCTTCTGAGAAGCCGTGAGAATTTTCTACAGAAATAACATAGCTCAAAACTAGTGGAATTTTCTCCAGCTCAGTTGATATCACAATAGTCTTTTGTCACCTTTTGTCTCTCCCTTGGGCCTGGCGCCTCTGCCACTTTATCTTGTCTGTCCTTTGTGTTAATTTTCATTCTTTTCTTTCCAGTGTCTGCATGTTTATCTTTCCCCTGTCTATCTGACCCATTTCTGACGTAAGATACATATGGAACATTAACTTTTCCTTTCCCCTCATGGATTTCAATGGGGGTGCTGAGTATTTCCAGCATGTTTAGCTTCCATTGTTCACTTGCACTATTTTTAAAAATTCTATTGCGTCTTCCATCCCCAACAGTTTTTAGTCTTTGGTTTCATCCTCATCTATTTATTCCCTACTTCTATTTTTTCCTCTCTCTAAGAAGAAGAATCCCTACAGTGCAGAAAGAGGCCATTTGGCCCATCGAGTCTGCACTGACTCTCCAAAAGAGCATCCCACCCAGGCCCTCCTATCCACCCTATCGCCTAACCCCGCATGATCAATCAACCGAACCTGCACATCTTTGGACTGTGGGAGGAAACCCAGTCAGAGTTTTAACAGCACCAGGTTAAAGTCCAACAGGTTTATTTGGTAGCAAACACCATTTGCTTTCAGAGCGCTGCTCCTTCATCAGATGGAGTGGAAATGTGCTCTCAAACAGGGCACAGAGACACAAAAATCAAGTTACAGAATACTGATTAGAATGCGAATCCCTACAGCCAGCCAGATCTTGAAGATACAGACAATGTGGGTGGAGGGAGCATTAAGCACAGGTTAAAGAGATGTGTATTGGCTCCAGACAGGACAGCCTGCAAGTCCAGGAGGCAAGCTGTGGGGGTTACTGATAATGTGACATAAATCCAACATCCCGGTTTAGGCCGTCCTCATGTGTGCGGAACTTGGCTATCAGTTTCTGCTCAGCGACTCTGCGTTGTCGTGTGTCGTGAAGGCCGCCTTGGAGAACGCTTACCTGAAGATCAGAGGCTGAATGCCCGTGACTGCTGAAGTGCTCCCCCACAGGAAGAGAACAGTCTTGCCTGGTGATTGTCGAGCGGTGTTCATTCATCCGTTGTCGTAGCGTCTGCATGTTTCCCCAATGTACCATGCCTCGGGACACATGCCAGGAAACCCATGCAGACATGGGAAGAACATGCAAACTCCACATAGATAGTCACCCAAGGCCAGAGTTGAACCCAGGTCCCTGGCACTATGAGGGAGCAGTGCTAACCACTGTACCATGATGCTGCTCTGATGGCCATTCTTACCAATGTCGCTTTCTCACATGCCTCTCTCTCTCTCTCGCACGCACAGATTTCTTCCCTCTTTCTATAAAGTAAGAAAACTGCAGGATGAATGCAATGCAGCCAATGCCCCCCCCCCCAACATGACCCGCAATCTACCCACCCAACCCAAACCCACTCCCCAACCAGCCAACCATCCCCACTCAACACCCACCCTCTGGCCCAACCCCCGACTTCATCCCCCTCACAGATGTCTAAACCCCGAGGTCAAGACAGAGACTGGAAAATGTGCCAGTGGTAGGGTAACTCAGCACCTGATTTCCCCAAAGCCTGTCTACCATCTACAAGGCACAAGTCAAGAGTGTGATGGAATACTCTCCACTTGCCTGGATGAGTACAGCTCCAACAATGCTCAAGAAACTTGACACAATCCATATCCACCACTTTCAACATTCACTTCCTCCACCATCAGCATTCAGTGGCTAGTGTGTACCATCAGCAATGGGCACTGCGACAACTCACTCTGGCTCCTTCAACAGCACTCTTCGCTCAATGTTTTGACTTGGAAATATTTCACCAATTTTTCACTGCTCTTGGATCATAACCCTGGAACTCCATCTCTATAAGCACTGCATGTACCTACAACACATGGATTGCAATGGTTTTGCAATACAGCTCATCACTAGCTTTACAAGGGCAATTAGCAATAGCAATAAATACTGGCCTTGCTAGTAATGTACAAATCCCACAATCATTCTTGTGCCAGCAAGGTCCCACCCAACCAGCAATGAGTTCCAGCAGATTGGACACTGGAAGTACTCGAAGCAGCTGAGAATGCTAGATATAATCAGGTCTCGTAGCACCTGAAGAGCAAGAAACAAAAATAATGTTTTGGGTCAAAAACCCTTTGGGCACAGGTTAAAGAGACAAAATGAATATCCTGAAGGTGAGCAATGGGAGTGAATTAAACACCAATACAAGAAGAAAATACTGTGGTGGTTGGTCAGCATTGGAACTGACTAACCAATCAGTTATGTAAAGAGGTAATAAAATATCGGTGAAGCATTGTCAATGGAGGAGCTTGAGGTAGGAGTGGATATGGGTGATGTTACAGTGACAGAATAGACCATCTTGGTAATGGAGAAGATATGAGATTTGAAGCACAGTACAAAGTCTAATAGGACCCAGGGCTGCAAACAGTTTGGTTCACCTCAGGCAGGGACCATGGAGAGGGATGGAGTCAGTGGCCTGGGGGGTGGGGTCCAGGCTGACAAGATAAGGCATTGCACCCCATCTTGGGCTTGATCTTAGCCAACAAGAAATGTAACAAATCAGACACAGTGGATGTGTTGAGAAGGATGGCCCTGAGGTGGAGCAGGGTGCCATCTTTGATTTTAGATTTGATTTATTATTGTCACATGTATTAACATGCAGTGGAAAGTATTGTTTCTTGCGCGCTGTACAGACAAAGCATACCTGCATACATGTGATGTACAATGTTCTCTTTTCGGATGATGATACTGCGGGCAGCGTGCTGATTGTTCCTGAGAGGTGTGACTGAGGAAGAAAATACGATATTGTCCCAAGAGTGAGAGACTAAGACCGGAAATGTTGATTATTCACGGAACATGGAACTGAGGTAACAAATGTTCATTTGTTCCTGAACTGTGGGATTGAGGCTGGCAATGTTCATTGTTATGGGATTGAATTATTTTCACGATTTCTGGAATTTAGGTTGGGGGAGGGAGCACTGTTCATTACTAGAAGGTAGGGCTGAGGTGGGGGATTCTGATTGTTTCTGGAATGTGACATTGAGGCAGGAAGTATTGATTATCCCCGGAATGGTATAAGAATTTTGAGTGACGTGATTAACTCGGGCCATCCAGTCAAATTGCAGTACTAGACTGGCACACTTTCAATTTGAACACTTAGATTAATTAACATGGATCCTTCTCCAAGATTGTTAGTCACTGCTGTTGGATCCGGAGCACTGGGCAAGGTGTACAGCTGTGAAATAAAAACAGAAAATGCTGGAAATACTCAGCAGATCTGGCAGTATCTGTGGAGAGAGAAACAGAACTCACAGGCGGAATTTAATGTAGGAAACAGTTGGAGAGCCGCCGAGAGCCCCACATCACCCTTTTTGGGATTAAGTGCAATCAGGTGGGCCTACTCCAGCATCAAGACCCTGAGAGCAGAAATGCTGCTATGCTAGGAGCTGCCAGTCAATCAGAGGCCAGTAGCTTTTCATTGCACAGCAGCGCCATCGGGCTGGTGGCTGCAGCTGGTAATTCACCCACCCGAGGCCCAGGATCGCCAAAGGAACCAAGCCACAGGTGAGTAATGGCACGGTGCAGGGGTGGGATCATGGAGCAGGGGTCACTCGGGAGGGTATGAGGGGAAATCAGTAACAATGGCAGGGGATGGCTCTCAGCAGGTCCCGCTTATCCTGATATTGGGTGCTTCGATCAGTCATTGAGTGCCTTTGAAAGAGGGACCGCCATCCACTCCTTGGAGCCTACAAGCAGCTCCAAGAGGGTTTGTTTTTCAGGTTTTCCGCATGGTGAGGTGAATATGAGTGGCAGTGGGATGAGAGCATTTATTGCCCTCCCTCTATGAATTTAATCAGAGTAGAGGTGGTAGGATCCATACCATCTATGCACTTAACTGATTAAATGCTCCTCTCCTCATCAGACTTGCTACAGGGGAGGGTATTAAATTCCGCCAAGCGTTTCAAATCAAAGGATCTTTCCACAAATCCTTGATCTGAAACCTTAACTCTGGTTCTCACACCACAGCTGCTGCCAGACCTGCTGAGTATGCCCAGCATTTTCTGTTTTTCTTTTA
This sequence comes from Mustelus asterias, assembly GCF_964213995.1. Classification (NCBI taxonomy): domain Eukaryota; kingdom Metazoa; phylum Chordata; class Chondrichthyes; order Carcharhiniformes; family Triakidae; genus Mustelus; species Mustelus asterias. The sequence continues at coordinate 72,309,214 of NC_135803.1, read as the reverse complement.
GATTTCCTTAATTCGCAGTATTTTGTTTTTGTTTTATTCTGCAACTGTGAATGCTGATGTTGTTAGTGTTTGCTAAACACCCCCGCGGCGGAGGCAGCCCGTCATTGGCCAGCAGCGGGAACTTCCTGTCCCACTGCTGTCAATGGGGTTTCCTATTGTTTGCACCCCTGCCACCCGTGGGAACAGCGAGAAAGTTCCGGCCTATATGTTAAGTTCTCCAGTGTCCATTGGGTTTCTCAAATGGGAGAATGGTACATACTTAAGGGCTAAATGCTTCATGTGAATGTTAAGGTTTGGAGGCTCATGTGCCTGATGGATTGGTTGCACAATATCATTGAATCCTTACAGTGCAGAATGAGGCCATTCGGCCCATCGAGTCTGCACTGACAACAATCCCACCCAGACCCTATCCCCGTAACCCCACATATTTACCCTGCTAATCCTTCTAACCTATGCATCCCGGGACACTAAGGGGCAATTTAGCATGGAAAATCAACCTAACCCTGGACTATGTTTCCACCCTTTCAAACTCTGATGTGCAGTCATTGACAGTGGATCATTTACATGTTGCTCCAAAGACACAACCTTCTACGGAAGGAAACCAATCTGCAAATTCAGCATAGAATCTAGACTCTTACCTTCAGTACAGCACCAAGCGAGTGCTACATTGTCAGAGATGCAGTCTTTAGGTGAAGAATTAAACTGAAGCCTTTGTCAGTCTGTTCAGCTTTTAAGAACACAAAGGGACTATTCAAAATCGGGCAGGGAGTTCTCCCAAAGACTTGGATATCATTCATCTGCTTAACCAACATCACTAAAAACAGTTTAACTGCTCTTCACTTGGTTGCTGTTGGTAGGATCTTGCTGATTGTAAATGGCTGTCACACACCAACACTCATTATACTTTGGAGTCAGTTATGTGATATGCCAGAAACAGATGAGGTGCCTTAAAACTGCAATAGTTTCTTTTTATCCCCCATAGATTTCCCTTGATAAACCAGAACACCAATTGACTGAGGTATGATCTGAATGTAATATAATGCTCCCCAGTACTGTCATGGACTTTTCATCCTCATCGTAGTCTATACTGCTCTCCCACACACTTCCTTTCTCTCCTTTTCTGTGCCTCTCTCTTTTTTCCCCAACCCTATTGAACTGCGAATCATAGGCCTGCACTTCCCAAAAGAGAAGAATGAAAATCGGAGGGAAAAGTCATCCCAGGTTATATTGCTTGGTGGTCAATATGAATGACACTGGCAGAGACTCTCAGATTCTCTGCAGGATTAATATGGTACAGAACAAGTCAAAAATAGGGAGGGAAAGAAAATACTTTAAAAGAGTGAGACTCACCCCAGCCAACCAAACTCTGAGTTAGCACTCATCCCTTATTTAGCTTTAATTTATATTCTTCATCTCGTGGCGTCTTGCAAAAACTCTATTCCCTGAACCCCTTTTGCTTTCTCTGCTTCTAATTTATTTGGAGTAGCAATAATCCTCCTTGAACATTATTTTATTCCCTTAACTCATTTCACATATTTTCTACATATATTAGGATACAGAAGCACCAAAATGGATGCAAAAGGATTTAGAAGAATGGTACCAGGAATGGGAAGTTACATCTCTCAGGAAAGGATGAATAAGCTGCATCTCTGTTTCCTTGAAAAGAGAAGATTGTCGGATGAGCTAATTGGTATTTGTAAAACTAGGAGAGGTTTTGATACAGTGGACGCACGGGGGTGGAATGTAATGGAGCCTGCGGGCGTAGCCAGGAGAATCAGGCATTCTCAGATGTGGAAAAGTGGCATTTAGTGAGGGTGGGGTGGGTAGGAAAGGCTGACATGGGAATCCCTCCCGCTGGCAAAGGATATCAATTAGGCTCATTAATGATCAGTTGAGAACAGTTATCCCTGAGTTCGCTGGGATTTAATCCAGGGATTTAACTGGACTCTCATTGCTCTCCTCTGTCTCCGAAAGCCACCCAGCAAACTGTGTCAGGTTTACCTGCAGCCTCTCAGAGTGGGGAGGGTCCCTCATTCACAGGTGCTTAGTGCCAGATAGAGGGACCTGGCATTGGGAAGTGGGGGGGCTGCTGAAAGCCACCTCCTTTCCCTCCCCACTATCCCCACCCTACTCACCTGTTTCCAGAAATCCAGAGGTGACCATAAGACCATAAGACATAGGAGCGGAAGTAAGGCCATTCGGCCCATCGAGTCCACTCCACCATTCAATCATGGTTGATTTCAACTCCATTTACCCGCTCTCTCCCCATAGCCCTTAATTCCTCGAGAAATCAAGAATTTATCAATTTCTGTCTTGAAGACGCTCAACGTCTCGGCCTCCACAGCCCTCTGTGGCAATGAATTCCACAGACCCACCACTCTCTGGCTGAAGAAATTTCTCCTCATCTCTGTTCTAAAGTGACTCCCTTTTATTCTAAGGCTGTGCCCCCGCGTCCTAGTCTCCCCTGTTAATGGAAACAACTTCCCTACGTCCATCCTATCTAAGCCGTTCATTATCTTGTAAGTTTCTATCAGATCTCCCCTCAACCTCCTAAACTCCAATGAATATAATCCCACGATCCTCAGACGTTCATCGTATGTCAGGCCTACCATTCCTGGGATCATCCGTGTGAATCTCCGCTGGACCCGCTCCAGTGCCAGTATGTCCTTCCTGAGGTGTGGGGCCCAAAATTGCTCACAGTACTCCAAATGGGGCCTAACCAGTGCTTTATAAAGCCTCAGAAGTACATCCCTGCTTTTGTATTCCAAGCCTCTTGAGATAAATGACAACATTACATTTGCTTTCTTAATTACGGACTCAACCTGCAAGTTTACCTTTAGAGAATCCTGGACTAGGACTCCCAAGTCCCTTTGCACTTTAGCATTATGAATTTTGTCACCGTTTAGAAAATAGTCCATGCCTCTATTCTTTTTTCCAAAGTGTACGACCTCGCACTTGCCCACGTTGAATTTCATCAGCCACTTCTTGGACCACTCTCCTAAACTGTCTAAATCTTTCTGCAGCCTCCCCACCTCCTCAATACTACCTCTGGTGAAGGCTTCAGTCCATTACCAGCTACCAGCCTCTGATAGGCAGCGCTTGGGGGTGGAATTCTGATTGAATCAGTGGTCTGATGCTGGCCAGAGTGATTGCACTTAAACTTTGTTGGTTTAGCTGTGGAATGGAAACATGCTGGTTCTCCAGCTGATGTGTAGGAACCCTGATGTCTGAAATAAACTCCAGCCAGAGGGTGTGCTTCCATTTGGAATGAGCAAAAGCAGAGACCACCAATGTGATGGTCATCAGGAAGACAAATAAAGAATTCAGAAGAACTGCCTTTACCTAGAGATTGGTGAGGATGTGGGACTTGCTCCAAGTTGTGAAGGTGAATAATATTGATGCATTTAAGGGGAAGTTAGATAAGTATATGAGGCAGATAGGAATAGAGGATTGTACTGTTAGAGTTAGAGGTAAGAAAGAATGGAAGGAGGCCGATTGGTGTGTAATGACCAGCATGGATTGGTTTGGCTGAATGGTCACATTCTGTGCTGTATAATCTATTTGGTTGAAATGATTTCTTCCTCTACAACTATAAGGTAGTTTGTACTGTATTCCTATTAGTGTGATCAAACTGCTTTTATCTTTTATATCAATCCATATGGATTTCAATTCTATTTCTAACCCCCTGTTAGTTGTGTCCCAAACTCTAATTAGTACAGCTACCTGGCTCTCTTCTTCCTTCCTTTATCCTTTGTGTTAACCTGCAACATTTAGTTGCCTGTCCTGTTTGTTATGTAGCCATATTTTAGCTATCACCACTACATTTGGCTCCTTGCCACGGATTATTGCTCCAGTCCTCCCATTGAGTCTGGATGCTCTGCACATTGCTGTACAAGCAATTTAATTCATCCTTTCGCTTTACTGTTAACAGTCCTTTTATACTTATATCACATTGCTGTATTTGTTCTCTGACTGATTATATTATCATTGTCCCTTACCTTGTTCTGACCTTTACTCTGATCTCCTCATTCTTTTTGTCTTCTGGCTCATGCATTTTAGACAGATACCTCCCCACCCCCTCGCTTAACCATTTTGTTTGAAGTCTTATTAGAAATATCTATCCTTTTCACTAGGACGCTGGTCTCAGTCTGGTTCAGGTAGAACCCATCCCAACACTGTGGCTCCTTCGTGTCCCAGTATTGTGCCAGCATTCAGTGAAATGGAACCACTCCTTCCCAGGGCGGCACGGTAGCACAGTGGTTAGCACTGCTGCTTCACAGCTCCAGGGACCTGGGTTCGATTCCCGGCTTGGGTCACTGTCTGTGTGGAGTTTGCACATTCTCCTCGTGTCTGCATGGATTTCCTCCGGGTGCTCCGGTTTCCTCCCACAGTCCAAAGATGTGCGGGTTAGGTTGATTGGCCGTGCTAAAATTGCCCCTTAGTGTCCTGAGATGCGTAGGTTAGAGGGATTAGCAGGTAAATATGTAGGGATATGGGGGTAGGGCCTGGGTGGGATTGTGGTCGGTGCAGACTCGATGGGCCAAATGGCCTCTTTCTGCACTGTAGGGATTCTATGATTCACTCCTGTCCTTTAGCCACACATTGACCTTCCTGATCTGCCTATCCCTGTGTCAATTAGTAATACAGAGATCAGCACCCTTGTGGTCCTGTTTATTTTATAAATTCTGTTCCTAACCTCTGTCATTCTCTTTGTAGGACCTCCTACCTTTCTTTCCAATGTCATTTGTCTCAATATGATCCATGCCAACTGGATCTACCCCTCCTCTTTCAAGTTTCTCTCCTGTTGCTCTGGGATATCCTTTATGTTTGCACCAGGTAAACAGAAAAACCAAGTGAACTCTTGGTCGCAACTGCAAAGGATGCTATTTCTCCCATTAATTGTGGAGTCCCCTGTGCCCACAAACTTTCTATTCTGCCCTTTTTACTCTTAGATTATCTCTTGCTCCATGCTAAAAGGAATGGTATTCTCGCTGACAGCCCCACAGCTTTATTCCTTACCCTCACAAGTGGAAAATACATTATACATGTTGACAAGACTGGTTTCTGAGGAACCTCCTTCTCTATTTCCCCTTGGTTCAGTTTACTGTGATAATTAGTATTGGAGATAATATTGTGCAATGATCAATGGTTAATTAATTAGCAATCTTGTAGTAAAGCAACCTCTAGAAAAGAGTGATCATAATATTTTAGAATTTTTTATTGAGCTTGAAAGTGGTTTAGCTAAGTCCAAAACTAAGATCTTAAATTTAAACAAAGCAAACTACGTAGGTGTGAGGGACAGGTTGGCTAAGGTAGATTGAGAAGCTATGTTTAAGGATAGAATGGCAGGCAAGCAATGATTAGCATTTAAAAAGTTAGTACATATAGTCATTTGGAACTCCAGAAGTTTAGTATTTCTGAAAAAAAAGACTTTTTGTCAAAGCTTTTTGTCTTGCTTTCGTTGGGACATTCATAAGAATACAATGCAAGGGAAAGTAACAAATTTATACTATATAAGAGGAGAATGCTGATTTGTTGGCAAGTGGACTCTGATTGGTAGAGGCATTGCCATGGAGAATGCACCAATTGATGGTTATTAACAGTTAATTGCCAAGCATTGTTTGTGATTGATTGACTCAGATTGGTAATGGGCATTGCCCTGAAGAATGAACCTATGAGTGGCTATCACTTACTTTGTCTGGCTGAAATGGGTACACTTGTAAGAGAGGAAGAAAACATCCATTGCTAAGCAAGGAAGTTAAAATAACATAAAGACAAAAGCCAAAGCAGACCCACACTGCAAATGCTAGTGGGAGGCTGGAAGATTGGGAAAGTTTTAAAGATCAACAAAGGCTTACCAAAAAAGTAACAAAAAGAGCAAAGGTAATTTATGAAAGAAAAGTAGCATAAAATATAAAAAAGGATAGAAAAAGTCTTTAAAAGGGAAAGAGCAGCTAAAGTGAATGATGGTCACTTGGAGGATGAGAGTAGGGAGCTAATAGTGAGGAACACAGAAATGGCGGAGACACTAAATCAATGCTTTGCCTCAAATTTCACGGTGGAGTACATTAGTACCATCGTAATAGTAACAGGTAATGAAGATGTTATAGAAAGGGAGGAACTTAGAATAATCATGGTCACTAGGGAAATAGGAAAAAAGTATAGAGCAAACTATTGGGATTGAAGTCAGACAAATTCCCAGGGCTTGATAACTTGCATCCTAGGGTCTTAAAGAAAGTGGCAGCGGTGATAGTAGAACCATTGGTTATAATATTCCAAAATTCCCTGGATGCAGAAAAGGTCCCGGTTGATTGGAAAAACGCTAAAAATATAATGTTTGTATTTAGAAAGGGAGGGAGGCAGAAAGTAGGAAACTATAGAGTAGTTAGTTTAACATCTATTGTTGGAAAATTGTGAAAATCCATTATTAAGGAAATAATAACAGGACATTTGGAAAGTGAAAATGCAACCGATTAGAGTCAGCATGGTTTTATGAAGGGTAAATTATGTTTGATTAATTTGCTAGGGATCTTCGAAGATGTAACAAGCAAAGTGGATAATGGGGATCCTGTAAATGTAGTATTTCTGGACTTCAGAAGGCACTTGATAAGGTGTCGCACAAGGTAAGATCACATGGGGTTAGGGACAATTTATTAGCTTGGATAGAGGACTGGCTAGCCAACAGAAATCTATGACTTCGCATTCTAGAGTGTCGGGATAAATGGGGCTTTTTCTGCTTGGCAAGATGTAACTGGTGGGTTGCCACAGGGTTCAGTCCTTGGGCCCCATCTATTTACAAACTATATTAATGACCTGGATGCAGGGATAGAAGGTAGTAAAGACAACTTTGTAGATGACTCCAAAATGTGTGGGACAGTGAGTTGCAATAAAGAATTAACAAGTTTACAAATAGATATGGATAGGTGAGGTAAATGGGCCAAAATTTGGCAGATGGAGTTTAACATGGATAAGTGTGAGGTTATCCATTTTGGTTGGAAGCATAGAAGGGCAACTTATTATCTAAATGGAGAAAATGGAGTGCTTCGGTGCAGAACGATCTGGGTATCCTCGTGCATGAATCGCAGAAACTAGTATGCAGGTAATAAGGAAAGCAGGTGGAATTTTGGTATTTACTGCCAAAGGAATAGAGTATAAAATTAGTGAAGTATTGCTGCAATTGTACAAGGCGTTGGTGAGAACCCACCTGGAGTATTATGTACAGTTTTGGTCCCTTCACTTGTAGAGGGATATGGATGCATTGAACGCAGTTCAGAGGAGATTCACTAGATTGATTCCAGAGATGAGGGGTTTGACTTATGAAGAGAAATTGAACAGTTTAGGCCTATAGTATGTAGAATTTAGAAGAACGATGGGAGATCTAATTGAGGTATATAAGATGATAAACGGGAATGCTGAAGTAGACATAGCGAGGATGTTTCCTCTTGTGGGGAAATATAGAATGAGAGGTCATAGTTTTAGGATAAGGGGTAGCAGATTTAAAACAGAGATGAGGAGAAATTATTTCTCTCAAAGGGTCATGAATCTGTGGAATTCACTATCCCAGAGTGCGGTGGATGCTGGGACATTGAGTAAATTTAAGGTGGAGATAGATAGATTTTTAATTCGTAATGGGTTGAAAGGTTATGGAGAACAGGCAGAAAAGTGGAGTTGAGGCTGAGATGAAATCAGCCATGGTTATATTGAATGGCAGAGCAGGCTCGAGTGACTAAATTGTCTACTCCTGCTCCTCGTTCTTATGTATCTACATGTTCCTTCTGCCAAATAATGGGGCCTCGTGTATTAATATATGTAGCTTCCAGTAGACACAAATGTGTCACACTGAGTTTGACTGACAATATTAAATTGGTTGTCAGCGTAATTCTAAGATCACTGAGGATTATTTAGCTAATATTGTCCAGTTGTGGAATCACATCGAATGTGGGACACTGTTTTGTGTTTTGCTTGGGTATGATCTGTAACTTGCCCAATGCAAGTAGTGGGAGGGACATACCGTTTGATACAATCCACTGCCAGTCTTTGGGATGTATGGCCTATATACCTGGCATCACATTGGCACTGAAATCCATAGATTACATTACTCATTAGTGTGATAGCAGCATCTTGTTAATAGTGAATACCACTCCTGTTGTTACTGAATAGTAAGAAGTTTAACAACACCAGGTTAAAGTCCAACAGGTTTATTTGGTAGCAAAAGCCACACAAGCTTTTGCTACCAAATAAACCTGTTGGACTTTAACCTGGTGTTGTTAAACTTCTTACTGTGTTTACCCCAGTCCAACGCCGGCATCTCCACATCATGGTTACTGAATAGTCACAGCGTGAAACGGCTAGTTTCACCTGTTGCTCAAATTCACTTTTGAAATAAAGCAGTTAAGTGAATCCCCTTTCCTTGATATGTACTAGTTGAGAAATCTACTTGTGTGTTCTCTACCACGATCTACTGTGAATTTACCTCCATTGGTCAATATACGGATTGGGATTCTTACAGTTCCACACGCTATAAGATTGGCCTTATTGGCAACATCGTAAATTGGGCTGAAGCCATTTGCTCATCATATAAGCTTGATGCTGAAATAGGATGCATCAAAAGCATCCTACAGGATAATGGCTACCCTGATCAGATCATTTCATGCTGTATGTCGTACAGGTCAAAGGCCATCACTTTCAGCCCTGAAAAGTGTCCAGTCAACCTCAGATTACCCTGAAAGGGCAAGGTACCTCAAAAATCTGAGCAACAGATGAAGCTAACTGTTTCACACTGCTACTATGCAGTAGTTACATGAGTGGCTTTCACCACTGACAGGATTTTGCTGCCAAACCAAAAGCATTCTTCCTATCACACTCGTGAGTAATGTGACTTATGAATTTCAGTGTCAGTAGTTAAGTAAGCTGTACATCCCAAAGGCTGGCAGATAATATCAAAGAACATGTCCCTTCCACTGTTCGCAACAGGCAAGGTACAGACCATACCCAAGCAGCCTTGCTTGCAAACCTCAAAACAAGATCCAATGTTAGATGTGATTCTCTGATTGGGCAATGTTTGCTAAATAATCCTCAGTGTACTAAGAATTATGCTGACAACCAATTCAAGATTGTCAGTTGGACTCGCAGTGTGGAATATTTGCAAGTACTTGAAGCTACATATATTAATACACAGGGCCCTGTTCTTTGCAGACAGAAGGAACACGTACACTCATTGCACCTGTTTCAGGTAAAATAAAAGTGACAGCCATTTACTAGTTCATTCCTCAGGGCAAAGCCTTGACCAATCAGTGCCAAATTTCTGGTTTAAATGTCAAACAATGCTTGGCAGTTAACTGTCAGTCACCATCAATAGGTGCATCCTATACTCTACCAATCTGAGTCCACTTTCAAATCCATCAACACTCTCTTCTCATATAGTATATATTTGTTGATTTCCCTTAAATTGTATTCTTACGAATGTCCTGATGAGTGTAAGATGAAAAACTTTGACAAAAATATCTCTCTTTCTGCAATACTCAATTAATATATAATTTGAAACAAATGTACATTGATTTAAGGCACAAAAGTTCAATAGGAGTTGGTCCAACATGGCAAACAAGAGGAATTAAAGATATTATCAGATCAAAGAAAGAGGCTTATATTAAAGTTGCCAAATAGTAAACCTAAGAATTAGGTGGATTTTAGAATTCCACAAGGAGTGGACGTGTGGAGTGAAGGGGAGTGGCAAAAGATTTATAGGGGGATAGAAAAAGATTGTATGAGAATAGACCAGCAGGGGACATTAGAGCAGATTATAAATATTTCCATAAGTATGTAAATAGGAACAGATTAGTGAAAATAAACGTGGGCCCATTAGAGGTAGAGGCAATTGAAATTATAATGGGGAATAAAGGCACTGACAGTGACATTCAACAAATACTTTGGGCTGGATTTTTGTGTAGTTGAGAAACTCTGTGGAGCTTATAAAAATGATGGACAGGAGCTGGATGTGGAAGTCACCCCCCCATTTCTGACAACTCCCATTTTTGCTGCTAGGGGAAAGGGGTGAGGAGTGGGTCACAGGAGAGAAATCCAAACACAACAGGCCATTCGATGCTGATGCTGAGTAAAAAGAGACCCCACTGTGGCTATTGCAAGGGCTTTAACCTGTTTTGGAATCACAAATTGATAAAATAGATGTAAACACTCCTGGAGGGTGGATAAGGCTTGGTTAACTATCATGATCTGAAGCTTTTAAAATCCCTAGTTCATTAAACCTTGAAAAGAAACTGGCTGCAAGTGTTGGTGATTGTTTTAAAAAAAACTTTGCTGGACTGTTTTGATTACAGGCCAGCTGGTATAGCATCTGTTTGAGCAATTTCAGTAAGGTTATTTGTTGACTTTTCAGGTAATCATAAAATCTCTACAGTGCAGAAAGAGGCCATTTGGCCTATCGAGTCTGCACTGACTCTCCGACAAAGCACCTTACCCAGGCCCAACCCCTGCCCTATCCCATAACCCCATATATTTATCCTTCCTAACCTCCACATCTTGGAAAACTGAGGGGCAATTTAGCATGGCTAATCCACCTAACCTGCATATCTTTGGACTGAGAGAGGAAACTGGAGCACCCAGAGGAACCCACACAGACACAGGGAGAATGTGCAAACTCCACATTGATAGTTACCCAAGGTTGGAATCGAACCTTGGGTCCCTGGCACTGTGAGGCAGCAGTGCTAACCACTGTGTCACCATGCCACCCAAAAAGGCTAAATGCTATTCCTTATGAATAAATGCTTGGCTGAGTTTTAAAAGCGACAATTGATTCAGCATGGAGTTCTAAGTTCATGATTTGATTGACAGGTTAAAGAGATTATTAAAGTATTATGGATATGAACAGAAATTTTTATAAGACATGTTTTATATCATTGATGTTTTCATGAATTGGTGTTGTTCACTATCAATTCTGAATAGTGAAAGCTGTATTAGATTTTAGAAGTTTATTTTTCTTAATCGCCACATGGCTCCTGAGGTCTGTTGATGGGTAGTTGATACTAGGTAAGTTGGCATTGTGATGGCATGGGGGTATGAGGGGCCATGGGGGTGGGTATCATGGGTTGGCTTTGATTTCACATGAGGGGACAGTGAGGTGGTTGGGATGATGGGATGTGACGGTTAAGGGCTTGACAGCCCAAAATCTTCTCAAACAATTGGAATGAAGTTCTAGAGAAATGAGGTAAGCCTTCTATCTAGCTTGTCTCACCACTCACCCATCCCCATGTCCTCCTCGTGTCTGATTCAAGGATTGGTGTGCTCAACTTCATCTTGCATCCATTTCCCTGGAGCCAATATCTTAGGATTCATTGAAATTGTTACCTAGGTGTATCCGGCAAGTCAGGTAATTTCCCAATTTGAACTACTTGCCACATTATCCAAAATCTGGCCACACAAGATTATTACACAAAGTTAGAACTCATGAGATTGGGGTCAATATATTAAAATGAGTTCAGGAGTGCTGATTGACATAAAACAGATATGTGCTATATGGGACTTTGGTGGTGCCAGTAACTCGTGGGGTATCAGCAGGATTGCTGCGGGTGGTTGTAGAGGGTTGTTTTTCAAACTGGAGGCCTGTGACCAGCGGTGTGCCTCAGGGATCAGTGCTGGGCCCACTGTTATTTGTCATTTATATTAATGATTTGGATGAGAATATAGGGGGCATGGTTAGTAAGTTTGCAGGTGACACAAATTGGTGGCATAGTGGACAGTGAAGAAAGTAATCTCCAATTGCAACGGGATCTTGATCAATTGGGCCAATGGGCTGATGAATGGCAGATGGAGTTTAATTTAGACAAATGCGACAAATTTTGGTAGATTGAACCAGGGCAGGACTTACTCAGTTAATGGTAGGGCGTTGGGGAGAGTTACAGAACAAAGAGATCTAGGGGTACATGTTCATAGCTCCTTGAAAGTGGAGTCACAGGTGGACAGAGTGGTAAAGAAAGCATTTGGCATGCTTGGTTTCATCGGTCAGAACATTGAATACAGGAGTTGGGACGTCTTGTTGAAGTTGTACAAGACATTGGTAAGGCCACACTTGGAATACTGTGTGCAATTCTGCTCACTATTATAGAAAGGATATTATTAAACTAGAAAGAGTGCAGAAAAGATTTACTAGGATGCTACCGGGACTTGATGGATTGAGTTATAAGGAGAGGCTGAATAGACTGGGACTTTTCTCTCTGGAGCGTAGGAGGCTGAGGGGTGACCTTATAGAGGTCTATAAAATAATGAGGGGCATAGACAAGGTAGATAGTCAATATCTTTTCCCAAAGGTAGGGGAATCTAAAACTAGGGGGTATAGGTTTAAGGTGAGAGGGGAGAGATACAAAAGTGTTCAGAGGGGCAATTTTTTCACACAGAGGGTGGAGTGTCTGGAACAAGCTGCCAGATGTAGTAGTAGAGACGGGTACAATTTTATCTTTTAAAAAGCATTTAGGTAGTTACATGGGTATAGAGGGATATGGGCCAAATGCAGGCAATTGGAATTAGCTTAGGGTTTTTTTAAAAAAAAGGGCGGCATGGAGAAGTTGGGCCGAAGGGCCTGTTTCCATGCTGTAAACCTCTATGACTTTAGGATTAGTACTTGGGCCTCAGCTATTTTCAACCTATATTAGTGATGAGTGGACTGGGTGTAACATATCTAAGTTTACTAACAATACAAATTGAGATGGAAAGATAAGGGGGTGAAGAGGTTGCAAGGAGGCTGCAATGGGATATAGTGAGGTTGGATGATTGGGTAAGAACATGGAAGGTGAAATAAAATGTAGTTATCCACTTTGGTAGGAAAATTTAGAAAGTATGATATGGTGAGAGACTGGGGAATGTTTGCATTCAGAGGAACCTGGATGTCCTTGTACACAGATCACAAAGTTAACTCACAGATACAGCAAGCAATTAGGAAAGCAAGTGGAATGTCAGCTTTTGTTACAAAAGAATTGGAGTGTAAGACTAATGCAATTACAGGGGACAATGGTGAGGCACTACCTGGACTACTGTATGTAGGTTGGTCTCCTTATTTCAAGAAGGTTTGAGTGCTGGAGATGATGGTGTAGTGGTAATGTCACTGGACATTAGCCAGAGGTCCAGCCTAATTTTCTGGAGACATGGGTTCAAATCCCAGGACAGCATGGAACTTATATTCAAATAATAAATCCGGAATATACAGCTAGTCTCAGTAATGGGGCCCATGAGAACTGTCATCAATTGTCAGAAAAACCCATCTGGTTCACTAATGTCCTTTGGGGAGGGAAATCTGCTGCCCTTACCTCGTCTGGCCTACACATGTCTCCAGACCCCCAGCAATGTGGCTGACTCTTAAAAAATAACCTCTTGAGATAGCCCAGTGACACCCTGTTCAAGGGCAATTGGGGATGGGCAACAAATGCTGGACTTGCCAATGACGTTCACATCCCATGAAAGAAAAAATACTTGGGCCAGAGAAGGTGCAACAAAGGTTCCTAGACTGGTTAAGGGAGTGTCCTGTGCTATGAGGAGAATTGAAATCGAGTAGACTAGGGAGAGTTTAGAAGGGGGGTGATCTAATTGAAACATAAAATTCTTAAGGGATGCTGAAAGACTGTTTCGCCTGATGTCTACAATCAGGTAAGTGCTTCTAGTTAATGACTGGTTACGTCTGAGTTGCTGGTTATTAACCATCCAAATTGTTGGATTTATTTATTAATTGAATATGTTATTAATAATCGCTATTAACCAGAATTTTCTCTGGTTACACCCCAGACCATTCTGGGGTGTAACCTTGGATCCCAGCTCGGTGTTTGGTTATTGTAGGAGTGTCTGTAACCCACCCGAGTTAGTCTGGTCATTTGAGCGCAGCCCCCGGTTATCTCCGGGATATGGGTCCGCTTCTCCCCCACCCCCCCGCGGCTCTATTCAGAGCCGGTGTCGCTGCCGCAGTGAAGCATTCCGCAGCCGCACACGTGAGTGGGGAGGGCTGGGCTCGGGGAACGCAGTGAGGTCAGAGACATTTGAGTTGTTCTGTCCCCGGCACCAGGAGCTGCCTCCATCCCTCCCCCGGCAGCAGCCAGTCAGCAACATCAGCACCACTAGGAGCAAGGGCGCAGCACTCGGCTATGGAGTGAGCTGGTTCCTGGCTGCCAGCCTCCAGCAGCAGGTAAGCGAGCAGAGAGACTCCCCCCAGCCAGTCTTTGTCTAGTGGACAGCACCTTCAGTACCCTGACTCTCAGTTTAGTTAATTCCAGCCCTTTCCTTTACAATGTGGGTGTGTGTGTGTCTGTCTATTCTAAGTCCTTATTATTTTAATTACTTCTGCAGAATTAGCCCGGCCCGTTTCCAGTTCACCGTCATCTTTGTTTGAGTCGTAATCTCCATCCCCATTTTCTAGGGTTTGAAAAGATCCTCATCTCCAGGCTGCACAGTGTGTGTGTGAGAGAGAGACCAAGCTGTTTTATATTTTATGAAGCTGGTGATGGGATTGGCTTTCGCTCGACAGTATCCGCAGGCCAGCGGGGCTGGGTGCTGATTCTCTGCTTTGTTGCAGTAAATCATGAGAAATTTCGTGCAAGGTCTCCACCCATATCAGTCGCTGTAAGTGAGGGAGAGAGCTGGGGACTCAAAGGAGTGACTGATTTCTCCCTTCTTGCTTGTATATTTTTTCCCTTTTTTCTCGACCACCTATTCTGTGTATATCTTGTGTGTGTCCTGTGTGTCTGTGTATGCATGTGCATGCATGTCTATGTATGTTTGTGTACATGCATGTCTATATATCTGTGCACATGCATGTCTGTATGTATGTCTGTGTGTCTGTATGTGTCTATACTTGAGAGTACCTGTATGTATCTATGTATGTGCGTGTGTGTGTGTTTGTCTATCCCTGTCTCAGGAGAGTTTTCCCAGAGCAGGTGCAGTGTGTTTCAATGCACCTCCACTAATGTGCTGGTAACACCCGCCCAGACACAGCCAGGGACAAAGCCAGGAATGCTGGCCTTGTGCTGCATCCATCGTAGACACATCCCAGCTGCAGGCAGTGAACAGATCTTGCTTCATAATAGTACCGGTTGTTCACAGTGCAGGTTCACAGATAATGAATGGTGCTGAGAATCGCACCAAAGATGGCAATGGCTAGCGTTTAAAATTTAAAAAGCGGTTATAATGGGAGCAAATTGCAATGGTGTAATGGCATTTTCCACCGAGATCAGTCAGTACTGATCCAAAGCAATCCATGATTGATGATTTTTTTGCTTATTTCTACTCCAGAGAGCAAATGTAGCTGTTGCTGTAAGCATCTTATGAAAAGAAATCATGGTGGGAGGAGTTTCCTTCTTAAAATTCCTGCCCAGTTTCTTTATAGATGGCCATTTTGAAGCTTATCTGTGCACAGGTATTCAGCTGGTATTGTTTTACATTACACAGTGACTTTTGAAAAAAAGAAAAACAAGTATCTAAAATGGCCGCCAGAGCGCGTTATCTTATTTCCGTCTAACCTCTGCCAGCATGTTGTCTTTAATTCCCAGGGATGGAAGGCAATGCAGATTCATCTCGAGTTCATTGTGTGCTAATGGGTTAAGGAGGTTTGTTCCTAATGGAATATCATCAAGGGACCTCTTTCTAAGAGATGCTCATCTCTGTGATGCAGGACTCCTGCCTCTCTCCAGAGGCTTTGTAATCTGCGCATTCTTACCTAGCAGAGGCAGGTAGGTTTAATAGCAGACAGCCTGGATGTTTTAGGACACACCTGAAGCAAATAAGATGACTGTTATTAACAAACAGCATATTCCACATTTGCATGATCACTGAACCTAATCATTCTATCTAATTAAATACTAATAGGGCAGAGTGGTACAGGGAAAATGAATATGCAGACTCAAATACCTGGAGCGGATATGAAGCAGGTGGATTCATATCTCTGGGTATGCAATTGAGGCTGTCATTAGAATCCACAGGCCAAGTAGTACTCTGCTTTGTAAAACATACCAAACGAATCCTCAATTGTCTGAATTCTCTGCTGAAATGGTCGTTTGTGTTTTGTTTTACATGCAAGAGATGATTCATTTTTGTCACCTGCATTGTACTGATTCAACGTCACTTCAGAGAGAATAATGGGTACTTAGGACAGAGTTACAAGGCGGTAACCTAATCAAGAGACTGTGCTGCCGTCATCATCTGAGCAAACAGAACTTGAATGTCTAAATGTCTGAGTTTGGAGATTAATTTACAGGTTTCAGCTGATTGTGTGTATGTACACTAGCATTCAGTGAAGGGGTTTAGGTAAGGGTTTGTTGGGATGTCTGTCAGCATTATTGTTGATACGTAATGGTGACATCACCATTGTAGTTTTGTAGGAAAATAATAATCCACAGTTAATTTGGTGAAATTCTCCATCTGGTGTTTGGGACATGATATTTAATCTAATAATAGGTGTGAAGACAGTGAGTCACAGGCTTTATATCTATCAGCTTATGAACCTGGACTGCAGCCTCTAGCTTATTGCCGTTTGTTTACCATCTCGGAGTAATTGCTAATGGATAATAACAGGGGAAGGAGACATTAAATAGGCAAAGTCCACGCCTCATGTGTTTCCAGATCTTGGGAATGAGATCAACAATTGAAGTTTCTGATGTTGGTTTTCTGCCATTTCTCTGCACAGGAAGTGAGGAATGCCAGGGTGGACCTGACAAGAGCCAACGTTAGCTCTGCCAACACAGAGCAATGGCCCAATATCCCCACCATGGGGGAGGTGGAGACAGTGGTACAGTAATGTCACTGGACTAGTAATCCAGAGGTCCAGGCTAATGCTCTGGGACACTGATTCAAATCCCACCATGGCAGCTGGTGGAATTTAAATTCAATTAATAAGTCTGGAATTAAAAAGCTAGTCTTAGTAATGGTGACCATGAAACCATTAGTCAGTTGTCATAAAAACCCATCTGCTTCATTAATCCCCTTTAGGGAAGGAAATCTGTCATCCTTACCTGGTCTGGTCTACATGTGACTCCAAACCCACAGAAATGCCCTCTGAAGTGGCCTAGAAGCCACTCACTTGTATCAAACCGCTACAAAGTCGAAAAGAAATGAAACTGAACAGATCAGACACTTGATTCGCCAAACCCAGCACCTGCCACCCCCCCCTCCACATCGCCAATCAGCTGATGAAACAGTACTCCATGTTGCATCTCAATGGAAGAAGCATTGAGTATATCAAGGACACAGAATGTACTCTGGATTTGGAACTTTAATGTCGACCACTAAGAGTGGCTCGGTAGCACCATTACTGACCAATCTGGCTGAATCCTAAAGTATATGCTGGGTCTTCAGCATGATTGAGGGAAACCAACAAGAGGGGAAAACCTACTTGATCTCAGTCCTCACCAATCTACCTGTCCATGCACGACAGTATTGGTAGGAGTGACTACAGCAGAGTCCTTGTAGAGATGATGTTATGTCTTCACATTGAAGATGCCCTCCATTATGCTGTGCTAAATGAGATAGATTTAGACCAGATCTAGCAGCAAAAAAACTGAGCATCTGTGAGGCACTGTGGGCCATTAGTAACAGAATTGTAGTCAGCCACAATCTGTAACCTCATGGCCCGGCATATCCCCACTCTATCATTACAACCAAGCCAGATTTCAATGCAGAGTGCAGGAGGGAAGTCCAGGAACAAAATCAGACATACCTATGAGTTGTCAACTTGGTGAAGCTACAACCAGGCCTAATCCAGAGGACCCCAGCATCAAAAGTGCTAGCCTTCAGCCAATTTGATTCACTCCACTTGATATCAAGAAACAGCAGAAGGCACTGGATAGTGCAAAGACCATGGGCCCTGACAACATTCTGGGGATAGTACTGTAGACTTGTGCATCAGAACTGGCCATGCTCCTGGCCAAGCTTTTGCAGTGCAGCTACACCACAGAAATTGCTCAAGTGGCACAGGCTTTCATGTTCGATTGCGGCCTTGTGTGACTCTCTTTTTGCACATTCTCCCAGTGTCTACATAGGTTTGTCTGGGTACTTTGGTGCTCTGGTTTCCTCCCACAGTCCAAGGTTAGGTGGATTGGCCATGGTAAACACATAGGCTTACGGGGATAGGGTGGGGAGGGGGGTGGGGGGGGGGGGGGGTGGATGGGAGAGGTTGGGCCTGGGTGGGATGCTCTTTCAGAGAGTCAGTGCAGACTTGATGGGCTAAATGGCCGCCTCCTACACTGTAAGGATTCTATATTCTAAATCCAATCCAGCCAATTACTATCCATCACTGTACTCTTGTTTAGCAGCAAAGTGATAGAGAGTCATGAACAGTTATATCAGGCAGCAGTTGCTTAGCAATAATCTGCTCATGACACTCAGTTTGTGTTCCACCAGGATCACTGAGCTCCTAACTTCATTACTGCCTAGATCCAGATAGGGACAAAAGAACTGAGTTCCAGAGGTGAGATATAAGTGACTTCCCTTGACACCAAGGCAGCATTTGACTGAGTGTGACATCAAGGAGCCCTAGCAAAACTGGAGTCAATGGAATCGGGGGGGGAAACTCTTCACTGGTTGGAGTCATAATTGGCACAAAGGAAAATGGTTGTGGGTGTGGAGGGCAATCATTTGAGGCTCAGGGCATCATTGCAGGAGTTCCTCAGGGTAGTGTCCTAGACCCAACTGTCTTCAGCTACATCAATGACCTTCCTTCCACCTAAGGTCATAAGTAGAGATGTTTGCTGATGGTTGTACAACATTCAGCTCCATTCATGATTCCTCAGATACTGAAGCTGTCCGTGTGCATATGCAGAAAGCTCTGGACAACATTTAAGCTTGGGCTGATAAATGGCAAGTATCATGTCACATATGTGCCAGGTAATTATCATTTCCAACAAGAAAGAATCTAACCATCTCTCTTGACATCATCGCTCAAACCCCACTATCAGCATCCTGGGGGTAACCATTGACTGGAAACTGAACCAGATTAGCCATATAAATACTATGGATATACAAAAAAGGCTAGGAATTCTGCGGAGGGTAACTCACCTGGAATTCTGCAGAGAGTAACTCACCTCCTGACTCAAGTCTGCCCACCATCTACAAGGCCCAAGTCAGGAGTGTGCTGGAATACTCTCCACATGCCTGGATGAGTGCAACTCCCACAACATTAAAGAGGTCAACACAATCCAGGACAAAGCAGCCTATTTGGCGGCTCATTCACTCCTTCTACCACCAATGCACAGTGTCATCAATGTGGACCATCTACAAGATGCATTGCAGGAACTCACCAAGACTCCTTCAACACTTTCCAAACCTACAACCACTGCCATCTACTGAGTTCATCCAGCATCTGCAGTATTTTGCTTTTAGTCGTTAAAACCCCTCTGGTTCATGAATATCATTTAGGGAAGGAAATTTGCCATCCTTACCTGGCCTGGCTCACATGTGATTCCAGATTCTCAGCAATGCGGTTGACTCTTAACTGTCCTCTGAAATGGCTGAGCAAGCTACTCAGTTTGAGGGCAATTAGTGATGGGAAACGAATGTTGGCCTTGCCATCAACGCTCACATTATATAAAAGAATAAAGAGGGAAATGAAGGCTTGACTGCATTACTCATCCTTTTCTCACTCAGGGCACTGAGGCTAATTATAGCATCCCACATCCACACAATGTACTCAGCATAGACTGGGAATTTGCCAGGTCCTTCCTCGTTTGTGTGGCTTAATAATGCATCACTATAGATGGCATTTCTGAAGAAAATTCATGCTAGAGAAATAAAGGAAAATGTGGCAGAGGAGCTGAGTGATCTGGAGGTACAGTTACATAAATAATAGGGGATTTTTACAGTAAACATTAAACTTAAAGTAGTGAGATGTGTTAATGCAGTCATAAAAGATAAAGCACTTTGGGGTTCAATTCTAGAGAAATAAAAGTTGAAAAGCAGAGAAGTTATATTAAACTTTTAGCGAACCCTAGTTATTATAAAACCATATTAAAGTACTGCCAACTGCTGGTTTCTATATTATGCGAAGAATATAGACTGGAATGCCAAAAAGATTGACGAGAATGATACCATGATTGAGAGGTTATAGTTATCAGGCAATATTGAGTAGGCTGGGAATCTTTTGTCTAGAAATCGAAAGACTGAGGGATAACTTGATACAGGGTTCAAAGTATGAAAGGCTTTCATAAAATCCCTACAGTGCAGAAGGAGGCCATTTGGCCCATCGAGCCTACACCAACCGCAATCCCACCCAGGCCTATCCCCTTAACCCCACATATTTACCCTGCTTATCCCCGTGACACTAGGATCAATCAACCTAACCCGCCCATCTTTGGATAGTGGGAGGAAACCAGAGCACCCGGAGGAAACCCACGCAGACACGGGGCGAATGCGCAAACTCCACACAGACAGTGACCTGAGGCCGGAATTGAACCTGGGTCCCTGGCACTATGAGGCAACAGTGCTAGCCACTGTGCCACCTAATTTGATAGAGGTGTTTTCACTTGTAGGCAAGATCAAAACCAAGGGACTAATAAATCCAGTAGAGAATTTAGGAGAAACCTCTTTACGCAAGTGGTTATAATGTGAAACCCATGACCATGAGTTGTTGGGGTGATGAACATAAGGGCATTTAAATGGAAGCTCAATAAGTTCATGAGGAAGAAAGGAATAGAAGGATTTGATGGGGTTAGATGAAGAAGGCTGGGGGAGACTCTGGGAGCACAAACACTGGCATGGTTATGAGTTGGATAGACGATGCAATACTTTGTAATCCAATAGCAGATTCTTAACAGGAAGATACATCTTGTTGTATATACTAGTGATGTTGTTCCTGTGCTAATTAGCACCATAAATCCTGTTTGTTCAAATTTTCATACTTGGGCTGTGATTCTCACTGGCAAGGCTAGCATTGGCGGTTGGTGTAGGCTCGATGGGCCAAATGGCCTCCTTCTGCACTGTAGGCCTATTCCTAGTTGCCCTTCAAAAGGTACAGCCTCTCACTATATGTAATGGATATCCTCACTGTTAACTGTAATGGGCAATCCTCATTGACTGCAGTTCCTCGGTATAGGATGGATAATCATCATCACTGCCTGTCTATGTGTAAAGAGTATTATGTGCATATGAAATTATTGGTGGGAAAAAGAACAGCTGGTCCATCAAGCCTGCCCACACACCATGATTGCTGGAGATCATGACTAAACCCCCTCACCTCCAAAAGGAAACTTGCTCTTGCTCTAAGATAAATAGTCTAATGGCCCTGAGCCTGGGTAGCCTGAGTTGGGAATCATTCTTCTAGCCTTCCTCTGGACCTTTTCCAAAGCCACTACATCACCCACCAAAGACAGGTATAGATGAGGCCACACCAATGACCTGTATGGTTTCAAAATCATGTCCTTTGCTTCATACTGAATGTTTCTACTCATACACCCCAATACCTTGTTAGTTTTAGCTACAGTTTTTCTCCATTGGTTATGTACTTTTAGTGCTCTGTGCACAATAAAAGTTTTTTTCTCTGGATCGCTCAGAATTTGTCCCTGCAAATGATAAGTGTACTCATTGACCATTGTGTGGCCCTCTGCCTTAGCACAGGGGGAGGCAATGATCTAGTGGTATTAATCCAGAAACTCAGCTAATGTTCTGGGGACCCGGGTTCGAATCCCGTCACAAAAGATGGTGGAATTTGAATTCAATTAAAGCAAATCTGGAATGATGAATGTACTGATGACCATGAAAGCATTGTCAATTGCTAGAAAAACCCATCTGGTTCACTAATGTCCTTTGGGGAAGGAAATCTTCTGCCCTTACCTGGTCTGGCCTACATGTGACTCCAGAGCCACAGTAATCTAGTTGACTCTCAACTGCCCTTTGAAATGGCCACTCAGTTCAAGGATGACTGGGGATGGGTCAGCAACACCCATGTCTCACGAATGAATAAAAAAAAGTAAATCTTTTTGGATTTGATTTTTTTTTCTCACTCACAGGGTGGTGAGGCCAGCATTTATTGCCTTTTTCTAATTGCCCTTGAGAAGACAACGGTGAGCCGTCTTGTTGAACCACTTCATGGAATCATACAAATGGTTACAGCACCATTCAGTCCATCTCCATTCAAGAAGGTGGCTCATTACCGCCTTCTTAAGTAAGATTCAGGATGAGCAATACATGCTGGCCTCCCCATCCCATCAACACATTTTTAAAAATTCAAATTTTTTGAGGAGAGTGAGTAACATACCTCTAATTTCTTACACTGATCTTGCTGTCATCTCCAAACCCAGAGTGCTAATACCACCATCCAGATCATTAATAAATGAAGAGTAGTGGACTGAGGACCTATTTCTGCAGTCACAACCAATAATGTATCTGCTTATCAAGTCATATTCCTTATTTCCATCTGAGAGATTAGGCTAATTTCTAATCCAGCATTTCGAAACCATATTTATACTGCAAGATTCTATTTTGTGAAGTAATCTGGAGTGAGGTGTATTCACAAATATATTTGTAAAGTCCAGATAGGTACCTAATTTCACATACCCTACTGATAGCCTCAAAATATTTGTGAAATTTATAATTGGAAGCTGAGTTGTAAATTTCCAATAGCCTCTTCCCTTCCTAAGGGGCATCATAAAGGACATCTATTCTGATGCTTTTAGCATCTTCCCAATAAAGGACATCAGACTGATTGACCTTTAATTACCTGTCACTGATTTGTCACTTTTTTGAAAATAGGAATTACACTATCTAGCTGCCCATCTAATGGGAGCCATCTCTGACTATATTGAGCAATTTAAGATCTGGGTAGGGGTTTCACGGAGCACTTGTTCCATTTCCATAATCACTCTCGGATATGATCGGGTCCTGGAATTCCAGTAAATTTGTGCTTCTCAAATTCATCCCAGATGACACTACCGATGTGAATGCTTTTCAATACTGAGCACCCCCAGCCTCCATCAGTCTGGAACAGAAGCGTCATCTACAGGAAGATAGACTGATGCAAAATAGCCATTTACTAGCTCTGCCATTACCTGAGAAATATTTTGAAGCTGGGCGACAGTATCCTGAATGACCCTAAACAATCCTTAATAGTCTCCTGATTTCTGACAAGCCTTAAAAACCTCTGCTATTTTTGTTGCAGTTATGTTCCATCATCTTTTCCAGAGATGGCTTGGTGAATCTTATGGCTGTTTTTGCTACTTTTGCTTGTGTTCCCCTGTTTGTGCTAGTTAATTCTCACAGTTGCAGTTGCCTCTCCCTTAACTAATAACATTCATTGATCTTTGTTATTAAATGATCCTCACTGTTGCCATTTGGTAATGGTCGCTACTGCTGCTCCATGTGTAACGGATAAACATAATTGCTTTGCCTCTTTTTTTTATTGCATTAATTCAAGGGGTGTCCCTGGCAAGGCCAGTATTAATTGCCCCAACCCTAATTGCTTTTGAGAAGGTGAGCGAGCTGCTGTCCTGAACCTGTGTTTTTCTAGGTGGTGGTGGTCTTGGGTTTTGGAGGTGCTGTCGAAGAGGCTTTGGTGAGTTGCTGTAATGAATCTTCTGGATGGTAGACATTGGTGGAGGAAGTGAATGTTTAAGGTGGTGCATGAGGTGCTGACAAAATAAGCAATTTTGTCCTGGAGGAGATTGGGTTTCCTGAGTATTGCTAGAACTTCAATCATCCAGTGTAGTGAGTATTTCATCACGCTCTTGATTTGTGCCTTGTAGCTGGAGGACCGGCTTTAGGGAGCAAGTCGAGTCCCTTAGCCCAGAATATGCATCCTCTGACCTGCTGCTGTAGTTACAGTATTGTGATTGATCCAGATGGTTTCTGGTCAGTGGTGATTCCAAGATGGTGGGGGTTTTCAATAATGCCATTGAATGTCAAGAAGAGACAGTCTCTCTTGTTGGAAATGATCATTGCCAGATCCTTCTGTGGTACAAATGTTATTTGCCACCATGCTTGAATTTTCCCCCAGGTCTTGCTGCATCCAGGCATGGACTGCTTCAGCATCCGAGGAATTGTGAATGTCGCTGAACACTTCGCAATCATTATCAAAATTCCTACTTCTGACCTTATGATGAAGGGAAGGTTATTGATAAGCAACTAAAGATGGTTGGTTCTAGGACACAGTCCTGAGGAACTTCACCAGTAATGTGTTGGAACTGAAATGAAAGGCTCCGTCAACAGCAAAACCATCTTCCTTTCATAGAATTATGATATAGCAGAAGGAGACCAATTAGTCCATTGAGTCTTTGCCAGATCTCTGTAACGGCAATCTACTCTTTCCCCGTATTCCTGCAGTGTTCTCCTTCAATTATTTATCCAGTCTCCTTTTGTCAACTACACCTCAGGCAGAACAATCCAAACCCTAACAGATATATTTCTCCATGTCTATCACCTGAACTCTGTGCTGCCTGGTTATTAACCCTTCAGTTAGTGAAAAATGTATCTTTTTATTTGTTCTACCTAAACACTTTATGATTTTAAACATCTCTATCAAATCTCTTTTAAGCCTTAGCTTCTGCTGTGTAACACTGCATATGGTAATTCCCTTATCTCTAGTAAATTTCTGTCAACCGCTCCAAAGTCTTCATGTCCCCCCCCTAAAGGGTGGTGCTCAGAATTGGACATGAATTCAGCCCCACTAATGTATTGTGTTATTTTGGAACCATTCTGGCATGTTTGAAGGCAGTGGGTGGGGGCATGTAAAACCAAGTGGCTGACCAATCTGCTGCCTTCTCACCCACCCCGAACCTGATTCTCCCCATTATTATCTAGCTGGCATCTGTCATTCACCCCATTTTACAACTTCATTCTACTCTAAGTCATTTGTCTGGCTTTGTTTTCATTCCTTTGTGGGAATGTATCTAGACTGTACCTGAATCTTCTCCTACTATCACTACTCTAGTCTTGCACCTCTTAGGGAGTACCATGAAAATTTGCTCCTCGATATCACCTTCCCACTGTCTGGTTGTCCATAAAAGCAATATAATAACTCCTTTATTGTTTCTTAACATCAACCAGATATCATTGACTGCCTCGGGGACATTCTTTCTTCTTTAATCAAAACTCTTATCCCTACTCATTTTTCTTTCCCAATCTTTCGTGAACACCTTGTACCCAGAAATATTAATCCAATCCTCCCCTTTAATGAGATAGATCCCCAAGTATTATTGCTGCAACATCACATTCCCATGTGGTTCTTTGTGCATGCATCCTACCAAACTTATGAACCACACTGTGTATTTGCATACATAACTTCAACCTTTTTGCAACTTTTGTGATCCCACTTAATTCAATACTGTTTCTGACATTATTCCAGCCCTTTATGACATGTTTCACTCCAGCAAGTGAAGAGTTCCTCTCCTGATTCCAAATGACTTCAGTTTTACTCAGATTGCCGCTCAACCCATTGCTGCCTTGATGTCAAGGGCAGCCACCCCAGAATTCAGCTCTTTTATTCATGTTTATGGATAAAAGGGTAGCCAAGGCCTGAGTGGCCCTGGCAGAACTTAAACCAAGCGTGCTTGAGCAGAGTAAGTACCACTTGCTAACACTATTGACAACACCTTTCACCTCATGGGTCTGTCATTAGTAAGATTGGATTGTCCTGCTTGTTTTGGAAAAGGTACACCTGAGAAACTTTTCACTGGTAGCTGCTAGTGTAGCTATGCTGGAACAGCTTGGCTAAAAGGCATAGCTAGCTCTGGAGCACGTCTTCAGCACCACAGGTGAGATGTTTCATGGCTCATTGACATTGCTATATCCATGGTGCTCAGACTTTGACAAAGGGTAATTTGAACTTGAAACGTCAGCTCTTTTCTCTCCTTACAGATGCTGCCAGACCTGCTGAGATTTTCCAGCATTTTCTCTTTTGGTGCTTAGACTTTCCTTGATAGCAGTTGGAGTGAATCAAATTGGCTGAAGATTAGCATCTGTGATGGTGGGAACTGCTAATTCCATTAATAGTATATAGTAGAGTAATAATACAGCAACTTCTCTATTACCTTTAGCCAGTTTCTTCTCCATGCACTAGAGTGGCATTACTAATAATAGCTCCTCACACCCAACTGTTCCAGCTGTATCCATTTATATTCTTTCGGAGGTTGAGCCAATGAAGATCAATTGTCTTTAACAATGCAGTTGCCTTAACATTGTAATTGCCAAAGCATGGAATTGCTGATACATTGACAGGGACTTCAGGAAGAGGCCAGAATGGCACACCTGCTCAGTACTTTTGGTTGAAGTTTGTTGAAAAGGCTTTAGCCTTGACTTGTGCTCTACGTTTCTGCCATTGTTGAAGATGAGAATGTTCATGGAGCCCTCTCCTCCGCACAACTATATGTGACAGATCTTCAGAGCTTTGATCCACACTTGTATGGGATTGCTTACAGCCTCGACTAGAGCATACTATTTCCAATTTCCTAGTTCCATTTTTGGACATGCCTGGTATTGCTCCTGGCATGCTCCTTGCATATGTCACTGAACCAGTGTCCTTGTAATGGGATATGTGAGAGATATACTGGACCATGAGGTTACAGACACGGGTGAAAATATTTCTGCTGCTGATCATCCACTGTGCTTCACAGATATACAGTTTTGAGCTGTCAGACCTGTTCAGAATCCATTCCATTTAACATGGTGGTAGTGCCAGACAACACAATGGATGGTGTTCTTCATCATCAAGATTGCAAGGAACTACAAAAGTTTGTGAATGTAGCCCAATCCATCATGCAAACCAGCCTCCCATCCATTGATTCTGTCTACACTTCCCGCTGCCTCGGCAAAGCAGCCAGCATAATTAAGGACGCCACACACCCTAGACATTCTCTCTCCCAGCTTCTTCCGTCGGGGAAAAAGGTACAAAAGTCTGAGGTCACGTACCAACCAACTCAAAAACAGCTTCTTCCCTGCTGCTGTCAGACTTTTGAATGGACTTGCCTTGCATTAAGTTGATCTTTCTCTACACCCTAGCTATGACTGTAACACTACATTCTGAACTCTCTCGATTCCTTCGCTATGAGCGGTATGTTTTGTCTGTATAACACGCAAGAAACAATACTTTTCACTATGTTAATACATGTGACAATAATAAATCAAATCAAAATCTCCATCACTGGAAGACGTACCGTGGGGGAACCAGAGTCACAAATAGAGGGGAAAGCAGCATCAGCCAGCAAAGGGGAGAAAGTTAAGGAAGTGATGTTATGGCTTGTTGGAGGAGGAGGTTTCCAGAGGGTTTTTGAATGCAGGGAGTGAGGGAGATGGTAAAGTGGAGAAATTGAGGGGTGTTGCTGAGGACAGGGTCCTAGTTGATACAGAAATAATCACCAGTGACCGATTGTGGGGCAGGTACTATTGTTTTCTGAATGAGTTGCATTTGGTGGGGAGGAAGAGGGCAGCTGAAAGAATGTAAGGGAAGTTGACCCAGGGTACAAGGGCTAAGGTTTGGCAATGGTGGGGAAGGAAGCAGGTAGAGATTGAGGAAAGTAGTCTGGATTGTTGGCTAGATGCATTGGAGCTCTGAGCTGGCAGCTGAGAGCATTGGTCAAGTTGTAGTTGAAGCTTACGGGAGCCCAAGGAAGATGACTTTGGCTGTGCTCATGCCAATCAGTTGGTTTATTGGAGTCTGATTGTGAGAGTGCAGCCATGCCTTTGGAGTGATAGAGAAGGCAGAAAGGTAATCCCCAGAACTGTTGATATACACGTGAAAGCTGTGATATTGCCAAGAAGTAGTGTGCAAACGAGGAATTGGGGGATGGAGATTAGAATTCTGAAGAATATCAGATGTAACTGTGCATGTATGAAAAGATAAATCATTAGAGACAAGTATGAGAGAGTAATAACATTGAGTGTTACTACAAAGGGGGCAGGGATGAAGAGATTGATGATGCCCATTTGGCTATCAGTTCAGTAGAATGTGCTTGTTCACTCTTGGTTCTGTATTTTCTGTCTGAATTTCCCCAGCGTGGTCTCTGATAATCATTAGTCAATATTTTATCTATATTGGAAAACCGAAAACACAAAGAAAATTACAGAACATAGTGACATTATTTATTCTGATACTTAAAATGCAAGGAAATAAACACGGTACTCCCCCTCTTTTGCTGGGGTATCCTGCAATCTGTCACAGTGAGGTGAGATTCATTCTATCACCATGGCCTCTCCATTTGGTGCTGAGAAGAGAATGAATGCATGCTTGTTTTCTATTCAGCGTGGAAAGGCAGTCCACTCAGAGAATGGATGGGTCTCAAATGATCAGTGGTGTGGGTCAAGGTGGCTGGAGATGATAAAGCATGTGATGTAGTCCAGAGTTGGCAACCCTAAGCAGGCTGCCAAACCTCTGTGACCAGACATTATTAGAAAGTGAGGGAATGTGCAAATGCACCAAAGTGTTGGGTTGGTCTGTGAACCATTTTGGATTGTAGGAGCTCAAGCAGCCATTTTGGAATTTAAGTAGAAAACAATGGGCAGTTTTGTCATTATCTCGCCTGTGTCCAACTCAAGTACTTTTTCGGTTAAATCCAAGACCCCTATCTGGTGGATGGAGTGCTGTAACATTATGCGGTTTGTTAATATAAAAAGTAAAGTTGCCATAGTCCCAGATAACCATAAGCTACTCTCCCTTGTGAGGGGGGGGAGCCAACTGGTGGTGACTTTAACCTGAGCATCATCACCCCTCAGGCAAGGGGCCTTCATGAATAATCTCAGTTGGTACGGGAATTGAACTCGCGCTGTTGGCATCGCCAACCAGCTGTCCAAACAAACTGGGCTAACCGACTCCCCAATTTAATATACCTGAGGGGCAGCAACAATCTCATTGTGTGCCCAGTTGTTGGGAGGATTTCATTGCATCCTCAACACTTGCTACTATGCACTGGCCCTGCTTGTTGAAACAAAGACAGTACAAATTCAGACAACTGATAACTGATGGAGTACGAGAGACATGAGATTGGATTATTTATACCTGTCTCCTCACACTCCTTGATGGCAAGAGAAGCAGGTGTTCAGCGGATTCAAGGTATAAGCTGGAGTGTGGAGGCCACAGGCAGCGGATTCAAGGTATAAGCTGGAGTGTGGAGGCCACAGGCCGGACATTTGCTGCCGCTCCGTGCGGTGTCTGATAGACCCATGGGAATCCCCGCCCTCTTTACTGGCCTATTGTCCAATCAGAGCTGCCGTCCTGTGACTGACAGTTCATTAAACGAATCAGCAATTGAGACATCTGTTATCCAATTGCCGCTGTGCATTGACTGAGTGACAGCTGCTTTATCCAATCCGTAAGCTCCATCTGTCTGAAATGAGCGAGAACAATGACAATGATGGCGGCAATTCAGTTATGGAAGGAAAAAGGAAAAGAAAAGTGGACAGTGAGTGCCGCCTGTTTAATGAAGAATGGGGTGTAAAGTACTTCTTTGTACAAGCAGGTGATAAAGCCTTGTGTGTCATATGCAACAAAACTGTTGCAGTTTTGAAGGAGCACAATGTACGTCGGCACTATGAGACCAAACATGAACCAAGTTACTCCCAATTTGCAGGAATCAATGCAACGCAGGTTGCTTTCCCAACAAGCTTTTTTTACGCAGAAGATAACTGAAAATGAAGCTTTAACCAGGGCCAGTTACAAACTAGCTTATGTGTTGGCTAAAAGAGGAAAGCCATTCACCGATGGAGGTCACATCAAAGAGTGTATAATGGAAGCAGTGGAAGAGTTATGCCCAGAAAAAGCAAATCTGTTCAAAATCATCAGTCTTGCGCCAAATACTGTTGCTCGTAGAATTGAGGATAGAGGAAGCAATATATTTCATCAAATTGCAGACAAAACAAGAAATTTTCAGTTGTATTCTCTCGCACTTGATGAATCAACTGATGTGTGTGACACATCACAACTCCTAGTATTCATCCGTGGCGTCGACAGTGAATTTAATGTGACACAAGAATTAGCATCAGTGCATAGCATGCACAGCACAGTAACTGGAGAAGACATCTTAAAAGAATTGCAAAAAGCTGTGTTAGAAAATAACCTGGAGTGGAATAAACTGCAATGCGTGACAATTGATGGAGGAAAGAACATGTCTGGGGTGAAGAAAGGTTTGGTTGGACAAATCACAAAAGCTTGTGAGGTTGGTGGATTCTCAAAGCCCATGTTTCTGCATTGCATTATCCATCAACAAGCATTGTGCGGAAAATATGTGGATATGTCTTGCGTTCTGAAACCTGTTGTTTCAACAGTGAATTTCATTCGATCTCACGGGCTTAATCATCGCCAGTTTCGTGATTTTCTGAAAGAAACTGATTCTGAGTTCGGTGACTTGCCTTATTATACAGCAGTTCGGTGGCTTAGTTGTGGAAAGGTTCTATCATGGTTCTTTCAGCTCAGAGAGGAAATTGATTCCTTTCTCACAGAGAAGAATCGACCTTTTATCAAACACTGACTGGCTTTGGAAATTGGCATTTTTTGTAGACGTGACAGGCCATATGAATCAATTGAACCTGAAGTTGCAAGGTGAAACAAATTTGATTTGTGATCTATTCGCGCATGTCAAGGCATTCAGGACAAAACTGATGCTATTTCAAGGACAGCTGAAAATTCTTAACTTGGTTCATTTTCCATGTTGTGAAAAATTTCATGAAGAAAGTGAAGCAGAATTTCCTTCTTCATTTGCAATAGAAATCATTAAGGACTTGCAAAAACAATTTCAGGAACGATTTTCTGATCTTGATGGAAACACAGATGAAATAAAGCTGTTTCAAAATCCATTTGGCTGCAATGTTGAAACACTCCCAAGTCAGTTTCAAATGGAAATTATTGATCTCCTATCGGATGACATGCTGAAAGCCGAGTATAAAGAAGGAAATCTGATCCAATTTTATAAATCTTTGCAGCCTGAGCAGTTTCCAAATTTGAAGCGATTTGCTTGTGGATTTGTATCAGTTTTTGGTACAACGTACCTGTGTGAACAAACATTTTCAAAAATGAAGTATGCCAAGTCCAAATATCGAGCAAATTTATCTGATGAGCATTTGAAGTCCATTCTAATAATTGGCTCCTCAAGCTTGAAACCTCAGTTCAGCAATATTTTGAAATTAAAAAAGCAGTTCCATCATTCCCATTAATCTTGTGCAAAACGTCATGATTTGTTGGTTACGATTGAAAACTCCAATTGCCAGAATTGTGTAGAAAGGTGCAGACTGAATTTATTTTTGTTTGACCTTTATTAATGGTTCAAGTTTATTTTGAATTTCTTTGCTTTGTTTTACTGAAGCTCTTTCTTGGGGCGTGTTTATTTTTCTTATTGTGTGCCACAAAATTGGGCAAATTCTCATTTCAAACATTTGTAAAATTTCAGTAAATAAAACTAATTAAAAAATAAATAGCCTGCTTTTCTCATCTGTAGTTAAGTAATTGATTATTTTGTCAGAGCAATTGCTAATGTTTGGCATTTTTACTCATGTATCATTTCTCAGTGTAAGCACGGCATTGTTTCTTTGTAATTGTCACATTTCTCTTTTGTTCTGAATCATATGCTGATTACAAAGATGATCCAAATAAAACTTATTCATTCATTTAAATTTTATTCATTCATTTATAAAACTAATTTTTTTTCTATGGCCCCCAAAAATGTGTAAAATATACGATGTGGCCCTCGTACTGAAAAGTTTGGAGACCCCTGCTGAAAACTAATCAAGTAAGAAGTCTCACAACACCAGGTTAAAGTCCAACAGGTTACTGATTATCAGTAACCTCCACAGCTTGCCTCCTGGACTTGCAGAATCTCACTAGCTGTTCTGTCTGGAGACAATACACATCTCTTTAACCTGTGTTTAATGCTCCCTCCACCCACATTGTCTGTACCTTTAAGACCTGGCTGGCTGTAGGGATTCTCATTCTAATCAGTATTCTGTAACTTGATTTTGTGTCTCTGTGCACTGTTTGAGAGCACATTTCCACTCCATCTGACGAAGGAGCAGCGCTCCGAAAGCTTATGGTATTTGCTACCAAATAAACCTGCTGGACTTTAACCTGGTGTTGTGAGACTTCTTACTGTGTTCACCCCAGTCCAACGCCGGCATCTCCACATCATGTAAACTAATCAAGACATGGGCTCGATCCCTAATCTATATTGTAGGGTGATTGTTGGGCCTGTTGGGATTGGTCTGGGTATCCTGAGATGGGGAGAGAAGAATCAACCAGCATTCTGCATCGAGCTGCCCATTTTGTAAAGCATGGCTGCCCGATGAGATCAGTCGTGAAGCCGACCATTGTCCAACAGCCTGCCAATACTTCCTGGGCTCTCAGGCACGAAAAGCAAGATTCCTGACAATGCTGTCAGCATGCATGAGTCAGCACCATTTGAGCAGGAGGGGGAAAAGGTGGGAAAGAAAGATAAAATGAGAGATGAATCAGCATGAGCAATAATGGGAGAGATAGTTAACTGTTTAATGCATCAGTGACGAGGGGTGCTTGGGTATTGCCTCATTATAGTGATACTCTAAAGCATCATCAATTCACTATCGACAGTGAATTAAATTGCAAGTCTGAGTAACAGGTTCCAGTGGTCTGAATGTGAAACTCCAGCAAGCCTGGACATCCTGAGAAAGGCTAACTGTGGACATTAGTCTAGTGTGAATGCTTGTCCACAGCAAGTCTGAGTCTTGAATCCCACTAAGTCTGAATGCAGTGGAAAAACCCTCAGTTTTGAATGGATTTGGCTACCTGTCCATAGTCCCAGAGTGTGGAAGGACAGTGTCTGACTCACTGTGAAACTGAATGTGAACCGACAGCATGTGATTGACTGCAATATTAACATAACCCTCTTATTCTATGAAGGCAGACGGAAAATCCTTATTTAGTAGGGGCAATAAAGAAAGCATGACTGAGTATTAAGCTCTACCATTCTTTAATTTTCCATTTTTTATATGTCATTTTTCTTTGTCCCTTTTTCATAGTTTACACCTAATTATATTATGATCAATATTGCCCAGATGTTATTTCACTGACGCATGTTTCACTTGTCCTGCTTTATTTCCCAAAATACATCAAAGGCAGTTTCCTTCAACATTGGACTAGAAACATACTGATTGAGAAAGTTCAGTTGAACACATTTTAGGAATTCCTCACCCTCCTTGGCTTTACAGTTTCCCCCCCCAACCCCAGATTATAATTCAAGTCCCCTACAATTGAAGGGTAAAGTGCCCTACAATTGATGCTCTGTTTTCTTTTATATTTCTCCTAAACTCATCTGTTGATTTGTTCCCCTATCCCTCATTAGATGGGCTCTATCGTGACTGTTCAGTGATCTGCCAGGTCCTTTTTGTTACTTGATTTAAGAAAGTAGATTCTGTGTTTGAACATTCCAATTTATCATCCCTCAGTAGAACTCTAACACTTCCCTTGATCAATCACTGCCACCGCCACCTTTTTCTTCCCTTCCTTAATCCTTCGGATCAGTTTGTGTTTAAGCCAGGTCTCCGTTTAGGTATTATATCATAACTCCACACGGAAACTTGTGCCTGTAACTTATCAACCTTATTTATGTCATTCCTCACAATACACACACACTCCAACACAACCTAGTCAGCTTTGCTTTTTTCCCTCTGTCTCATTCCTAGTTTTTCTACGCAGTTCCCTGTCCTGCTGCTTAATGTCCCTCTTGGTTTTCTTGTCTGCTTGTTTCCCCTCCCTGCTGCTACGTGTGCTAGAAGCTGCACAAATTGATATGCAGGTCTCAGCCCTCTCCAAGCAGAAGAAACATGTCCAGGCATTGTACCTTTCTCAATGAAACAAGATTATTTAAACCCCCCCCCCCACCCCCAGCAGCATTAATTAACTTCCTGGTGATGGCATTGACACCAGCCCTGTTAAGATGCACCCTGTCCGGCTTTTGTACGCCTTTCTTATGGGCCAGAACTGGTCCCAAGGTCTCAGCGTTCCGAAGCCCTCCATTCTGCATGATTTCTCCAGCCATGCACTATCTTCCTGTTTCTGTGCTCAATCATACGTGGCATGGAGAGTAACTCCTGAGATAACTCCCCATTTATGTGGATCGCAAAAGGAAAAAACAGTAAAACGGGGAAATAGGAATACTGTCCTGAACTGGTCTTGTATACTTTAAAATGATTACTGGTCTGAATTGTTTTTTCCTATTGGGTCTGCAGGGATTTTTTCCATCCTCCCTATCCCACCCCCCCCCGCCCCCCCCCCTCCAACTCTCACCATGTCAATCAGCTGGTGACAACCATTGCCTCAGCTCAGACCTGATACTGGTCACTTGTGCAAGCTCCTGGAAGGCAAATCATATCAGTGGAAAATATCTTTTGTCAATGGGGCTAAAACAAAAGATAATGGCAAGGCCTTTTTTTGTCTTAACGACTTAATTTTAATTCAGTGATTGGATTATGTAGAGATTACAATCAGGACTAAAAACTTTGTTTACTCTCTTGCCATCTCTTCCCCTCTCTAGGCCTGTATTCTGACCAAGGCAACGACAGTTCAGCCCAGCCTCTCTATTGAGAGCCAGCCGGAAACAAGATGGCCGGTGCCTCGGTGAAGGTGGCGGTGAGAGTCCGGCCTTTCAACTCCAGAGAGATCGGCCGAGAGAGCAAATGCATTATTCAGATGTCAGGGAACACAACGAGTGAGTATTTGCTTCCGCACTGTACTGTTCAGTCTGCATTCCCAGGGCCTGAGAGAATGCAGAGCTAAATAGAAGGACAAAAACTAATTATGCAACTTTAAAAGCATTCGAGCCAGGAATATTAATAGCTTCCTAGCAAGACTGAGCACTCAGCATTGCTCTGCTATTTGATGTTATCAGGATGTTCTCCAATGTTCACTAAACCTTCTTTGTGTGGCTGTGATTTAGTGGCAGTGTAAAATGGGCATTTCATTGAGAGTAGCAGCAGGATTTCCTATCTATCTGTTTAGATTAATTCTGATGCCCCATTGGTTGGATAGGAAGTGTTCTGTCTAATGTAGTGTTTCATTCTGAGCAGCTGTGTTTTGTTTTGTATAGAGAAGTTTGCATATGGTTTTGGAAGATGGCACACTCGGTGCCACTGCCCTGAAGTGGGGAATTTATGAGATATTATGCTGTACCAGCCAAGAAGCTCTCTGCCTTGGTTCCACCTCTTTGTCAGTATTGATAGGAATGGTGTTAGAGGGTGATTCAGTCAGCCTCCGCTACCCAAGGGTATGGAAAGGATGAGTCCTGCTGGAAAGTGCAGGTTTGTGAATGCCAGTCGTAATTATGTCGCGGTAGTTAATAGTCCATGCTATGAGGACCAAACGGGTTGAGTCAGCTGTTACTAGTGATGCTGCATCCCAGCGAGAGTCAACACGTCCAGCTGAGGAGCAAAGAGGAAATGTAGAAAATAGGAAGGAAATAAATAAGATGCAGAAATAGGGGTTGGGATTCTCCGGCCATTCGCGCCAGCGAGATTCTCTGGCCCCGCTGCAATAAACAGAGATTTGGTGGACCGCCACATTCTTTGTCCTCGCTGGCAGCAGTGGCAGGGTGTGAATGGCCAGAGAATTCCAGCTAGGGTTTGTGTTCAGACAAATGGTGCTCTGCCTTTGATTTACTGTGGGATGGATTCATTCAGGTGAGAGCTGGTAACACGGGGAGCAATTGGTATGATCCAACACTTCATGTTCACTTTCAGTGTGAAATGTACATTGTTTTTGTGACACAACTTCCCTATTCATTAACCAGAAAGTTTATGATTCTCATTGGATTGCATTCAAAGCTGAGATAAACCAGCGTTTTAATCAGAAAGGGAATCAAGATTTATGGGGATAAAGTGGGAAATTGGAGTTGAGGATTATCACGTCAGATCACTCACGATCTCATTGACTGGTGGAGCAGACACAATATGCCGGATGGCCTCCGTCTGCTCTTGTGGTCTTATGGACGGGAGATGTTGGCTCATGCCACCATACACACTGTTGCATTCACCAAACTGAAACTACAGAGAAAGAGCAATGTCCTGGTTAAATCTTTTTGCTGGCTGGCTATTCTGGCAAGACTCATTTAGGTTAAGGTGACTTTGAGGTGGAGCGTTTCTCTGTTATCCTGAGGGTATAACTCAGCTCCCAGTGTGTGTTAGATTCTAATTCAGGCTATTCACGATTTATGCTGGACTCAAAGAATCACAGTAAGAAGTTTAACAACACCAGGTTAAAGTCCAACAGGTTTATTTGGTAGCAAAAGCCACACAAGCTTTCGGAGCTGCAAGCCCCTTCTTCAGGTGAGAATCAAGCAGAGAATGCCTTACTGTAGCAGTGTGACCTGTCCCTGGAGATCCATACTGGAATGATGTCTCTGATGAATGTGTGATTCATGGTTCATAATATTTTACAGGTAATATTGAATTCTGGAAATAATGTTGTTGTGAAGATAAAGTAACTAAATTGCTGGGCTTTAGAGATTGCCAAAAGCCATAAAAGAAAATGGCAGCTCAGAGGTTTACCTATATTGGTTTAATAGAGTCAGAAATGAAGAGATGGAATCATAAAACAGCAGGTAGGCTTGTTGAGCCAGAGAACTGGAGACCTGATGTTTAGACTGCTTGCAAAAAAGTGCAGTCCTGAGAGCTGTTTTGTTTTTGGAGTTAGTGCTAAATTAAGTGAACCCAGAAAAGCTAAGTCGTCATGGAGATGCATGGAGTTTAAGAAGATTCTCTGATAATTAATCTGAGTATCCTATAGCAGAGCAAGAGGCTCCGTACCAAAAACGTGCTGCAGTTAGCAGGCCCCATGCAATTAGGACTGGGAGCAAAAGAGAAAATCTCAGCAGGTCTGGCAGCATCTGTAAGAAGAGAAAAGAGCTGATGTTTCGAGTCCAAGTGACCCTTTGTCAAAGCAGATTCCAGCATCCGCAGTAATTTGCTTTTATCTCGGGCTGGGAACCATTTGTTGCAGCTGTTAGTTGTGGTTTGGACCTTAAGTGGTTTGCAGATCTCTCAGTACTTGGGAACCAGTTGATGCAATTAGAACTTGGGAAAAGAGTGGGGAGCTGAGAAGGTGGCAGAAGGTTGCTGGTTCCACACTTGAGACAGTTAGGGTTCAGAAAAACCTTGAGAGCCATTTATAACTTGCTGCAGGTAATGGAGTTTGAAGAAACACAGGGCCAATGCCTGTTTTAGTGAAGATAGCTGTCTCTGAAAGAGCTAGTTCTGCGCTGGCAATTAGAGGCGGGAGTGCAGCTTTGTGAACTTTGTGGAATGGAAGCTCAGGAGAAGAGATTGAACCATCGGGAAGGGAACAGTTGTTCAGGCCGTTTGAGTCAGAGTGGCTTCTGAGGGAATTCAGTTTATATCTTTGAAAGTGAAAAGTTGAAATCCCTTGTGTGGGAGATAGAGTTTTAACAAGATATTTTGACTCGGGTCACTAACAACTGGGTGGGTTGCTGAGTGTTCCATGGGATCTGTCTTGGTTTCATCTGCCACTAAATGTGCAGTGTGGTAGTTTGACCAGAGATTGCATGTTACTTCATATGGACTTTATGTTAATTCTGAATGTTGGAGTATAAAATGGGTATTGTAGATTGTTTTACATTTTTCACTTTGTATGGTAAAGTTTATTTGTTTAAAACTATGCAATCATGTGGTTTATTCTTCTAGTGCGTAACTGGGATTTTAAACTTTGTCTAAACAAAAGGTTACTGATCTCTAACTGGATTGTAACATGTCCGATTGGACCATTGCAAGACTGGTCCTTGAACGCATTATTCAGCCTTAAACTATTGTACATGCATGTCTGGGGAGGAGACCTTCTGGGTGACGTGCCTGGGGTGAAGTGCAGGACTGTGTCCATCTGAGGTGATGTACATGGCTCTGTCGTTCTGAGATGTCAGCAGAAAGCTATTCTCTAGGAATTTCTTCAAGACTTCTCCCGCTTTGCAATCATACATTCACCGGAAACAGCAGCGTTTCTGCCAACTTATCTATGATGAAATTCCCATGAGTGCACATGGGTAAACCGTTTCAGTTGACAATCCCACGTGTCCAGTGAGATGCTGGGGCTCGTGTTGGCAAATTTAGGGCACCATATTGTGGTCCTGTCTCTCACATGTGTTCCTATTAAACATGGATTTGCTGTGGGCCCAAGGGATTGGGGAATCAGTGCTGAGGTTGAGGAGATGAGGATGAAGGCAATGTCAAGTGGATTCTGGAAGATCCATCGCGGCTTGTACTGTTTGTCTTGAGAGGACTTTTCCTCAAAAAGTGCCTTCAGTGACTGCCAATCAGGAAGAGTCACGATCAGTTTTTAATAGATAATGCCTTCCCTGCTGAAGTCCATGCAATTTTTCTTTCTTTCAATGGATGTGAGCATTGCTGGCAGAGCCCAGCGTTTGTTGCTCATCCCAAATTGCCCTTGAGAAGATGATGGTGAGCGTCTTTCTTGAACCGTTGCAGTCCATGTGGTGTGGGTACACCCACAGTGCTGTTAGGTAGGGGATTCCAGGGTTTTGACCCAGTGATGATGAAGGGATGGTGATATAAGTCAGGATGATGGGTGGCTTGCAGGAGAGCTTGCAGGTGGTGGTGTCAACTTTGCTTCTACTCCCCACTTCGAGGCAGTAGAGGTCATAAATTTGAGAATTTTAATCGAAGAAGCCTTGGCAAATTGTTGTAGTGCTTCTTGTACGTGGTACATATGGCAGCCACAGTGGTTCAGAGCCAGAGGGAGTGAATGTTTAAGGTAGTGGATGGGGTGCCGATCAAGTGGACTGCTTTGTCCTGATTGGGGTTGAACTTCTTGAGTGCTGTTGGACACATCCAGACAAATGATGCTGCTTCATTAACAACTTACTTTGATAATAGCACCTCTAACATAGTAAATGGTTAGAAAAAAGAAAGAAGTTGAGGTTTGTGAAGTTGGATCGCCCCTTCTAAATCCATGTTAATCACTGTTTAGTCAATTGTTATTACAAAACAGATACTCCTTATAGTCAATGTCATTGTTTAACACAGAATGGCCATGAAACTAATGCGTCTGTAGGTGCCTAAATCTGATCTTTAAGATGGAAAACATGTTAGTTTATTTCCAACTGCTTGCACCTTTGTATTCAGTGACTCTCTTCTACCGATTGTTAGTGCCTCATTCCTTATCTCTCTCAAAACTCTGGGATAAATACTGCCCATTTCTAGTTCGTTAATATTCAATTTTCTTAACTTGTCCAGGGCGTTGATCTCTTAGACACCAAAGGTCATTGATTTTTACATTGTTTATCTCTGTTTGCCTTCCTTGGAGTACTTGGAGGAAGTAACCCTTCAAAACATGACCCATATTGTATTCATTCCACATTTCTGTTACGTTTATATCTTTTATGATTTTTACTTCACTGGCTGCTGTCTTCCACTGCCCCCCCTCCCCCCTCAAAAAAGGTACATTACACAACTTTAACATTACATAGAGTGAATAACAAATCATTTTCTTTCAGTCCCATAGATGACACTTTGAGGTGCCTCACTACACTTACAACTTGTGCAGTATTCATTTTGTGTCATTCGGCCTGAGGACTTTACATGGTTTCCAACCCCTCCATGTTCAACAGCAGGAGGGCCTTGGATTGCAGCCTTTCCCCATAGAGTCTCAGAGCCCCAAGTTTTAGTGATGCCCTAAGCATGTGGTCCTAGAATTGAAATGTGCGGTTTGCAAAGCTTGGTCCTCGATGTCTCTTTGCATTGGAAGACCAGCAAGCTTCAGGCAGACCAAAGTGCATCTTTCACTGAGTTGATGGTCCTCCAGCAGCAGTTAATGCTTACCTTGGTGTGTCCCTGGGAACATGTTACTGAACTGCTTGGGATAAACCACTATCTTTTTCCACTATGCAAAGACTCATTCCAGAAGGAGGTATTCAATGGTTTCTTCACCGCTGCAGTAATTTTGAGGACATGCGGGAAGGATTTGCTGGAGAGGGCCTTTTTCACCACCAGCCAAGCCATGTCTTGGTGTTCATTGAAAATTTTGGGAATGAGGCATTCTTTCAAATGAATCAACACTTTTCTGGGGAACTATCTAGAAACATCCACCATCTCCTTCTCCCAAATGACTTTGAGGTTGTTTTGTGTGGGCCACTGCTTAATGGACTTGTGGTCAAAGGTGTTTTTCTGCATAAACATTTCCATGAGGGACAGGTGGTATGGCATGGTCTAACTGAGTGGAGAGTTCTGTGGGAACACGGCCAGACCCATCCTTCACAACATGGATCAGATGTTGTTACACTTGGTGTTTGGTATTAAGGGTCTACAGAAAGCCTGATGCAGCTGCACACAAAGATGACCATTAAGATGGAGCTGATATTGGGTATATTTTTCTCCCACCATGCCTATTTGTTCCTTCCAATTTTTGGTGCGCACACTAGCTCCTCTGAATCACATTCCCAGCAGCTTTGGGTGGTCTGATCTGATGGTGAAAGGGACATGATCATTTGGCTCAGTTTCCCAAGAACATGGCCTTGCCAAGTTTACTTTGGCCAAGTTTGAATTGGTCACAAATGTGCATGTCTGCGCACTGGCAGCAAATCTGAGCAGACGACAGTAACATCATCCATATACAGGGATGTTTTAACCTCTATGTCTACATTGCCTGGGAGTGTCACCCCTCTTATACCTGTATCCTTCTTGATAGGTTCAGCAAAATGTTCAATACAATACATGAGCAAGAGAGGGACAGAGAGACATCTCTAGCTTACTCTGGATTTGATTAGAAAACATTCAGTTTCACCCATTGATTGAAACTGCTCTACTAATGTTAATGGAGAGCACTTGGAGCCAATTGTGAATTCCCTCCAAAAACACCATTTTGAAGTGCACATCCATCATATAGGTGTGTGACGTTCTGTCAAAGACCTCCTCCTGGTCCAAGCTGATGAAGGGACTTAGAGCTCCGAAAGCTTGTGTGGCTTTTGCTACCAAATAAACCTGTTGGACTTTAACCTGGTGTTGTTAAACTTCTTACCAAGCTGATGAAGCAGGCATCCATCCCACTGTCCTACACAGAAGTGATCATAGTCCCAAGAAGCACAAAGCTATTAGATCATCCTGCTGGTTATAGTTCTGGGGAAAAATATACTG
Source organism: Mustelus asterias (assembly GCF_964213995.1). NCBI lineage: Eukaryota > Metazoa > Chordata > Chondrichthyes > Carcharhiniformes > Triakidae > Mustelus > Mustelus asterias. The sequence goes on along the minus strand of NC_135803.1, from coordinate 72,268,141 downwards.
TTATGTTTGGTCTCAATCCCAATGCCTTTGTCTATACTTCTCCATTTCCCTCTGATCTCCCTTTCAACATGTTTCTGCTTTTATTTATTCATTTCAGTGAACTTAGTCTCTTTCATAGAATCATAGAAACCCTACAGTGCAGAAAGAGGCCATTCGGCCCATCGAGTCTGCACCGACCACAATCCCACCCAGGCCCCACTCCCATATCCCTACATATTTACCCACTAATCCCTCTAACCTACGCATCCCAGGACACTAAGGGCAATTTTAGCCAATCAACCTAACCCGCACATCTTTGGACTGTGGGAGGAAACCGGAGCACCCGGAGGAAACCCATGTAGACACGAGGAGAATGTACAAACTCCACACAGACAGTGACCCGAGCCGGGAATCGAACCCAGGTCCCTGGAGCTGTGAAGCAGCAGTGCTAACCACTGTGCTACCATGTTGCTCCTTCAGAATTGGTAAAGATCATTTTATGTTTTATATCACCTTTACTTGCTAATCCATTTTGGGCATATTTGTTTAGTGCGAGCTTCGTGGATCACAATATACATTTATTGCACATTATAAGTGAAGGCAATTGCGTAGTGGCATTGTCACTGGACTAGTAATCTGGGGACCTGGGTTCAAATCCCACCATGGCAGATTTTAAATTTGAATTCAGTTTTTAAAAAATCTGGAATTAAAAGTAATTCTGGTTCACTGAAGGAAATCTGCTGTCCTTACCTGTTCTGCTCTATATATGACGCCAATCCCACAGCAATGTGGTTGACTCTTGAGTGCTCTCTCAAGTGGCCTGGCAATCCACACAGTTCAAAGGCAATCAGGGAAAGACAACAACTGCTGATCCAGCCAGTGACGCCCACGTCCCATGAATGAATTAAAATCATTAAAGGCATTCCACTTGTCCACACTGACAGTGAACCGTGCTAACCAGCTTCTTCCCAACTGTTCCTTTTCATTTAAATACCTAGATTTTGGTCTATCTATCCCTCAGACCTTGTTAAACATCCTGTGGTACATAAACAGGAAAGATTTCCTGCATGTTATCTGGATCCTGTAAAGACAGTAAGAGTTTTAACAACAGGTTAAAGTCCAAAAGGTTTATTTGGTAGCAAACACCATTAGCTTTCGGAGCACTGCTCCTTCGTCAGATGGAGTGGAAATGTGCTCTCAAACAGGGCACAGAGACACAAAAATCAAGTTACAGAATACTGATTAGAATGCGAATCCCTACAGCCAGCCTGGACTTGCAGGCTGTCCTGTCTGGAGACAATACACATCTCTTTAACCTGTGCTTAATGCTCCCTCCATCCACATTGTCTGTATCTTTAAGATCTGGCTGGCTGTAGGGATTCGCATTCTAATCAGTATTCTGTAACTTGATTTTTGTGTCTCTGTGCCCTGATTGAGAGCACATTTCCACTCCATCTGACGAAGGAGCAGCGCTCCGAACGCTAATGGTGTTTGCTACCAAATAAACCTGTTGGACTTTAACCTGGTGTTGTTAAAGCTCTTACTGTGTTCACCCCAGTCCAACGCCGGCATCTCCACATCCTGTAAAGACAACAGGTCAAGAGGAGCCCTGCCTGCAGCATCCTTGATTCATAACACAGTCATGCATTTATTGCATTTACCAACTCTGACTCTGAATAACTTGGATTACCCAGTTTATAATTGATTGGCCTGAAGTCTCCCATCTCCCAAACTGTTTTCGCATACCTAGAAAAATATAGTGGTTATGGAAGCAGATCATTCAGTCAGGTCACGCCGGCAAATAGTCCCAATTACATTCACCATGTTCCTCCACCCATTCAATCTAACCCTGAATATTGACCGCAGCCACTAACCTTGGAATGAATTCCACAGCCTCTTGACCTTGTGTGAAGATATTTCTCCCCCCGCACCCCCCCCCAATCTCTTAAATTTAATCTTGCGTCCCTTGTTCCTGATATTGCAACAAATGAAAACCCTTTCATAATTTTTAAACACTGACCTTACCCCACGCTAACAAAGAGGGAAGGGGCAATTTTTGCTGAATTCTTTAGGATACAACAAGATGGCCAAAATGGGGTCTTAATCTGCGAGACTGATTTAGCCACATTTAGCTCAAGACATGGTAAAGGAATTGAGAGCAGTGCTAGTAATGGCTGTCTGGAGGCTTGGTAATCAGTAGATTGCTACTTAAAATGCCTGCTGGTAGTCTTAAGAAAGCTACACAGCACTTTGGCAGCTCGTATTTCAACTAAGAGTGCCCAGCTGCAAACATGTCCTAGATGCTGATTTCAAGTGCTAAGGGATAAGAGGTAAGAAATGAGCAGCAAGGTTGATCATGGTCAATCTTCAACCCTAACTCCATTTTCCTGCCTGATCTTCACATCTATTAATTCCATTAGAATCTAAAAATCATTTGATGTCACCCATGAATATCCTCAATGACTGAGCATCCACAGTCCTTCAAAGTAGAGAATTCCAAAGATTCACAACTCTCGAGTGTGAAATTTCTCCTCATCTCTGTCCTGAATAAACGGCTCCTTATTCTGAGACAACACCCTCTAGTTCTAAACTCTCCAGCCAAGAAAAGCAGCCTATCTCCATCCAGTCACGCTCACTCACATTTTTCAATGTTTCTGTGAGGTGACATCTCATTCTCCTATATGCCAGAAAGTGGTCCATTGTACTTGATCTCTCCTCACGTTCCCCACATCCCAGGAATCAACCTGGTGAACCTTCATTGCCCTCTCTCTAAAGCAGGTATAACCTTCCTGAGACATGGAGACCAAAACTGTACCCAGCATCCCAGGTATGGTCTCATCAAAACTCTTTACAATTGCAATAAACCTTTCTTACTCTTGTATTTTAATCACCTTGCAATAAGTTCATAAGATATAGGGGCAGAATTAGGCCATTGGGTTCACTCCGCCATTCGATCATGGCTGATATACTCATCCCCATTTTCCTGCCTTCTCCCCATAATTCTTCAACCCATTACCAATTAAAAATCTATCTAGCTCCTCAAATTTACTCATTGTCCCATCATCCACCACACTTTGGGGTAGCGAATTTCACAGCATCACTACCCTTTGGGAGAAGTAATTTCTCCTCAACTCTGTTTTAAATTTGTTACCCTTTATCCTAAGGCTATGACCTCTCATCCTAGAATGCCTGACAAGCGGAAGCATTCGCTCCACGTCTACTTTATCCATACCTTTTACCATCTTGTATACCCCAATTTGATCTCCCCTCATTCTTCTAAATTCCAGAGAGTATAGGCCTAAACTGTTCACTCTCTCTTCATACGACAAACCCCTCATTTCTGGAATCAATCTAGTGAACCTCCTTTCAACTGCTTCCAATACCACTACATATTTCCTCAAATAAGGGGACCAAAACTGTGCACAGTACACCAGGTGCTATCTCACCAATGCCTTGTACAGTTGCAACAATACTCCCTTACCTTTATATTCTATTCCTTTAGCTATAAATGCCAACATTCCATTTGCTTTCTGTATTATCTGCTGTACAAATAAAGGCAAGCCCTAGTATTTGCCTTACTAATTGTTTACTGTACCTACATGTTAACTTTGTGTTGCATGTTCAAGGACATCGAAGTCACCCTGAACACCAAGTTTAATAGTTTCTCATCATTTCAAAAAATATTTATTTTTCTATTCTTCCTTCCAAAGAGAAAAATCTAATTTTTCACACATTATGCTGCATCTGTCACCAATTTACTCACTCATTTAACCAATCTATCTCCCTTTGCAGACAATTTTCCTCCTCACAGTTGACTTTCCTGCTTCACTTTATATCGTAAGAAGCCTATCAATACCAGGTTAAAGTCCAACAGGTTAATTTGGTAGCAAAAGCCACTAGCTTTTGGAACAGGCTGTTCCTTCGTCAGGTGGGTGGGAGTTCTGATCACAAACAGGGCACAAAGACACAAACTCAATTTACATGAATAATGATTGGAATGTGAGTCTTTACGGCTAATCAAGTCTTAAAGGTACAGACAATGTGAGTGGAGGGAGCATTAAACACAGGTTAAAGAGATGTGTATTGTCTCCAGACAGGACAGCTAGTGTGCTTTTGCACATCCAGGCAAGTTGTGGGGGTTACAGATAGTGTGACATGAACCCAATATCCCGGTTGAGGCCGTCCTCGTGTGCGGAACTTGGCTATCAGTCTCTGCTCAGCGACTCTGCGCTGTCGTGTGTCGTGAAGGCCGCCTTGGAGAACACTTACCCGAAGATCAGAGGCTGAATGCCCGTGACCGCTGAAGTGCTCCCCAACAGGAAAAGACCAGTCTTGCCTGGTGATTGTCGAGCGGTGTTCATTCATCCGTTGTCGTAGCGTCTGCATGGTTTCCCCAATGTACCATGCCTCGGGACATCCTTTCTTGCAGCGTAACAGGTAGACAACGTTGGCCGAGTTGCAAGAGTATGTACCGTGTACCTGGTGGATGGTGTTCTCGCGTGAGATTATGGCATCTGTGTCGATGATCCGGCATGTCTTGCAGAGGTTGCTGTGGCAGGGTTGTGTGGTGTCGTGGTCACTGTTCTCCTGAAGGCTGGGTAGTTTGCTGCGGACAATGGTCTGTTCGAGGTTGTGCGGTTGTTTGAAGGCAAGAAGTGGGGGTGTGGGGATGGCCTTGGCGAGATGTTTGTCTTCATCAATGACATGTTGAAGGCTCCGGAGGAGATGTCGTAGCTTCTCCGCTCCGGGGAAGTACTGGACAATGAAGGGTACTCTGTCCACCGTGTCCCGTGTTTGTCTTCTGAGGAGGTTGGTGCGGTTTTTCGCTGTGGCGCATCGGAACTGTCGATCGATGAGTCGAGAGCCATATCCTGTTCTTATGAGGGCATCTTTCAGCGTCTGGAGGTGTCTGTTGCGATCCTCCTCATCCAAGCAGATCCTGTGTATACGGAGGGCTTGTCCGTAGTGGATGGCTTCTTTAACGTGTTTAGGGTGGAAGCTGGAGAAGTGGAGCATCGTGAGGTTATCCGTGGGCTTGTGGTACAGTGAGGTGCTGAGGTGACCGTCCTTAATGGAGATGTGTGTGTCCAAGAATGCAACCGATTCCGGAGAGTAGTCCATGGTGAGTCTGATGGAACTTGTTGATGTCATCATATAGTTGTTTCAGTGATTGTTCACCATGAGTCCAAAGGAAGAAAATGTCATTGATGTATCTAGTGTATAGCATCGGTTGAAGGTCCTGTGCGGTGAAGAAGTCTTGTTTGAACCTGTGCATGAAGATGTTGGCATATTGAGGTGCGAATTTGGTCCCTATAGCTGTTCCGTGTGTCTGGATGAAGAACTGGTCATTGAAGGTGAAGACATTGTGGTCCAGGATGAAGCGGATGAGTTGTAAAATTGCATCTGGAAACTGGCAGTTGTCGGTGTTGAGTACTGAGGCTGTTGCAGCAATGCCATCATCGTGGGGGATGCTGGTGTAGAGTGCCGAGACATCCATTGTGACGAGGAGTGCTCCTGGTTCAACTGCTCCATGTGTGCTGAGTTTCTGTAGGAAGTCCGTAGTGTCGCAACAAAAGCTGGGGGTTCTTTGTACAATGGGTTTCAGGATGCCCTCGACATAGCTGGAGAGGTTCTCGCACAGGGTCCCATTGCCCAATACGATGGGACGGCCGGGTGTGTTTGCCTTGTGTATCTCACTAGCTGTCCTGTCTGGAGACAATACACATCTCTTTAACCTGTGCTTAATGCTCCCTCCACTCACATTGTCTGTACCTTTAAGACTTGATTAGCCGTAAAGACTCACATTCCAATCATTATTCATGTAAATTGAGTTTGTGTCTTTGTGCCCTGTTTGTGATCAGAACTCCCACCCACTTGACGAAGGAACAGCCTGTTCCGAAAGCTGGTGGCTTTTGCTACCAAATAAACCTGTTGGACTTTAACCTGGCGTTGTTAGACTTCTTACTGTGTTTACCCCAGTCCAATGCCGGCATCTCCACATCAGCACTTTATATCAGCAGTGAACTTGGATACCTAACACTCATCTAAATCATGAATATAGCTTTTAAACAGGTTAGGGCTCAGCATTGATTCTTGTGGCATCACTGCCTGTCCAAACTGAAAATGACCTGTTCATTTCTACTTTCTGTTTTCTCTCCTTTCAAGCAATCCTCTATCCTTGCTAATATATTATTCCCAACCCACTGATCACTAATCTTTGTGTGGTATCTTACTGAATGCCTTTTGGAAAGTTGCCACTAATCAGTGCTAAAATTGTAAGTTTATGGTTTAATTACTTTCAGGCAAGTTTATATTATGGTAAACAGCAACTGAGGTCTAGTGACACAGTGGATAGTGTCCCTGCCTCTGAGCCAGAAGGTCTGGGTTGGAATCCCACCCCAGGACTTGATGGCCAAGGAAGGTGTGTTCATAATGTGGTCAAACAGGTTGAGTGTCAACCTGTAAATCCTTTCAAGCACACCAATGGCGGTAAGAGTGGCAGAGACTCCTGGTCAGCCACAGTGATGTGGAATGATGCCCCTCAAGCTATAAGTCCCTGGCGATAGACTAGCGACCTGTTCCGGGACTTACTAGCTATGGAAACAAATGAAAATCTACCGTTGGGTGTGGAAATAAAATTGGAAACAGCAACTGTGTGCTGAATCCAGACCAGCCTTATTAGCACTGTGCCCATTTGTCCGAGTATCTCTCCCAATGAAACCTAGAATTCCATTAGCTTTATTTATGCTATTATGAACCTGAGGTGCTGCTATTAATGTCTTGTCAACCTGTATCCCAAAAATACCCGTGCTCCTCCATAGCAGAGTATTATTGTTACTGGTTTTTTTTGCCTTTCTATCTCTTTGTTGGAATGTTTGTCATTTTCCTTATGCCAACCTGAGGGTCTGTAACCTGCTCCTTCACCACCATCCTGGTCTGCACAACCTCCCCACCGACCCCCACCCTCAAAGAAACAAACACGTCAGTGGAGTATTTCAGATATTGAAAGTAGTCAGCACGGCTTTGTCAGGGGCAGGTCGTGCCTTACGAGCCTGGTTGAGTTCTTTGAAAATGTGACCAAACACATTGACGAAGGAAGAGCGGTGGATGTGGTCTATATGGACTTCAGCAAGGCGTTCGATAAGGCCCCCCATGCAAGACTTCTTGAGAAAGTGAGAGGGCATGGGATCCAAGGGGCTGTTGCCTTGTGGATCCAGAACTGGCTTGCCTGCAGAAGACAGAGAGTGGCTGTGGAGGGGTCTTTCTCTGCATGGAGGTCAGTGACCAGTGGAGTGCCCCAGGGATCTGTTCTGGGACCCTTGCTGTTTGTCATTTTCATAAATGACCTGGATGAGGAAGTGGAGGGATGGGTTGGTAAGTTTGCTGACGACACCAAGGTAGGTGGTGTTGTGGATAGTTTGGAGGGATGTCAGAAGTTGCAGCGAGACATAGATAGAATGCAAGACTGGGCGGAGAAGTGGCTGATGGACTTCAACCCGGATAAGTGTGTGGTGATCCATTTTGGCAGATCCAATGGGATGAAGCAGCAGTATAATATGAAGGGTACCATTCTTAGCAGTGTAGAGGATCAGAAGGACCTTGGGGTCCGGGTCCATAGGACTCTTAAATCGGCCTCGCAGGTGGAGGATGCGGTCAAGAAGGCGTACGGCGTACTGGCCTTCATTAATCGAGGGATTGAGTTTAGGAGTCGGGAGATAATGCTGCAGCTTTATAGGACCCTGGTTAGACCCCACTTGGAGTACTGCGCGCAGTTCTGGTCACCTCATTACAGGAAAGATGTTGAAGCCATTGAAAGGGTGCAGAGGAGATTTACAAGGATGTTGCCTGGATTGGGGGGCATGCCTTATGAGGATAGGTTGAGGGAGCTTGGTCTCTTCTCCCTGGAGAGACGAAGGATGAGAGGTGACCTGATAGAGGTTTACAAGATGTTGAGAGGTCTGGATAGGGTAGACTCTCAGAGGCTATTTCCAAGGGCTGAAATGGTTGCTACGAGAGGACACAGGTTTAAGGTGCTGGGGGGTAGGTACAGAGGAGATGTCAGGGGTAAGTTTTTCACTCAGAGGGTGGTGGGTGAGTGGAATCGGCTGACGTCGGTGGTGGTGGAGGCAAACTCGTTGGGGTCTTTTAAGAGACTTCTGGATGAGTACATGGGATTTAATGGGATTGAGGGCTATAGATAGGCCTAGAGGTGGGGATGTGATCGGCGCAACTTGTGGGCCGAAGGACCTGTTTGTGCTGTGGCTTTCTATGTTCTATGTTCTATGTGGCTTGACTATAGGTTGAATATCTATAGAGTATTCCCTCATCCCCCATCCCCAGCTGCTTTATGCCGCTACTACGATACCCAAGGGATTGACGGGTCCAAGGTCGACACAAGTCTGTCTTTCCTATCTCTGCTGCCCCACCCCTGCATTCCCTTATATTTCAAACCTTAGATATAATTCCCATTTTTATATTTATTTTTATTTTCACTCAATAATGTATTGCAGGTTAGGTTCAGAGACAGATATAACACGTTGAGTGACTGAACATTTTGTTTCCCAAAAAGCCATCAGGTCGGGGTAGGGTTGACTGCTTGGCCCATCTGTCACCAGAGTGACAACCCCCGTGATGCCAAGCCAGTGGTGATGCGGGTATGGCTGGTGCCTCTTCCCACACAGGGAAGTGGAAATCTGGAACTTTCTCCCTTACCAGGCTGTGGGTGCTGAGCCAGTTAGAGCTTTTGGGACTGAGATCAATAGATTTTTGTTGGGCAAGGATGTCAGGCGATATGGTGCAAAGACGGTTAAATGTGATTGAGATACACGGTAGCCGCTTTAATTGGTAAACTCAAGGAGCTGAGTGGTCCACTCGTGTTTCTTTCCCTGTGATATACCTTGAGACTTCTCAAATGAGGGTGGCAAAGTGTAGGAGGTGCAGGGGGAGGAAGGGAACTGGGATCCATTCGGCCCCAAGTCATAATAAACCCTGAGAAGCACGATTACTGACAGAGGGAACTTTCCTCCTGTCACCTGGTGTCAGTTTAATGCAGCCACAGTGCCTGGCAGCCAAACCACCAGACTGCCTTCAACCTGACACCAACACACCTGAATAATTTACATCCTCAGTGAACGCGAAGGGATCACTCAGCACGGCGGGGAACAGCTCAGCCTTGCTGCTGTCCTGTGATTTTCCAGTGAATTCACTTCCCCTCCCCCACAGCAGATAGTCAACAATAGCAGTGTCAAGATGTTTTCCGGGGAGCCGGTCCCTGTCCAGCAGAACAGCGAATGCTACAAAAGCAGCTAGGCTGCTGAATGATTGAGGATCTCTACACGTTGGGTAGCTGGTAGCACTTGAAGCTGTCCTGTTTATGTTTTAATGAAGGCTTCTTTAACATCGTGTCACATTAGTCCTCTTGATATCCACCTTACTCTCATACAATATGCAAGAGAAGGACTGAGTTGGTGGGGAGAGTGGGGAGAAGTGAGACAAACCAGTTATTGTTTTTCCTCTCTTTACTGCTGCTATTTAAATATACGTTGTCATAGTAACACCACTTTCATTCCTCTGTACTGTCGACTCTGTGTGTGTGTGTGTGTGTGTGTGTGTGTGTGTGTCCGTCCCCGCACACCAGCCACTATACAGGGTGACACAAAAGAGCCTTAACTGGCTTGCTCTATGAGCACCGATGGAACACTAGGGTCATTGTACTTCAACACCAGAACAGTCCACTATTGTAAAATGTGAACTACATACCAGAGTTGGATTTATTTTAAGCAGGGGTGCATTTTCCCCATTTCCTTTATTGTTGTGGGATGTGCAGATTGACGATGAAAAGTTTTCAATGCATTTGCATCATTAATAAATTCAAATTCAAGCCACAATCTCATCTTCATTCTGCTACCAAACCTGGCCTTGGTTGGAGTTGGTGACCGTATCGAGGTGATATTGTTCCATTGCCAATGGTACCTATTTGGCTTTTATTATTTCAGTCTTGTTTTTGTTTAGTTTCTTTCAAAAACTGGTGTTAGGAAAATGTACCACAAAAGGTACCAACCAATTAGGAATTGGGGAAGGCCCTATTCAGATATTAATTTTTTAAAAGTTTATTTATTTGTCACAAGTAAGGTTTACATTAACACTGCAATGAAGTTACTGTGAAATTCCCCAAGTCGCCACACTGCAGTGCCTGTTCAGGTCAATGCACCTAACCAGCACGTCTTTCAGACTGTGGGAGGCAACCGGAGGAAACCAAGGCAGACACAGGGAGCACGTGCAAACTCCACACAGACAGTGACCCAAGCTGGGAATTGAACCCGGGTCTCTGACGCTGTGAAGCAGCAGTGCTAACCACTGTGCCACCGTGCTGCCTGGACACTGGAAATCCACAGTTGGCACCCACAAGGTGGCATTGCCATCACATTGCTGGCAGATAAAGTACCACAGTGCTAAGGCATCAACAGAATACCACTCAGTATTCATAAAGATACAATAGTCTGGTCTTTTTCGTCGATAAATTCACATTTGTTGCAATGCTCTTAAGTTGAGGGCATGTCTGTTCAGCTGGCACCAACTGATCACTGAGCTGGTTTGCTGCCAACGTGGGCTGCTTAACAGACTGCTCTGTGTGTGTGTGAGTGTATGTGTGTTGTGTAATCCCAGTGGAATGTGCATTTTCCCTGACACAGTTGTTCCGTTTGTCCTGTGGTCACTTGTGGGATTAGATGCAGGCGAGGCTTTAGTTAAAGGCACAAACTGGAACAAAACAGCTGTTGGGTTGCAGCAAGAATGAGGCACAGAGACGATATTTTACTGCTAATCCCTCCGTTGGGAGGGTTGTGTTGTTAAACTGGTATACATCCTGACACAGGGAATTGTTTTTGTGAATCCCATGCTCATCAAAGTGAGGGGCATTACTGCTGAGGGAAGAGGACTTCCATTTCAAGCATTCCACAATGGCATCAAACACTTCCAGGTCCAGTACAGCACAGTGTTATATGCAGAGTAAAGCTTCCTCTACACTGTCCCATCAAACACTTCCAGGTCCATTACAGCACTGTGTTATGTGCAGAGTAAAGCTCCCTCTACGTTGTCTCCATCAAACACTCCCAGGACAGGTACAACATGGGGTTAGATACAGATAAAGCTTGTTATACACTGTCCCCATCAAACACTCCCAGGACAGGTACAGCATGGGGTTAGATGCAGAGTAAAGCTGGTTCTACACTGCCTCCATCAAACACTCCCAGGACAGGTACAGCATGGGGTTAGATGCAGAGTAAAGCTCGTTCTATACTGCCTCCATCAAACAATCCTAGGACAGGTACAGCACGGGGTTAGGTACAGAGTAAATCTCCCTCTACACTGTCCCATCAAACAGGCTGCACTATCAAAGATTTGGATCAAGTCTCACTTGCCTGTCAATATGCATCTGTCCCTTGAGGTTTGTGTGCCTCACAGTCACAGATTCTAAAAATCCAAATGACTGAGTTAGATACAGAGTAAAGCTGCCTCAACACTGTCTCATCAAACATTCGCAGCTACAGCACTATAGTTTACATAGGCCAATGGTGTGATGCAATTTACTTTATTTTTCAAAAGCCTTTAATTCCGTACCATATATTGATTATTGAACAAGTTATCTGCTTGGGGATTAAAGGCGCGCTTTATCAGTGGATAAAATCGTTTTCGTTGTATCGTATGGAAGTGTCACTGTTAATGGGCAATTATCAAATCCAATACATTTGATTTCTGGAGTCCCTCAAGGAAGTGTCTTAGGGTCCCTTTTATTTGTGGCTTATATTAATGACACTGATAGTCTGATTCAGCAAAGTACAGTTTTGGAACATTGTGCCTATGTGCTTTGCACTGTGTGGCAATAGAGATAAATAAAACATTCCTAGGTTAGGTGCAGAATGGGTTAGATACAGAGTAAAACTTCCTCTGCATTGTTCCTATCAAACATTTGCAGGTCTAGTAAAGTATGGGTTAAATATAAATCAATACTTCCTCTACCAGTCACCACCAAATATTTCCAAGCCTGGTACAGTATAGGTTAGTTGCAGAGTAAACTCCCTGTACGTTCTCCAATCAGACACTCCCAGGGTAGGTACAACATGGTTTAGAAATCTCTTTGTACACTCTCCATTAAACACATCCCAGATTGGATATGGAAAAGATGAGATGCACGCCAACAGACATCAACTTTCCGCCCATCCCAACCTGTTCACTATAATACGGCAGTGGGTAAAGTGTCTTAGGCTCATTAACGGCCTTACTGCCCTATTAAGTGACAAGGGCATCAGCCCCTGTGCTGCCATTATATGCTGAGCAGTAGAAGGTGGTGCAAATGGGAAGGTTGTTTTTTCATCAAGTTTGGTGAAAAGACAGGAAGGAAGGGGAATACCTCCTTTGGGGTTTGCCCTGTGCACAGTGGGGATTTGGGGGCACCCTCCCATAAGGAGAGGGGTTGTGTAAAAACAGAGTCCACATGATCAGCAGTGGTGGGAGGGGGGGGGGGGGGTGATTTGGATGGGAAGAAGTTTGTCAAGGATAATCCCCAATAGGTGCATTGGGTAGAAAGGCTGAAGAGAGAATGGGTTGGGGCAACTGTGGAGGCAGAGGCAAAGTGGTATTGTCCCTGGACTAGTAATCCAGTGACCCAGAGTAATGCGGTGGGGACCCAGGTTTGAATCCCACCACGACTGTTGCAGAAATTTGAATTCAATAAAAGTCTGGAATTAAAAGTCTAATGATGACCATGAAACCATTGTTGATTGATGTAGAAACCCACCTGGTTCACAGAAGTCTGCCATCCTTACCTGGTCTGGCCTACATGTGCTTCCAGACCCATAGCAATGTGGTTGACTCTTAAATGTCCTCTAAAATGGCCTTCGCACACCATTTAGTTCAAGGGCAATTAGGGGTCAATGCTGGCCCAGCCAGCAACACCCACATCTCATGAGTTAATTAAAAAAGTATTTTTAAGGGTGCTGAAATAAAGGGATCTGCAGATTTCTTTACACAAACCTTTGGATGTGACTGGAAAAGAAGGCTGGTAAATTTGTTTTATTAATAGAAATAGAAGACAACAGCAAGGGTGTTATGCTAAATCTTTATAAAATACTGTCTTGGCCTCAGCTGGTGAATTGTGATCAATTTTAGGCACTTTACTTTCGAAAAGGTTTTGGGGAGGGTGCAGAATATATTTATTGGAGTGACAGTAAGACTAGAGTTACGTGAAGAGACCAGCAAAGCTGTGGGTGTTCTCCTTGGAGCAGAGAAGGCTAAGAGGGGATTTGCTGGAGTTGTTCAAGGGTTTTGATAGGCTAAGTAAGAAGTTTTTTTCCATGGAGGGGAGGATAGTAAATAGAAGACAAATTTAGGATGATAGGCAAAAGAACTAGAGGTAACATGGGGATTTTTCAAAATAAATACAGTGAGTTGTTGTAATCTGGAATGTGCTACCTGAACAGCTGGTGGAAGCAGTTTCAATGATGACATTGAGATTTAGAAGATCATTGGATAAATATTGGGAGGGAAAACAATTACAGGTTTTTGGGTAAGAAGCAGGGAAGTGGGATTAATTGGACAGCAAAGAGCTAGCAGAGGGACAATGAGGCAATAGGCCCACATGCTTCTGTGAATGTAAGTTATCGTTAGAAGGCATAACTGAAAGCTTGGTTAAAGAGCTGGGTGCAGCAGGTTCTTACAGGAGGAGGGGCCTAGATAGAGAGAGTTCCAGAGCATGTGTCTTAGTGGGGACTGGACCTCCAGCAATGAGGTAAAAGGAGTGAGAGATGCAAGCATAGGCCATTCAGCCCCTCAAGCCTGCTCCACCATTCACGGAGGAATGTGATGTTAGTCTTATGCACGAGTAGCAAGTTCAGAATCTGTCTCTGAACGCTTTTGATCATTCTTTCTCTCTTTCCTGCTTCCGTAAGAAACAAAGCACAGGCCTTCATTTTCAAAGATATCTATATGACACTGCTGCAATTGCTGGTTAGAGTTGCTATGTCAATAGTTGCTAACATTGCTGAGAAACATGAACTTTAACCTATTCTAAATGACCACTGCCATTAACCCTTCTGTTAGATTGTGCCTTAGCTTGTTTCGAAAGTTGAAGAATGTCACATGTCTGATGCAATACACAACTGTGATATTACTGTGGAAGAGAGACATTGGAGGCGAAAGTTGCCTGATGATTTAATGCACCAAATGATACGCTTTAGTGACCTAAAAACCTTCTGGAACAGGATTCATCATGGAATGAAAAAGTCTGATAAATGTGATATTGCTAAAAGAGCAGAATATTGCGGATGCTAGAAACCTGATATTCTGGTACGTCTATTTGCACAAATTAATTTCAGATAAAATTGAATGAAACTTGATCCTGACTTGAGGGATCGTTGATCATCTCATATCCCATGAACCAAATCAGCTGAAAATGATGGTTGCCCTCCTGAGGTTTTAACAATAACGAAGTTTGTTTAAGAAAAACACTGGCATAATATCTAAATTTTAGGATGATGGTAACAAACCTTTTGAATTTTGCCATTTAAGTTTGTGATTAGAGTTCGCTTAGCTCACTGCATTCCTCAGTATTTATTATTTGGCTGGAGAGTTTAATTGCCCCCCCCTCTATTGTGTGTAAAAACCCTTTCTAAATGTGCATTGCTCTGTCTGTAACTCATTTCCTGAGTATTGATTACTGTTCGTGCAATTTAGTTATTTTTTTAATTGGTCATGGGATGTGATAAGCCCCATTGACTTCCCTATAGCCAATTTTCTGTCATTCACTCCTGAATTTCTGTTACTGTTTGTAGCTCTCCCTCAGGTGGCACAATGGCACAGTGATCTCACAGCGCCAGGGACCTGGTTTCAATTCCAGCCTTGGGTGACTGTCTGTATGGAGTTTGCACAATTCTCCCTATGTCTGTGTTGGGTTTCTTCCAGGTGTTCTGGTTTTCTCCAACAGTCCAAAGATGTGCAGGTTAGGTGGATTGGCCATGCTAAATTGCTGGTTAGTGTCAGGGGGATTAGCAGGGTAAATACGTGGGGTTATGGGGATCGGCACTGGGTGGGATTGTTGTTGGTGTAGGTGTAGTGTGCTGAATGGCCTCCTCCTGCATTGTAGGGATTCTGCATTGTCTGGGGCTAAGCCCTCACTGTATATTTTTATATATATATATATCATCCTGGCGAATCGAGAAAATTATTTTTCTTGAATCGGGACCAAATCAAAGCTTTAAATTGACTGAAGCCATTACTGGCTATGACTTGCACAAAAAGAATTTTTGGCCTTCTGAACAGCAGCAACCTCGTTATCTATGAAGAGATGCAAATGCTCCTTGTGACTGCATCTCATTGTGGAAAAGCAGATTACCCAGCATCAGTCTTCACCCTGCTGACTCAGAGAATGCACCACTGGACTTTTGATTCTTGCCTCTGGATTTGCGTGAATCAATAATTCTTATTTTGTCTGTGCTCTTTGACTTGTACCTCTTTCTTCCCCTTATCCCTCTTTTATTGTATGAATGTAACAGGGGCTCCATAGCGATGCCTCTCCTCCCCCCCCCCCCCTCCCCCCCCCCCCCCCCCGCCACTCCCCTGTTGTCTTGAGTGTGTGTAAAATAGACTAACCCGTTTTATTTCACCTTATCTTCAGTTTGCTGTGGGGTTATTAATAGAGAATTGGATCACATTAAAACTGAGGAGTTGGAAAAATACCTCACTATGTATAAAGGGGGAAATCAAAGATCAAAAACATCTTTCTGTTTATGTGATGAGAAGAGAAATTGGGGCTGTTTAAATAAACCTCTTCCTGTCTGTAACAGTATCCACAGACAGTCTTTTTGTTAATATATTGGGAGATGGGTACAGAGACAGCTGGGCATGAAATTTATCATCGCTGGCTAGTTTGCATCATTCCACTCCCAGGTCATTGTCCTGAATGCAGAATCCACAGCTGAAGGATGACCTGCCTGCAAAGATGAGGTAACCAGTTGAGCTAACCAGCAGTCTTAGAATAAACTAATTTGATCTAAAGCAGGTTTGCTAATAAATCCGCAATTAACACGCCAGGCAGCAGCAGAAGAACTGAAATGACCTCAGGTTGCCCCAAAATGTTTGTAATGGGAGTAAATACACGCACCAGCTAATTTGCACCCAGCAAGTTCCCATGAACAGCAATGAGATGAATGACCAGATAATCTGTGTTCAAGTGTTGCTTAAAAGTATTGATGGGAAGACCAGGTGAACTACATGGTTATGAAAAGACCCTTAATGTGCAACTGAGAGGCCAAATTGCATCTCCATTTAACCTCTCATTTGAAAGATGGCACCCTGATAATGCAGTTCTCGCTCAACCTACACTGAATTGTCAGCCTAGATTGTGTGCACAAGCCTCGGAATGGACATTCAAACCTTGGCTAATGTTCCAGATGTGCCCTTTTCCTTCTTTCAGCTCATACCAATGGCTTGGATTGGTGTTGTGCTACAGTTTACTTGGAGAGTTCAAATTGTAATAGCGATGTGCACTTTTCCTTGTTTCATGCATTTTGTAGTCTGGAGCTCTGGATGGAAGTGGCTCCAACTTTCTTTCCATCACATGGCTGGCCAGGCACGTTTCCCACTCATACCACCTGCCGTTAACTTCTGGTAGAAAAATTTGCAGGCTGATACTAAACCTATTGGCTGTGTTATGAATGCACCTTCCTTAGCCATCAAGTCCTGGAGTGGGTCTTGAACCTGGAACTTCTGACTCAAAGGTAGGAATACTACTCACTGTGCCAAAAGACCTCCCAAAGGCATGGATTACTGGCAATGAGGAGTCTGTGCTGTTCGTTGATTATGGGCCACGTGAGGAGAGAGATCCCAAATGAGTTGTCAGGGAGAAAACCGGACCTCTCAGGGACAAAGGAGGGGAATTATGCTTAGAACCCAAGGGAATAGGGGAGATCCTAAATGAATACTTTGCATTGGTATTCACGAAGGAGAGGGGCGTGTTAACCGGGAGTGTCTCGGAGGGAGGTGTTGACCCGTTAGAGAAAATCTCCATTACGAGAGAGGAAGTGTTAGGTTTTTTAGGGAACATTAAAACTGACAAAGCCCCAGGGCCTGATGGCATCTATCCTCGACTGCTCAGGGAGACAAGAGATGAAATTGCTGGGCCTCTGACGGAAATCTTTGTCGCTTCTTTGGACACGGGTGAGGTCCCTGAGGATTGGAGGATAGCGAATGTGGTCCCGTTGTTTAAGAAGGGTAGCAGGGATAACCCAGGAAATTATAGGCCGGTGAGCTTGACGTCCGTGGTAGGGAAGTTGTTGGAGAGGATTCTTAGAGACAGGATGTATGTGCATTTAGAATGGAACAATCTCATTAGTGACAGACAGCATGGTTTTGTAAGAGGGAGGTCGTGCCTTACAAATTTGGTGGAGTTTTTTGAGGAAGTGACAAAAACGGTTGATGAAGGAAGGGCCGTGGATGTCGTCTATATGGATTTCAGTAAGGCATTTGACAAAGTCCCACATGGCAGGTTGGTTAAGAAGGTTAAGGCTCATGGGATACAAGGAGAAGTGGCTAGATGGGTGGAGAACTGGCTTGGCCATAGGAGACAGAGGGTAGTGGTCGAAGGGTCTTTTTCCGGCTGGAGGTCTGTGACCAGTGGTGTTCCACAGGGCTCTGTACTGGGACCTCTGCTATTTGTGATATATATAAATGATTTGGAAGAAGGTGTAACTGGTGTAATCAGCAAGTTTGCGGATGACACGAAGATGGCTGGAATTGCGGATAGCGAAGAGCATTGTCGGGCAATACAGCAGGATATAGATAGGCTGGAAAATTGGGTGGAGAGGTGGCAGATGGAGTTTAATCCGGATAAATGCGAAGTGATGCATTTTGGAAGAAATAATGTAGGGAGGAGTTATACAATAAATGGCAGAGTCATCAGGAGTATAGAAACACAGAGGGACCTAGGTGTGCAAGTCCACAAATCCTTGAAGGTGGCAACACAGGTGGAGAAGGTGGTGAAGAAGGCATATGGTATGCTTGCCTTTATAGGACGGGGTATAGAGTATAAAAGCTGGAGTCTGATGATGCAGCTGTATAGAACGCTGGTTAGGCCACATTTGGAGTACTGCGTCCAGTTCTGGTCGCCGCACTACCAGAAGGACGTGGAGGCATTGGAGAGAGTGCAGAGAAGGTTTACCAGGATGTTGCCTGGTATGGAGGGTCTTAGCTATGAGGAGAGATTGGGTAGACTGGGGTTGTTCTCCTTGGAAAGACGGAGAATGAGGGGAGATCTAATAGAGGTATACAAGATTATGAAGGGTATAGATAGGGTGAATGGTGGGAAGCTTTTTCCCAGGTTGGAGGTGACGATCACGAGGGGTCACGGGCTCAAGCTGAGAGGGGCGAAGTATAACTCAGACATCAGAGGGACGTTTTTTACACAGAGGGTGGTGGGGGCCTGGAATGCGCTGCCAAGTAGGGTGGTGGAGGCAGGCACGCTGACATCGTTTAAGACTTACCTGGATAGTCACATGAGCAGCCTGGGAATGGAGGGATACAAACGAATGGTCTAGTTGGACCAAGGAGCGGCACAGGCTTGGAGGGCCGAAGGGCCTGTTTCCTGTGCTGTACTGTTCTTTGTTCTTTGCTGACTCCATGTGAAAATCCAATGGATTAGCAAACCCATATCTGAGGGAAATGAGTGGAGAGAGTTGTTCAAAGTGAGAGTATGTTCAGGCAGATGGAAGATGATGGTAGTGTCGAGGAACCAGTTTGACCTGTTGTTTAAGAAAGGACTAGAGGACTCGGAGGCCATTCTAGATATGGTGCCAATGTAGAAGGACTGCCGGTGAAAGAAAGAGAACTGGTCAACCTGAAATCATCATAGCGGAAAGAGGCAACAGAAGAGTCAGAGTTCAAAGTAGATTGAGTGAAAACAAATGATTAAAGACTAACAGCCAGCTGAGAGGACATAATTTTGATGGTACAGGAGAAGCTGAAATAATGATCCAGATATTTATTGGGCTGTATTTTGGGAGTGGTGGAGGGTTTATGGATGAGAAACCTGTAATTACTGGTTCTCTAGATGGATTGCAATTTTTAAATATGCAGGATGTTTTATCATTTATTTCAGCCATTTACCTGTCTGCTTGGCAGAAAGGTCTGCAGCACATGATATCATCCAAACAGAGAGCTGATAACGGTGGGCCAGATCATAGTTATGGGGTTTTTGGTGGGGTGAGGCGGGAGAATCTGATCTGAGGAAGAAAATTATGGTGGGGGTTGGGAATGGTAACTGGGTGGGGCCGGGGGGGGGTGAAATAGTAGTTTGGGGTGCTGGTGAGGAGGGCAGTTGGTTTGGGGGGGTTGCGGGATAAGTTTCATTGACTTGGTGGAAGCATTGCTGCTCCTTTTGGTCCTTGAAGCAGTGCTGCAAAGGTACTTGGCTTATCCCTGTTTGTGTGTGAAGTGCATTAGTGTGGGAGAACACAATATGGCTGTTTAGACAGGGATAAAAACAGCATTCACTCCTATCATTAGCCAAACACCATCGTTCACTGGGTGACCAGCAGCCGAGGCGACAAGTGATCTACAGAAGGGTATTTCTGCATTGAACTGAATTCCTAATGGAGATATGAATATGAAATTGGAGCTCTCATGGTTGCCAAAAGTACTGGATTTTCCAATTCCCAGGAAATGTCCTGAAGCCTGGTTTACTTGCGTCTTGACATGCAGGGCAAGATCTTAGCTGCGTCTCCCATCATCTACTCAGTGGCTGCATTTGAGCTCCATGTTCTTGAGTAGCTCCTTCCCAGTGATAGTGGGGGCTCTGATCTTCTTTCAATTCAATCAGCCCCTACTTCCGCCTCCCAAGAGGAAGCAGAGCTTTCCTTTATTTACATCTTCCACTAGTTTCCCCTCCTGAAGATCCCATTGGGTTATCATTCCTTCTTGGGCTTCAATTCAAAGGTGACAATCCAGCACCTCATGTGCCCAATCTTCATGTGAGTCCAGTCAGTGGAGGGGTGATTCGGCAATTTGTGCTTCCAGCATGAGCCCATAATAGGGTGGTATGGTGTCACAGTGGTTAGCACTGCTGCCTCACAGCGCCAGGCACCCAGGTTCAATTCCTGGCTTGGATCACTTTCTATGCGGAGTCTGCACATTCTCCCCGTGTCTGCTTGGGTTTCCTCCTGGTGCTCCGGTTTTCTCCCAGTATCCGGAAGGCATGCATTGGCCATGCTAAATTCTCCCTCCGTGTACCCGAACAGGTGGCAGAGTGTGGTGACTAGGGGGTTTTCACAGTAACTTAATTGCAATGTTAATGTAAGCCTACTTGTGACATTAGTAAACTTAATAAAAGCAGGGAGCAGGGGCGAGAGCTATGACTGTGGCCTAGCTCCTCACTAGAACCACAGGATTAGGAAAATACCCTTCTTATGTTGGCAGGTTATTTGGTCATCTCACATACCAGTTCCAATTAGCTACCATAAAGATCTTAAGAATATTCTGTTATGTTCTAGGGCTGACTGACAAAACGTTCATCTCATTAGTGCAGATATGGTGTGCTTCATGATTGGATTCAGTAAGACCTTTTGCCTCCTTTCCTCCATTTGCTCTCTGGCCCTTTTACCCCTTCCCATCCGCCATCTTTCTCCACCCCAGTTTCTTCTACCTTCCTTCATCTCTCTGTACAATCCCTTATTGTACTCATTTAGCGAGTTGTGCGGAAAGAGCATGAGAGCATGGAAGTGGGATTAATTGGAGTCAGCAGAGGCATAATTGGCTGAATGGTCTCCTGCTGTGCCATATCATTCTATGATTCTATCCAGGAATGAGACAAACATAAATACAGGGCAGGGTTTGTACCATCGTTTCCCAGAGAGGCTTGTTTCTCATTTTATTTTAACTCTGCTGCAGGTCGAGTCATCGTATTCAATTTATTTTTAAAAGCTTTATGCTTAATGTTCTAATCCCACAACCCATCTGCACTGATTACATTTATATGTTTTTACTACTGAGTGGCAATGGAGTATACAGAAACCATTTCTGAAAGCATTATGTGTGTCTCTGGAGATTGAGTAAATTCCTTCAAGATCGAGGTTTTTAAAAATCTTTTATGGGATGTGGGCATTGCTGGCTGTGCCAGCATTAATTGCCATCTCTGATGTCCTTGAACTAAGTTTCAGAGGCATTTAAGAATCAAACATATTGCTGTGGATCTGGAGTCGCATGTCAGCCAGACCAGATAAGGATGGCAGATTTCTTTCCCGAAAGGACATTAGTGAACCAGATGGGCTTTTAAAACAATTGACAATAGTTTCATGGTCAGCATTAGACTTTTCATTCCAGATTTTTACTAAATTCAAACTTCACCTGCCATGGTGGGATTTGAACCAAGGACCCTAGAGCATTACCCTAGGTCTCTGAATTACTAGTCCAGCAACAAAACCACTATGCCAGTTCCTCCCTTGCTCAATTTGGATACCCATCGCTAATGGCTGTCAATGTGCAAAATCACATTTCAAGAAGAGCTGTGGCAAACTTCCCATTATTTCAACAGCAGGAAACATGACATGTTGCTGTGTTTCACTGTCAGTCAGTAAAGACCTCCTTTCCTGCTTACAGTCTGTAGGTTTTCAAATGTTAAGCTTGACTTCGTCCAGCCATAACTTCTTGACTAACTTCACCGTGCCTCCAACTCATGCTGTCAGCCTCGTGCTGTCCGGAGTGCAGGTTTTAGTCCTTCAATGAAAAAGAAGTGAGACCAGCATTTATCACCTTCACCAGTGATGCCCCACTCGATGGAGTGGGCCCACACTCAGCACACTTAGATATGTACAAACCTAAATCAACCCCAACGAGGATCCAAACACTGTCAATTGATGTACACCCTATTCTCCGATTAGAATCTAATAAAGGAAGCCTTAGCTCATTCAATCCTATTGTATGATTTTCGATTGAACCAAACACATTCCACTTCACTGTCATTGTGTAAATACCGAATTGACCAATCTCTTTCTGCCCACTTCCATTACCGCAGCAAATAAGCAATCATTTCACTGTAAATTCAGTGTCACTTAGTTCAGTGACGTCAGCAGAGATCATGGCTGGAGTTTTACCGTTCCACCCGCCATGGAAAAAGGTTCGTTGATCTTGGGCAGGATTTTACGGTTTTGGGATGAGCGAGGCCTTAAAATCCCGCCCCCAGGTGTTCCAGTCCTGGAGTGGAGCCCCTTGTTTCAGAAAGACTTCACCTATATTTTCTCAATTCAAAGCAAAAAATACATATTTTAGAATCGTTCATTCCAGGTCAGCTGCAGGTAACAGTCTCATTATTCTGGTTCATTGTAATTTAAGGGAGGATTCGTAGTTTGAAAGGACAGTGGATTAAACAGTACTTTGTCATGCCTAACAATGTTCCGAAATTAAGTTGGAATGCAGCAAGATTAGAGACTTCCAACATTGCTTTTAGCAGGCTTGCATCTCATGCAGTTGAAGTCTTCCAAAACAAATAACTTGGACTGAAAGAATGCCACAGTGTAATGACAGTAACTTGTTATCATGGAGATCTGGTGGCACAGTGGGTAGCACCGCATGCCTCTTAACCGATAGCTCTTGGTTCGAGTTCCACCTCAGGACTTGATGGCTGAGGAAGGTGCGGTCATAATGCAGTCGAATGGGTTGAGTGCCAACCTGCAAATACTTCCAAGCACGCCAATGGCTGGCGGTCAGAGCAGGAGAAAATGCTTGATGTGGAGTGGCGCCTTTCAAACTATAAGCCCTTGGTGACAGACTAGTGACCTGTTCCAGGAATTACTAGCTATGGAAACAGACAAACATCTGCCTTAGTGCACCACGAAGTGCGGGAAGAGAATCAGAATTGGACCTTGTTATCATATACTGAGATGGCGCGCTAAAGGCTGGTTCTGCGTCACATGCCACAATTTAATTTTTCTTCAATTTTCTTCCACTCCTAATTCCCCTCTCCTCCTTTTTCACATTGGCATTCTGACTGAGATACAATTCCACAGGGACTGGATAGCTTCCACACTATGGAAACAACAATTTTTCAATTGTGTGAACCTCAAATTTGTTGGAAGCCTATCTGACAACGAGAGGCATTACAGCTACACCTGAATACATTTCACCTGATATCTATTTTCTCAGCAAGGTATCAGTAGCATGAAGCCTGGGAAATGTTCTCCCCTCCTCAGGCTAATAACTCTGTGGTCAAGCGGCATCTCAGTTGCAACTCCAGCTGAGACCAGTGAACTCAACCTGGACTGAGTGTCAAATCTGGGACATTACAGACCTATATGCCTCAATATCAAATGAACCAATGCTTTGAGTCGTGGCAGAATGACAGAGGGAAATTATGACGCAAATTCATATGCATGTGCCAGAATCACTTTTCAAATTCAAACTGTATTTGACTTCTGAACCTCTCACTATTGCAGTGACATTTATAGTAATTGTTTTTATTCAGCAGGTGTTCATGTAACTTGGACTTCTATAGCACAGGAAAGCTTTGCATTTATATTTAATTTATGTTTTGTTGGCCTTGCTTACGTCAATGGAAATAGTTTTCTTGTAAAAAGTAACATACAACAGCAGAGTTTGAGAGGAAGAGACTCTTAACTCTCTAGTTAGAGAGTTACAATGAGGAAAGGAAGAGAGAAACAGTAGAGAGAGATGCAGGCAGACAAAGGAGGAGCAACGGAGACAAAGACGCCAACAGAAAAAGGAAATGAAAGGGACAGAGATAGGGAGGAATACAAAATATAAAGACGGTATCTAATAGAGGCAGAGGGAAAGAGAGAGGGAGAAAGGGAGCAAGGTATTGAGATGGACAAAGGCAGAGAAAAAGAGGCTCTTGAACAATCTCAGTCCATGATCACAACATTTGATTTCCTGAGAAATGGAGACCTGAATCTGTGCTAATGTCATATCAGTAGGCATGAGCACAAGGCGCTGGGGACAGAAAATCTGCAAAATCCCTGGAAAAACAGTGAACAAGTGGAAGAATCCCCACAGAAATTCACCCTCAGAGATCTCTACCACTGCCCTCAGGATATAAGAGATGAGGGGTTTGACTTCTGAAGAGAGATTAAGCAGGTTAGACCTATACTCCCCAGAGTTTCGAAGAATGAGAGGAGATCTAATTGAGGTGTACAACATGATAAGGGGGATTGACAAAGTAGACTTGGAGAGGATGTTTCCTTTGTAGTGCAATCTAGAACAAGAAGACATAGTTTTAGGATAAGGGGTAGCAGATTTATAACAGAGATGAGGAGAAATTACTTCTCTCCAAGGGTCGTGTGTGTCTGTGGAATTCATGACCTCACAGCGAGGTGGGTGCTGGGACTTTGAGTAAACTTAAGAAATAAACAGCTTTTTAATTAGTAAGGATTTGAAGGGCTATGGTGAATGACCAGGGAAGTGGAGTTGAGACCAAGATGAGATCAGCCATGATTATATTAAATGGCAGAGCAGGCTCAAGGGGCTGAATTGGCTATTCCTGCTCGTAGTTCTTATGATTATATCTTACAATGAGTTACCTGGGAGTGATTTGGGCCCAGTTACCTGGGATAATTATGTAGGGAGTAACAGATACCTGGGAGTGAATATTCCATTGGCTGAGGTCATATACAATATTGTAATATATCTGTACTGAAGCCTGTGCGTTGTTTTAATAAAGGGGTTAATCTAAGTGCAAAAATAGCATGTGATTACCTTCATCCATAAAATGTACCTATCAGAATTTCTGTTCATCAGCGACTCATACTAAAACTAAGTCTCTCCGTGATGAGTTATTTTTTTGGGCTCCTGTGAGACATTTTTCCATCTTAACCTTGTATATTCTTATAATATGCATTATACATAGTCTTACACCAAAGCAATATACACTACATAATAAAATCAAAATACGGCAAATGCTGAAAATCAGAACTAAGAACAGTAAATGCAGGAAAAACTCAGCAGGTCAGGCAGCTTGTGTGGAGAGAGAAACGGAGTTAATGGCTGGAATTTTACAACCCCGCCTGCCACGGGATTTTTAGCAGGCGAGGGTCGGACAATGGGAAGATCCATTGATTTTACGGTTTCAGGACGAGCGGGGTCATAAAATCCCGCCCATAGTTTTGCGCTCATATGACGCTAAAGAGAGAGAGAAATGTGATGGGTTTTATACTGTTGATCTGTTGGAGAGAGGATGTGAGGCCGCTGGAGCAAAATAGGTCAGGGATTGATGGGAGCTCTGGGAAGCTTTGACAAAACAAGACAAAGGGGATGGTAATGATAGTGTTAGAGACTAAAGCAGGTGCAAACAGTGACATAAAGGTCAGATAGCAGAATGTGTTATTAGCACAACAAAGAGCAGCAGATCCGAAAGCACGACATGAGAACAAGTTGTAGACTGGCCCTGTAGGGGGAGGGTGTTGGGGAAAGAAATATCAAAATGGAGGAGAGTTCATGGTCGGAAGTTATTGAACTCCAGGTTAGGTCCAGGTGGCTGCAATGTGTCACATTAGAAGACGGGGTACTTTTCCTCCAGTTTGTCCCAGGCTTCACTAGAACATTGCAGCAGTGTGTGAACAGAAATGTGGTCAGATAATGAATTGAAATGGCAAGTCGACAGCAAGGTCGGGGTCATGCTTGCAGACTGAGCAAAGTGGTCACCCAGTCTGCATTTAGCATTCCCCAGTGTAGAGGAGACCGCATGAGAGCAGGGAATGCATTAGACTAAATTGAAAGAAGTGCAATTGAGTCATTGCTTTGCCTGAAACAAGTGTTTAGGGTGAGGAGGCAGGAGGTAAAGGCACAGGTATTATGCCTCCTGTGATTGCATGGGAAGGGGATGGGGTTTTGGGGTGCGAGAGGAGTGCATCATGGAGGGAATATATACATTGAATCTCCATTATGCACAAAATATGCAGTCTAATCTTCTATGCCTATACTGTTACCATATACTTTGTGATATATGCTTAATTGTAATGCACATTTTTCACTATAGAATCGCATAGGTTAAAGTGTGTACAATACTTTGTACCTTTATATTTTTAGCATTAGTCTATGGCTGAAAGAAAGAGGAGGCAAGAGGGATATAGTGAGAATTAGTAAGTGGGCAAGAATGTGGGAGATAGAAAACAGTCTGGAGAAATGTGAAGTTATTCACTTAAGTAGAGAGAATAGAAAGCAGTGACAGTGAGAGGCTGGAAAATGGTGATGTTCAGAGTGACCTGGGTGTCCTTGTAACATTACAGAAAAGTCTCATGCAGGTACAGTAAGCAATTAAGAGAGAAATTGGTATGTCAGCACGATGAAGAGTCATCCAGACTCAGTGTTAACTCTGTTCCCTCTCCACAGTTGCTGTCAGACCTGCTAAGATTTTCCAGCATTTTCTGTTTTTGTTTCGGATTCTAGTATTCGCAATAATTTGCTTTTATATTGGCATGTATTCGAAGGAATTGGAGAATAAGAGTTAGGAAGTCTTAATGCAATTGTATAGGGCATTAGGGACAGTATACTTAGAATACTAGGAACAATTTTGGTATTTTTATCCGAGTCTGAAGTCTGTGGGAATCCAACCTGTAAGTTAGTTCTTCAATCTTGGGGAAGCTGAAGTTGGGAACAGTTTGACGAGTAAGTTTTAAAGCTGTTGCCAGTGCCCATCTCTTTTAAACATTTGTGTGGTTATAGTTGCCAGATGACTTCAGTATGAATGCTTGGCTAATGTTCAAGAATGGATAATACACTTGGTTCAGCACATGAGTGGCAGTGTCCTCCAGAAGCAAAATCAGTATGGAGTCGACCTGCTTCATACTAGCCCACTCTGCAGACATATGGGACTTCTGCTCCTCACAGGCGAGGAGATCCCACCCTCTGGAGCTGCCAGCTAATCCAATTGGCTGGACATTCGATCAGTCCCAGTGGCACCGAGAGCACATTAGTGGCTGCTGCTGGGAGTGCAAGCAGGCCCAAGAAGAAGGCCCATGGATTTTAGGAGGGAGTGTTTGGGCAGTTTAGGCTGGGTGGCAGGAACATGGTGTGTTTTAAAGAGCATGCAGGTAGGAAGAGAGGGGTGGGTACTATCTTAGGGTGGGGTGATGCACCATCAATCGAGCAAAGACTAGTTTGTATGCAAGAACAAATAGGCTTTTATTAGCAAAAGACTTGGAGCACACCCATGCCGATGAACTGGTCCAGACTGAGGCAGGGGGGTGGGGAGCAGTCGCCTTTATACCTGGACTGGGGGGGAGGGAGGAGTCTCAGGTAGGGCCAGCAGGAATGTGTCCAGGCATGTCACATATACAGGTAATAAGCTAACAGTGTTTTACCACATTCACCCCCTGTTTAAAAAAGAGTTCAGCGGGGGTGAGGTGGGTGGAACGATATTTACAGAATTACAAATTTAGTCTCTCTGGGAGCTTGATCTGCTGCTGCGACCGCCGTAGTGCCGGTTGTGGTGTCGGTTCAGGTGGCCGCGGTGTTGGTTCAGGCGCCAGGTCGTAGTCGCTCGAGTCGTCTGTAGTCCCTTCAGATTGTTGGGTGCGTGGTGGCGGCTCCTGGGGCTCAGGCGTGCTGTATACGGGGGCTAGGGGAGCGTGCTGTGGCCCTGGTGCTGTATGGACAACGTTGGGGGTGTGGGGTTGTGGGTCGTAGTGGTCTCTGGGGCACCTGCGGGTGCCAGGTCTCGAATAGAGACCGTGTCCTCCTGTCCGTTGGGGTATGCCACATAGGCGTATTGGGGGTTGGCGTGGAGGAGTTGGACCCTTTCGACCAGGGGGTCCGACTTATGGGTCCTCACGTGCTTCTGGAGCAGGACAGGGCCTGGGGATGTCAGCCACGACGGTAGTGAGGTCCCCGAGGAGGACTTTCTGGGGAAAACAAACATTCTTTCATGAGGGGTAGCATTGGTAGCTGTGCAAAGGAGTGATCTAATCAAGTGTATTGCATCAGGGAGGAGGACCTCTTGCCAGCGGGTGACTGGAAGACCTTTAGATCTCAGAGCTAGTAAAACGGCCTTCCAGACTGTCGCGTTCTCCCTCTCTACCTGTCCGTTCCCCCTGGGGTTGTAGCTGGTGGTCCTACTCGAGGCTATGCCTTTGGAGAGCAGGTACTGTCGCAGCTCATCACTCATAAAGGAGGATCCCCGGTCGCTATGGATATAGCTAGGGAAACCGAACAGGGTGAAGAGACTGTGCAGGGCCCTGACGACCGTGGCAGGGAATAGCGAAGGGGAAACGTGAATATTCGTCAATGATGTTGAGGAAGTATATGTTGCGGTCAGAAGAGGAGAGGGGGCCTTTGAAGTCGACGCTTAGGCGTTCGAAAGGGCGGGTGGCCTTTATGAGGTGTGCTCTGTCTGGCCGATAGAAGTGCGGCTTGCACTCTGCGCAGACCTGACAGTGTCTGGTTATAGACCTGACTTCCTCAATGGAGTAGGGCAGGTTGCGGACTTTAATAAAATGAAAAAACCTGGTGACCCCCGGGTGGCAGAGGTCGTTGTGGAGAGTCTGCAATTGGTCTATTTGTGCGCTGGCACATATTCTCCGGGACAGGGTGTCTGGGGGCTCATTGAGCTTCCCGGGCCGGTATAAGATGTCATAATTGTAGGTGGAGAGCTCAATTCTCCACCTCAATATTTTATAATTTTTGATCTTGCCCCGCTGCATGTTGTTAAACATGAACGCAACTGACCGTTGGTCCGTGAGTAGGGTGAATTGTTTACCAGCTAAGTAGTGGCGCCAGTGCCGTACAGCTTCCACTATGGCTTGGGCCTCCTTTTCGACAGAGGAGTGTCGAATTTCAGGGCCTTGGAGGATTCGTGAGAAGAAGGCCACGGGTCTGCCAGCCTGGTTAAGGGTGGTGGCTAGGGCGAAGTCAGACGCATCGCTCTCCATCTGGAACGGGATGGATTCGTCTGCAGCGTGCATCGTGGCCTTCGCGATGTCTGCTTTGATGCGGTCGAAGGCCAGGCGGGCCTCTGCTGTCAGGGGAAAAGAGGTGGATTTGATGAGCGGACGGGCTTTATCTGCATAATTGGGGACCCACTGGGCGTAATACGAGAAGAAGCCCAGGCATCTCCTCAGTGCTTTGAGGCTGGTGGAGAGGGGGAGTTCCAGGAGGGGACACATGCGGTCGGGATCGGGACCGATGACCCCGTTTTCCACAACACAACCAAGGATGGCGAGGCGGTGTGTGCGGAATACACACTTCTCATTATAGGTCAGATTTAGGAGTGTGGCGGTGTGGAGGAATTTGTGGAGGTTGGCGTCGTGGTCCTGCTGATCATGGCCGCAGATGGTGACGTTATCCAGGTACGGGAAGGTGGCCCGCAGCCCGTTCTGGTCTACCATTCGGTCCATCTCAAAACCGAGACCCCGTTGGTGACGCCGAAGGGGACCCTGAGGAAGTGATAGAGGCGGCCATCCGCCTCGAAGGCAGTATATTGGCGGTCCTCCGGGCGGATAGGGAGCTGGTGGTATGCAGATTTTAAGTTGATGGTGGAGAACACCCGATATTGCGCAATCTGATTAACCATGTCAAATATGCGGGGAAGGGGGTACGCGTTCAGCTGCGTGTATCGGTTAATGGTCTGACTGAAGTCAATGATCATGCGATGTTTCTCCCCAGTTTTAACAACTACTACTTGGGCTGTCCAGGGGCTGGTACTGGCCTCAATGATCCCCTCCCCTAGGAGCCGTTGCACTTCGGACCTGATAAAAGCTCTGTCTCCAGCACTGTACCGTCTGCTCTTGGTGGCGATGGGCTTGCAATCGGGGGTGAGATTTTCAAACAGTGAGGGAGGGGCGACTTTAAGGGTCAAGAGGCTGCAGGTGGTGCGCGGTGGGCGATCTAAGAACTGCTGTTTGCAAACGGAGAGCGGGGGGAAAAGGCCCATTATACTCCATGGTGACGCTCTTGAGGTGACTCGGGAAATCTAGCCCCAGGAGTACGGCAGCGCAGAGTTGTGGCAGCACGAGGAGCTTGAAATTTTTGTACACTGTGCCCCGTACAGTCAGGGTCGCCACGCAGTACCCGAGGACATCCACCGAGTGGGACTTTGAAGCCATGGAGATCGTTTGCTTCCACTGGCAGTACTGACAGGGTGTAGCGACTCACTGTGTTCGGGTGAATAAAGCTCTCTGTACTCCCACAGTCAAACAGTTTGTAATGCGACCGTTTACCTCTATGTCCATCATGGACCTGGCGAGTTGGTGAGGCCTGGATTGGTCCAGCGTAATCGAAGCCACTGTTGGATTTTGCGAGTAGTCGCATGCGGCTGACGGCGTCCAAGATGGCGGCCCGCACGGCCCACACGCGGTTGATGGCGTCCAAGATGGCAGCCCGCACGGCCCATACGCGGCTGATGGCGGCCTGCATGGCCCACACGTGGCTGATGGCGTCCAAGATGGCGGCCCGCACGGCTCTCACGCGGCTACCGGCGCCCATGATGGCGGCCCCCGCGGGTTGCACGTGGTGCTACTGGGCTTGGAGGTCGATTTCGCTCTGCATACCTTCACGTAATGGCCCTTCTTTCCACACCCGGAGCAGATCGCATCCTTCACCGGGCAGCGTTGTCGGGGGTGCTTCCCCAGGCCGCAGAAGTAGCACTTCGGGCCTCCGGAGACTGCCGCACGGTCGGGTCATTGGTGGGACGTGACGTGGCGCAGGCCTGCGGCCCTCCCGAGTATAGAGGTGGCGGCGGCCGCGGTGTCCACGATGCGCCCCCTTGGTCGGGTGTGTAGGCCTCGAGATTACGGAAGGCCACCTCTAACGAGTCGGCAAGCGCCACAGTCTTTTGTAGGTTCAGCCCACCCTGTTCCAGCAGTCGTTGTTGGATATAGTTTGACCTGATACCCGTGACATAGGCATCTCTGATTAAGTCCTCAGTGTTTTGGGCGGCTGTTACGGTCTTGCAGTTGCAGGCCCTGCCAAGTGCTCGTAACGCACGCAGGAATTGATCACCCGATTCTCCTGGCTGTTGTCTGCGAGTAGCCAGAAGATGTCTGGCATAGATTTCATTAGACTGACCTTTTAAAAGTTCGATCGCATCCGTGTAAGTTTCAGCGTCTCTAATCATCGAGAATACTTGATTGCCTACCCGGGCGTGGAGCACGTGTAGCTTATCGGTTTCAGTCCGGACGACGGAGGAGGAGGTGAGGAAAGTTTCGAAAGAGCGCAGCCAGTGATCGAAGCTGTTAGAGGCTTCTACAGCTGGAGGGTCCAGTTCGAATTTGTCGGGTTTTAGTATCTGCTCCATCCCAAAACTTTTGCTAATAAAATTGATGCACCATCAATCAAGCAAAGACTAGTTTGTATGCAAGAACAAATAGGCTTTTATTAGCAAAAGACTTGGAGCACACCCATGCCGATGAACTGGTCCAGACTGAGGCGGGGGGTGGGGAGCAGTCGCCTTTATACCTGGACCGGGGTTTGGGGGGGGAGGAGTCTCGGGTAGGGCCGGCAGGAATGTGTCCAGACATGTCACATATACAGGTAATAAGCTAACAGTGGTTTACCACAAGGGCCTGTCTCCCAAAATGCAAAGGGCACTAGCCCTAAAGATTGTACCCACTCCTCCTTCCAAACCTTTGAAAAAGTTGTTCTTTTAGGAAAGTAGCCCACCCAGTTGCCCACACCAACTGTGTATGGCGTGGGCAATGTATTATCGGAATCACTTGGCTTGTTGATGAGCTCAACTGACCCCTAATTATTTAAATATGGTGGGCGCGCTGCTGATTCCAGTGCCCAACCACCCCCTGTATAATGAGGGCAAATAAAATGCAGCCCAAGAATTATTATAAAAACCCAACTGTTATATTAGTGCTTTTTAGCAAAGGACACCTATCATCCATAGCTAGCCTGGCCTATATCTAACTGTAGTCCCAAGCCACTATGGTTGATTCTTTAATTCTCTACAAGTGTCCTGTTACTACCTTCCTACTGGGAAATGAGGAATAGACCATACATGCCAGCATTGCCAATGATGCTCCAACACTCAAAATAATTTTAGAAACAAATAATGCTCCCTCTTTGCCCTCTCTCCCAAATCAGTTGGTGTAGATTAGATGCAGAGTGCAATTCCCTCCACACTGTCTGGTTAAATTTCAGATGCTATTTCAGATGCTATTTAAAGAGATGCTCAGCTGCTGTCAGGTGAAAGTTGTGTCAATCTCTCTCGGGCACTTTTCTTGTTCTTTTGGCCTTAAAGGGTGTGAAAGGTGCTTGTAGTTGCAAAGTTCTGAGTTGTTGTGGCACATAGCAGTTTTTTTCTTGGTGAGGGCCCATTTAGGAATCTTCAGGAGGAGGGAACAAGCAGCAGCCCGAGGAAGAACAAATAGATCTCCCCACGTTCGGAGGAATGGTTCCCCTGCACCCAACAGAATATATAGACCCAGAACAACTTACCCTACCACTTTCTGAGAGACAATGCATATGAAGGCTTCAGTGGTGACTGGGTTATGTCACATTCTGCAAGCAGATGTACAGCTTCCTGTATCCAAGGTCACGGCAATGCTGAGCCTCCACTTTTATACTGTCACAAGGAATAGCAACAAGTCTGCAGTCCACCTTTGTACAGGTGACTTGCTAAAGCAAATACTTTCATCACTTTCTGTACGGAAATTAGGGACTGCAGGATTGGGATTGTGGGTTCGCCTCAATTG
Source organism: Mustelus asterias (assembly GCF_964213995.1). Taxonomy (NCBI): domain Eukaryota; kingdom Metazoa; phylum Chordata; class Chondrichthyes; order Carcharhiniformes; family Triakidae; genus Mustelus; species Mustelus asterias. The sequence continues at coordinate 72,235,475 of NC_135803.1, read as the reverse complement.
CAGGATTTCCTAAAATTCAGTAGGTCATTGACAGCAAGTGTGGCATTGCGACATTCTATGCAATTCATGAATTGGAAGATCTCCCATTCTATTCATGTGCAAAAGGAATTTAGTAATCATAGAGCCTCACACGGTTGTGTGTCCATGTTTTTGGCAGTTGCAATTATGTTTTTATGTTGTCTTAATCGTTGACCCCCTACTCTTTCTCCCTGAACAGCTAGACCATTATGGACTTGGTGTTTGACCTTTCTTAGAATTCCAGGATTGGCAATGAAATTCTGCCAAAACATGGAGCAGGCTGTTGAAGTCCTCCAGTGAATCAGATGCCTGGAGATGTTTGGTGGCTTCTTTCCACACAAATAGTCCAGAAAGTGTGTTCGCTGTATGATTGTGGCTTGCTGCATCATTTTGTTTTGTAACAAAGGCAAGGTGGGCCCCAGCTTTGTAAGGGGGTCTTTAGCAATGAAGGTGGAGAGGACACTGAATACTTCAAGGACAATGAGGAATGAACAGTTTCTTACAAACCAATTATTCGGTAAGAACTCAGTGAAGAGAATTTCAGCTGAACAACCTGAAGGGCAGGACAAGTAAGAAAATTGATGAGAAAAATAAAAATGAGGAAATTATCAAGTAACAGCAGGCAGTGTTGGCAAAGCAATGAACTACCTCTGTCATCAGGACACTGCTCCTCCACTCTTCTCTCCCTGACAATTCTGCCTTTTTTTTCAACTGTATCACTAACATGGGATGACTATTTTGAGATGTGTTGAACAGGCGCAAGAAAATAATGTAATGATACCGAGATTCAGCTACCTTGAATCTGGGAGCATTGCCAATATCTCTCTTACAGAAGAGACTGTGGCCAGTGGTTAAAACATAGGTTTGCCGAGCAGAGCTGTTAACAGGGCTGGGATTCGGGTTTCACACTATTATACCTGGAAGTGAATCATTTGCTGAAGCTGTGATGTTAGTATCAGGAATGTGTAATGACCCTATTCTTCCTGGAACAGTAGAAGGCGGCCAGTCAACAGCTCAAATCTAATCCACTCACTAACTGTATTGAGCCTCAGTCTATCAGCAGTGCTGCTTGTTAGATTCTAGAAACGATCATGTGTGTGCCATTCTTGTATTATTCTAAGAGTGTTTTTCTGCAATGAGTTGATCTGTCCAAGTTATAGCCTGTTACTGTTCATAATGATACAATCCAGCCCTAGGACATTGCTGTAGGAGTTCTTCAGAGCAGTATTGGCACAACCCCTCTTTAGCTGCTTCATCAAATAACCTTCTTTCCATTATAAGGTCAGGATGTTCGCTGATGATTGCACAATGACCTGTTCAATTTGCAGCTCCTCAGCTACTGAGGAGATCTGGACAACATTCAGGCTTGGGCTGATAAATGTAACATTCATGCCACACAAGCGCTGAGCAATTAATGACTTCCTCAACCAGAACGTGGGGAGATCATCATCCACATTTAATGACAAGGGAAAATCTAATCTAATGACCTCCCCATGACATTCAGAGGCATTACCGTTGCTGCTTATCGTCTCTCACTTTCAACACCCGAGGGTTGCAATTGACCAGAAAATGGAATGGGCAAAACGCATAAATATTCTGGCTACTAGAGTCGGTCACGGGCTAGGAATTTTGCAGTAAAGCTCACCTCCTGACTCCCCAAAGCCTTTCCGCCATCTAGAACTCAAGTCCAAAGATATGCGGGTTCGGTTGATTGGCCATGCTAAATTGCCCCTTTGTGTCAGAGGGATTAGCAGGGTAAATACATGGGTTATAGGGATATGGCCTGGGTGGGAATGTTGTCAGTGCAGGCTTCATGGGCCGAATGATCTCTTTCTGCATCTATGATTTTAAGTCAGTAATGTAATGCTTCACTCTCCACTTGCCTTGATGAGTGCAGCTCCAGCAACAATCGGAAAACTATCGAGGCCAAAGCAGCCCACCTGATTGGAAACCCATCCATCATCTTAAACATTCACTCCCTCCACTGCAGTGTGTACCATATACAAGATGCACTGCAGCAACTCACTAAGGCTCCTTTGACAGCACCTTCTAAACCCATGACCTATACCACCTAGGAGAACAAGAAGCTGGTACACGTGAACACCACTGTGTCCTCTGCCAATGCAAGGTGGCCGTCTGCGCTGCGCAATAGTCTATGCAGACATCAGTCTGCTCAGTTAGAAAGAAATTAATGTCTTGATTATACACGGGATATAATTCTGGCACAAGATGGTCTTAATGCATTTGGTATTGAGTAACTGGGACAGATTTTGTTCATTATCTAACATTTAAATATGACTGCTTATAGTATAATCAAATTAAATTTGAAAAGCAGAAATGTTTTGAAAATAGTGTAACTGCAAACAACCTGTAGGGAATGACTGCAATTTGAACATTATCAACACCACAGCTTTAAACACTGTGGCTCGTCACTGCCCAATGCCTACTGCCACCTAATGCCCCCTGCCCCCATGCCCACTACAACCTAATGCCCCTGCCCTCACAGCCACTACTACCCAATGCCTTCTGCTCCACACCTATTACCACCAACTCCCCCTTGCCCATGTCCACTACCACACAAAGCCTCTGCCCCTACACTCACTCCAGGTTTAGAACATTTGTTCTTCATGTGATGAGGCTAAAATTGGGGAAAATTCCCATTAATTTCTGCGCATTCTGCCTCCTGATGTTTTTTCCCACAAATCCAGTGGATTGTCCCTGTCTCTTCAGAACCAGGAATGTGTCCAGTTGCAGTCAAAGTTAAGCTAGTTTCCTTTTTCACAGATTCAGGGTCATAGCCTGTAAAACAGTAAAGATGGTGGAGAAATACCAGAATTGTACGTCTGTGGCATTGGCCAGCAAACGCAGTCATGCAACCACCTGCAATTTCCCCTCCAATCCTGACTTTGGAACTATGTCACCATTCTTTCAACATTGCTGCGTCAAACTCCTGGAACTCTTTCCTTAACAGCACTGTGCGTGTCCCTACAACACACAAGACTGCAGTGATTCAAGAAGGCAGCTCAATGGCAATTAAATATGGGCAATAAATGTTGGTCTCACTACCGATGCTCACATCCCACGAAAGAATAAAAACATTTTTCCTTCCTATTGTAGTGATGATGTTATAGAACATAGAACAGTACAGCACAGAACAGGCCCTTCGGCCCACGATGTTATGCCGAGCTTTATCTGAAACCAAGATCAAGCTATCCCACTCCCTATCATCCTGGTGTGCTCCATGTGCCTATCCAATAACCGCTTAAATGTTCCTAAAGTGTCTGACTCCACTATCACTGCAGGCAGTCCATTCCACACCCCAACCACTCTCTGCGTAAAGAACCTACCTCTGATATCCTTCCTGTATCTCCCACCACGAACCCTATAGTTATGCCCCCTTGTAATAGCTCCATCCACCCGAGGAAATAGTCTTTGAACGTTCACTCTATCTATCCCCTTCATCATTTTATAAACCTCTATTAAGTCTACCCTCAGCCTCCTCCGCTCCAGAGAGAACAGCCCTAGCTCCCTCAACCTTTCCTCATAAGACCTACCCTCCAAACCAGGCAGCATCCTGGTAAATCTCCTCTGCACTCTTTCCAGCGCTTCCACATCCTTCTTATAGTGAGGTGACCAGAACTGCACATAATATTCCAAATGTGGTCTCACCAAGGTCCTGTACAGTTGCAGCATAACCCCACGGCTCTTAAACTCCAACCCCCTGTTAATAAAAGCTAACACACTATAGGCCTTCTTCACAGCTCTATCCACTTGAGTGGCAACCTTTAGAGATCTGTGGATATGGACCCCAAGATCTCTCTGTTCCTCCACAGTCTTCAGAACCCTACCTTTGACCCTGTAATCCACATTTAAATTAGTCCTACCAAAATGAATCACCTCACATTTATCAGGGTTAAACTCCATTTGCCATTTTTCAGCCCAGCTTTGCATCCTATCTATGTCTCTTTGCAGCCTACAACAGCCCTCCACCTCATCCACTACTCCACCAATCTTGGTGTCATCAGCAAATTTACTGATCCACCCTTCAGCCCCCTCCTCTAAGTCATTAATAAAAATCACAAAGAGCAGAGGACCAAGCACTGATCCCTGCGGCACTCCACTAGCAACCTGCCTCCAATCCGAGAATTTTCCATCCACCACCACCCTCTGTCTTCGATCAGACAGCCAGTTACCTATCCAATCGGCCAACTTTCCCTCTATCCCACACCTCCTCACTTTCATCATAAGCCGACCATGGGGTACCTTATCAAACGCCTTACTAAAATCCATGTATATGATATCAACTGCCCTACCTTCATCAACACACTTAGTTACCTCCTCAAAAAATTCTATCAAATTTGTGAGGCACGACTTGCCCTTCACGAATCCGTGCTGACTATCCCGGATTAATCCGCATCTTTCTAAATGGTCATAAATCCCATCCCTAAGGACCTTTTCCATCAATTTACCAACCACCGAAGTAAGACTAACCGGTCTATAATTACCAGGGTCATTTCTATTCCCTTTCTTAAACAGAGGAACAACATTCGCCACTCTCCAGTCCTCTGGCAGCATCCCCGTGGACAGTGAGGACCCAAAGATCAAAGCCAAAGGCTCTGCAATCTCATCCCTTGCCTCCCAAAGAATCCTAGGATACATTTCATCAGGCCCAGGGGACTTATCGACCTTCAGTTTATTCAAAACTGCCAGGACATCCTCCCTCCGAACATCTATTTCCTCCAGCCTATTAGCCTGTAACACCTTCTCTTCCTCAAAAGCATGGCCCCTCTCCTTGGTGAACACTGAAGAAAAGTATTCATTCATCACCTCGCCTATCTCTACTGACTCCATACACAAGTTCCCACTACTGTCCTTGACCGGCCCTAACCTCACCCTGGTCATTCTTTTATTCCTCACATAAGAGTAAAAAGCCTTGGGGTTTTCCTTGATCCGACCCGCCAAGGACTTCTCGTGTCCCCTCCTAGCTCTCCTAAGCCCCTTTTTCAGCTCATTACTTGCTAACTTGTAACCCTCAATCGAGCCATCTGAACCTTGTTTCCTCATCCCTACATAAGCTTCCCTCTTCCTTTTCACAAGACATTCCACCTCTTTCGTGAACCATGGTTCCCTCACTCGGCCATTTCCTCCCTGCCTGACAGGGACATACCTATCAAGGACACCCAGTATTTGTTCCTTGAAAAAGTTCCACTTTTCATTAGTTCCTTTCTCTGACAGTTTCTGTTCCCAACTTATGCCCCCTAATTTTTGCCTAATCGCATCATAATTACCTCTCCCCCAATTGTAAACCTTGCCCTGCCGTACGGCCCTATCCCTCTCCATTGCAATAACAAAAGACACCGAATTGTGGTCACTATCTCCAAAGTGTTCTCCCACAACCAAATCTAACACTTGGTCCGGTTCATTTCCCAGTACCAAATCCAATGTGGCCTCACCTCTTGTCGGCCTACCCACATATTATGTCAGGAAACCCTCCTGCACACACTGCACAAAAACTGCCCCATCCGAACTATTTGACCTACAAAGGTTCCAATCAATATTTGGAAAGTTAAAGTCCCCCATGACAACTACCCTGTGACCCCCACACATATCCATAATCTGCTTAGCAATTTCTTCCTCCACATCTCTATTACTATTTGGGGGCCTATAGTAAACTCCTAACAACGTGACCGCTCCTTTCCTATTTCTAACCTCAGCCCATATTACCTCAGTGTGCAGATCCCCCTCGAAGTGCCTTTCCGCAGCCGTTAAACTATCCTTGATTAACAATGCCACTCCTCCACCTCTTTTACCAGCTTCCCTACACTTAGTGAAACATCTATACCCCGGAACGTCCAACAACCATTCCTGTCCTTGCTCTACCCACGTCTCCGTAATGGCCACAATATCGTAGTCCCAAGTACCAATCCACGCCCCAAGTTCATCTACCTTGTTCCGGATGCTCCTTGCATTGAAGTAGACACACTTCAACCCACCTTCCTGTCCACCGGTACCCACCCTTGACCCTGATACCTTCCCCAATACCTCACCACCCTCACTGACTTCTGGACTACAACTCCTTTTCCCACTCCCCTGACAAATTAGTTTAAACCCCCCTGAAGAGCCGTAACAAATTTCCCTCCCAGGATATTGGTGCCCCTCTGGTTCAGGTGCACCCCGTCCTGTTTGTACAGGTCCCACCTTCCCCAGAATGTGTTCCAATTATCCACGTATCTGAAACCCTCCCTCCTACACCATCCCTGCAACCACATGTTTAACTTCACTCTCTCCCTGTTCCTCAACTCGCTATCCCGTGGCACCGGCAACATACCAGAGATGACCACATGTTTCGTCTTGGCTCTCAGCTTCCAGCCCAGCTCCAGAAATTCCTGCTTTAAATCCCTGTCCCTTCTCTTACCTATGTCATTGGTATCAATGTGTACCACGACTTGTGACTGTTTCCCCTCCCCCTTCAGAATCCGGAAAACACGGTCTGAGACGTCACGGACCTTGGCATCCGGTAGGCAACATACCATCCGTGAGTCTCTTTTGCTGCCACAGAACCTCCTATCTATCCCTCTAACTAACGAGTCCCCAATAACTATTGCCCCCCCGCTCTGCCCCTTACCCTCCCGTGCCACAGAGACGGACACAGTGCTGGAGATCCTCTCACTGCGGCTCACCACTGGTATGTCATCCCCCTCAACCATATCCAAAGCGGAATACTTGTTGCTAAGGGGAACGACCACCGGGGATCCCTGCATGGACTGCTTCCTCCCAGCCCCTCTCACTGTCACCCATCTGTTTTCATTCCTTGGAGTAACTGTATCCCTAAAGCTTCTGTCTATGGCCACCTCTGTGTCCCTAATGATCCTAAGTTCATCCAACTCCAGCTCCAGTTCCCTAACACGGTTTTGGAGGAGCTGCAGATGGGTGCACTTCCCACAGATGTAATCAGCAGGGACACTGTCGTCGTCCCTCACCTCAAACATAGCGCAAGAGGAACATAGCACTGCCTGCACACCCATCCCCTCTAGATACCTTGCCAGTACCAGGTAGAAAGTGCAAAAATGAATTTAAACTCACCCCTGCTCGCCCTTTCTGCCTAAGCCCTGTGAGCCAAAGCCTTATAGCTCACACTCTGCTTCCCACTCACTACACTGCCCGCTCCCGACACTGTCCGCTGTATACTGCAGCCTACCTTTTATACTTTGCGCGCTTAAAAAACCCTTCCCAGACTCCTTAGCAGCCCACTTCCTGTTTTCACTTTAAACTTAAAATACTACTACAAAAGTAAAGGCCAAAAAAAACACACACTAGCTGACTAATTAAATAAATAAACAATTCATTCAATCAATCTCTCACCAGCACTGCTGCCTCCAATCACTCCCTCTCAGCTTGCTCCAGTGGAACAATGAGCAGTGGTACAGTTGCAGCGTAACCCCACGGCTCTTAAACTCCAACCCCCTGTTAATAAAAGCTAACACACTATAGGCCTTCTTCACAGCTCTATCCACTTGAGTGGCAACCTTTAGAGATCTGTGGATATGGACCCCAAGATCTCTCTGTTCCTCCACAGTCTTCAGAATCCTATCTTTGACCCTGTAATCCACATTTAAATTAGTCCTACCAAAATGAATCACCTCACATTTATCAGGGTTAAACTCCATTTGCCATTTTTCAGCCCAGCCTTGCATCCTATCTATGTCTCTTTGCAGCCTACAACAGCCCTCCACCTCATCCACTACTCCACCAATCTTGGTGTCATCAGCAAATTTACTGATCCACCCTTCAGCCCCCTCCTCTAAGTCATTAATAAAAATCACAAAGAGCAGAGGACCAAGCACTGATCCCTGCGGCACTCCACTAGCAACCTGCCTCCAATCCGAGAATTTTCCATCCACCACCACCCTCTGTCTTCGATCAGACAGCCAGTTACCTATCCAATCGGCCAACTTTCCCTCTATCCCACACCTCCTCACTTTCATCATAAGCCGACCATGGGGTACCTTATCAAACGCCTTACTAAAATCCATGTATATGATATCAACTGCCCTACCTTCATCAACACACTTATTTACCTCCTCAAAAAATTCTATCAAATTTGTGAGGCACGACTTGCCCTTCACGAATCCGTGCTGACTATCCCGGATTAATCCGCATCTTTCTAAATGGTCATAAATCCCATCCCTAAGGACCTTTTCCATCAATTTACCAACCACCGAAGTAAGACTAACCGGTCTATAATTACCAGGGTCATTTCTATTCCCTTTCTTAAACAGAGGAACAACATTCGCCACTCTCCAGTCCTCTGGCAGCATCCCCGTGGACAGTGAGGACCCAAAGATCAAAGCCAAAGGCTCTGCAATCTCATCCCTTGCCTCCCAAAGAATCCTAGGATACATTTCATCAGGCCCAGGGGACTTATCGACCTTCAGTTTATTCAAAACTGCCAGGACATCCTCCCTCCGAACATCTATTTCCTCCAGCCTATTAGCCTGTAACACCTTCTCTTCCTCAAAAACATGGCCCCTCTCCTTGGTGAACACTGAAGAAAAGTATTCATTCATCACCTCGCCTATCTCTACTGACTCCATACACAAGTTCCCACTACTGTCCTTGACCGGCCCTAACCTCACCCTGGTCATTCTTTTATTCCTCACATAAGAGTAAAAAGCCTTGGGGTTTTCCTTGATCCGACCCGCCAAGGACTTCTCGTGTCCCCTCCTAGCTCTCCTAAGCCCCTTTTTCAGCTCATTACTTGCTAACTTGTAACCCTCAATCGAGCCATCTGAACCTTGTTTCCTCATCCCTACATAAGCTTCCCTCTTCCTTTTCACAAGACATTCCACCTCTTTCGTGAACCATGGTTCCCTCACTCGGCCATTTCCTCCCTGCTGACAGGGACATACCTATCAAGGACATCCAGTATTTGTTCCTTGAAAAAGTTCCACTTTTCATTAGTTCCTTTCCCTGACAGTTTCTGTTCCCATCTTATGCCCCCTAATTCTTGCCTAATCGCATCATAATTACCTCTCCCCCAATTGTAAACCTTGCCCTGCCGTACGGCCCTATCCCTCTCTATTGCAATAACAAAAGACACCGAATTGTGGTCACTATCTCCAAAGTGCTCTCCCACAACCAAATCTAACACTTGGCCCGGTTCATTTCCCAGTACCAAATGCAATGTGGCCTCACCTCTTGTCGGCCTATCCACATATTGTGTCAGGAAACCCTCCTGCACACACTGCACAAAAACTGCCCCATCTGAACTATTTGACCAACAAAGGTTCCAATCAATATTTGGAAAGTTAAAGTCCCCCATGACAACTACCCTGTGACCCCCACACATATCCATAATCTGCTTAGCAATTTCTTCCTCCACATCTCTATTACTATTTGGGGGCCTATAGTAAACTCCTAACAACGTGACCGCTCCTTTCCTATTTCTAACTTCAGCCCATATTACCTCAGTGTGCAGATCCCCCTCGAAATGCCTTTCCACAGCCGTTAAACTATCCTTGATTAACAATGCTACTCCTCCACCTCTTTTACCAGTTTCCCTACACTGATAGGTTATCTTGTGTTTAATTAGTTGGTAATATCCTAATAAGCATTCCTTTGTTGGTGTTGAGATCAAATCTATTTTGTTGGTTTGTAAACGATGTCAATGAAGTTGGCGCTTCCATAGAGCTCCTGTTCACGGCAGCACTTATTATTGGAACGAATGATCGGAGTCAGGAAAATTAGACAGATGTAACAGGGGAATTAGAAGTGATGTAGTGCTGTCACTCAGTGCGTGATTCCCCAAGGAGTGTGAGACATTGCATTGCAATTACTTGTGTATGATCTCTTAAGAGCTTTGATATTCATGATGTAATTGTGTTATATTACGTATATCTCACGGGGGGGGGGGGGGGGGGTGTTACAGGATGATTAACTTCTCATTCCTGATATTTTAACAGCTTTGTTTGGTTATTGCCAATTTTTATATTCAGATCTATGGTTTATTGGAAATTAATTCCAGACATATATTCGCAGTAATGCAGCATTCTCACTACTCAACATCCTTATGTGTGAGATCACTTTTGTTGTTCCTCGTCTGAGTGTCAGCCATAGCTCTGGCAGGATTCCTGCCCATGTTATTTTGCCAGGGCTTGAGTGCAAATGACAAGGCTGACACTCTTGTGCTCTATCGAGGGAGGGCTGCACAGTTGGAGGTGCTGTCTTTTGGATGAGACGTTTGAACTGAGACACTTTCTGCCTGCTCGGGTGGATGTAAAGGTTGCTATGGCACTATTTTAATGACTAGCGGCAGGGTTATCCCCAGTGTCCTGACCTCAATCAATTTCAGAAAAGCTGACTATCTGGAATTGATCATATTGCTGTTTGTGAGCACTCTCTGTGAGAGAGTAGGCTGCTGTATTTTCCATCTACAAACAATGACTACACTTCTAAAAGTACATCATTGGTGGTGTTCATGCAATTGTTAATTGTCATTGAGCTGCCTTCTTGAATCACTGCAGTCTTGTGTGTTGTAGCACTGTACAAATTGAAGTCTTTTATTTTGTTTTACCTTCCTCCGCTCACATTCACTCCGTTTTGAAATGTGGTTTCCCAGATTGCATGAGGAACTTCTCTGTCTACGTGCGTTGTAAAGTCAATGTCTTGTTCTGGGCTGTGTGCTGCAACACCTCAATTGCTTTGTCATTGCTTCTCCACAGTGTTTTGTCATTGAGACTGCTGAGGCTATGACTCACTGGTCCCTTTAAACATCTCCCTGCATGCACTCTTTCTTTTTTTTCTCATTGCAGTCTTGTTGCACATATTTTTACCCCTCTTGTAGGTGACTAGATAGCTACAGGTTGGGGGGAGTGCAACAGGGAAAGGGGGAGCAAAGGAATGGCTGGATTTCTATGGAGGAGGCAAATTGGGACACCCTCCCAAACTGCCATTTTTAAAGGGCTTCTGAGTTGTCCCAACTTGGTGACAATCAGGACCAAAGTGTTTAGTCGCGATGACCCTGTCATAAGTATGGAGCAATCTTTGATCGCTTGATACTTAACAATTTTATATGTTCATATGTTTGTGCGTTTCATTCAGTTTGCTATACTTTGTAACTCAGATGTCGTCCTTGGCTCATTGATAATATTCACATTTTTGAATCAAAAGATTTTCAATTGAAGTCCCACTCCAGTCACTTGAGTACAAAACTTTATCTGACACTTTAGTGCCACACTGTCAGAGGAGCCATCTCTGGTAAGATAATAAAACAAGATCCTTCTTCGTTTTTCAGCTGGATGTAAAATATTCCTTGGCACTATTCGACAAAGGTGAAGGGAATTCTTCCTTGCATCTTACCAACAGATATCTAAACAACAATTATTCAATCTTTAACCATTTTGTTTCTGATATCTTGCTGTGTACAAATTGACGGCTGCGCTTCACGTATTACAAGAGCAACTACAGTTCAAAAAGTACTTCATTGGCTGTAATCTTTTTTGGAGACATTGAAGTAGTGAAAGGCACCATTTAAATACATGTCCTATGTAAAAGAATTCTTATCATAAGTTTCAATTGATAATTAACTGTCCAACTGCAGCACAGATGTAAATCCCCTTGCAAATTGTTAATGTTGTATTAGGGTGTTTGGAACACTAAGGGTTAATGCGGGACTGGGGAAACAGTATTGTCCGCATTATGATGTAGAGAGTCACATGGGAACAGTCAAGTGTAGTGGTGAGTCTGGTAGAAGTCAACATGAAGATAGCAACGAGTCAAAGCTGTATCGTGCGTGTGCGTGCATGTCTGTGTGTGCAACAGTTATTGTTTAACCATATAAGCCGCTAGACGACTTTGAGACAACAGACAACCTTATAATGTGATGGCAGTGGATGAAGGACTCCTAAATCCCTAAGAATAAAGAAACTGCAGTTGACCTCCGAGAAGTGCATCTAATTTGAAGACCTTGAATAACAGCTGGAGATTGCCTCAGAAGCTCCATCACAAGTGTGAAGGCTGAAGGGAGGCATAAAAGGACTCTACCAGAACATGTGGGGATCTGTTGAGAGTCTCAATCAAAAGCAGAGTCAAAGGACCAAGCTAGAACGCAAAAGGATGAGCAACCTCCAAAAAAGGTTGAAATAAGCTTTTAAATTCAGTGCAATAATCAGGCAGCATTAATTTGTATTAATGAACATAGTTTGAAGAACACTGCAGGCCAGAGTCAATGCTATAACATGTGGCGAGCATGCATGAATGAAAAAAATTAGAGATGTCGGAGCAAAAGTTTTTCTGCAGAATTGCTTAAGTTTTAAACAGACCTGTAACAGCAATGGGAGCACAATAAATCCTGACAAATGTGGGAAGAAAACAAAACAATTATTGAGGTGACTGTATTCTCCTGTGTTGAAAACAACCATGGATGGTAAATCAACACTCCCAGATCAACTAAGGCAGACAAAAGGTCCAAGCTATGTGCAAAATTGGGCATTATGGCGAAGAAGCTATTTTAAAAGGTATATGATAGCATCAGCTTGAATAAGAAAACAGATTGAACAAGTGAATACGCTATCATATTCCAAGAGGTCCAATAGCTGATGACCTAATTGCCAGATTAGGAATGAATGAATCTTTCCATAATTTTGAAGAGATCATGAAGTCCTTTGACATCTACTTTAAACTAAAAAGCAATAAAACTTTGGAGCAAGCAAAAATCAACAAGAGTTCAGGAAACCCGTAGACTCTTTCATAAGTGATTTATATAGATTGGCTGAAGGTTATGACTATGGTGATCTTAAATTGGAGCTCATAAGAATCTGAATAGTATTGGGAGTAACTTATGATGCTCTTTCAGATGTACTCCAATTTAAAGAAGATCCAACTTGGAAAAAGCCTTCCAAATCGTCAAACAATTGAAGTCCGCCAGCAAAGCCAATCTATTTTGCATGATGAAGTTAAACTGTAGGACAGACCAACCCCAACAGTCCAGCTTATAAAGCAACAAAAGGGCAAGGAAAGTGATACCCGAGCGAAATATAAGATGGTGGCACAAATGTCAATACTGTGGTGCTAAAATACCTCACAGGCACGAGCAGTGTCCAGTAATCACTGTGCAGTGCTTCCACTGCAACTACCTGGGACATTTTGGAAAGATGTGTTGGTCCAAAAGCTCAATGTGCAGTGGTTCCCAAAGAGTCCATGAGAAAGATTAGCTATGCCAAGAGGAAATCTAACAATGCTTCTTGGGAGATGGAAGGAATTTTGGAATGCTGACATATCTGTAATTGGTCACCTCTCGGATTTCAAAGTAGAGAGGAGAAGAAGAGCCAATGTTGTGGCCTTGATGGATAAGGAACCCTGGCTAGTGAAATAATGTCTGAAGCCAACTACAATGCAGTTATATGGACCAGGAAGCATCAAGCTCCAGGTCAAAGGAATGTTGCAAGCATCATTCTCAATATAAAAAAACAAACAAATACAGGAAACATTATAGGTGCTCCACAACCACGAAATTTCTCCCCTGAGCAGGAAAGCTGTGTTGACCTCAACATCATCCAGTAAGGATTTGGTTCCAATTTTAAAAAGGATTTTCTAAAACTTTTCACCAGATTGGGATGATTGACGACGGCAAACAGCATTAAACCATGAGATACGATGCTAAAACCGTGTGCTTATTTACATCATGGAAAATATCTCAACCACTTCTGGGACAAGTACAATAGTAACTTGATGAGATGACTAAGATGGGGGTCATCTCCCCATCATTCGGCTGACAGAACAGTGTTCTGGGATGGTCCCTGTCCCAAAACCAAATGGATCCACTTGCAACTGTGTCGATCTGACAAACTCAACAAGACAGTGACGAGGAAAATCCATCCAACGTCCTCGGTGGACGACAGCCTGATCAAACTGTCCAAGAACACAGTGTTCTCAAAACTTGATGCCAACAGCAGCAGCTTGCAGTTTCTGTTAGATAAGAAATCTAAGTTGCTGACAACTTTTATCACCCCATTTGTCAGATTCTACTTCAATTGTTTGCCCTTCGACATTAGCTTGACACTTGAGATTTTTCAGTGCACAATGTTGGCCATCTTACAAAGCTCTAATAAGTCACCTTTCATAAGGGTGATGTTCTTGACCACGGTATTATTATCGAAGAACATGACAGTAGACTTACGGCTGTCCTGAAACACTTGCAGGAAGTACGATTGATGCTGAAGGATCAGTGCAAGTTCTCTAAGATCTCCATTCAGTTTTTAGGTCATGCTATGAGCAGCAAAGGCACATGGCTGAGCCACACAAAATGAAGGCAATCAGTGAATTTCCAACCCTGTCATCCATTCCAAACCTCCAAAGGTTTTTAGGCATGGTGAACCAGTTGGTGAAATGTTTACTTTACATGCGCTTTGCATATGAAACAGTGTATGTCCAGGGGTAGCATCAAATGACTGGACACACTGTTTAGGGCTGTAGTCGACCATCCTGTGACACGCAATCTCAATCTGGTAGACAAGCTCGAGTCATATTCCTTGTTCGTGACAACAGAACTCCAAGCTCCAAAAAGCGTTACAACAGGAGCAGATGTGAGATGAACGGCAGAATTTCCCATGACTCTGCTGGCAGGTTCGTAGGGGGGAGGGGGGGGTTGTGAGAAATTTGTGGGAGTGCCAAAATCAGGTCCACAACAGTGTGAATTTCCTGCGGTATCTTCTGCTGGTGCCTGTCATGGATCAGGAAAGCCGCTGGAGATCAGTTTGCATCCCACTAATGTTATACAGTTGAAGGCTCAACCAGAATCTTCCACCCATGCCCAATTCTCTGCAATGCTAGTGGAAATACATGTCGGTGCAAAAAATGTCTGGAGCAACATAGCATGCAGGTGTCTGGACTCATCTAAATGACGTCTGGGGCTGCCTCCTGAGTTCAGGATGGAGGCTGACCCTGGAATATCACAGCAGTGAGTGGGGAGAGCATCTATGAGTGGATCTTCCAGATTCAGTGCCATTGAGAAAGACCCTGTCCAAATGCTCCTGGAAGACCATCTTTCTCAGGACATTCATCTTCTGGCCTCAGCGTGTTTCTGGAGATCTATCTATCTTTTTCATGAAACCCGTCTTCTTTCTTTAATGTTGCGACAGTGATGTTGGGCACCTTTTCAATATGGTGCTGGATATGATGGCGGGCTACATTCTATCAGGCCTGCCCTGTCACTGAATATAGCACAAAACACCTGGTTGCATCATTGAGTATGGGGCTGGAAATTGGGACATGCTTTCCTGTCGGCCTCTGGAGTGGGAAACATGTTCCCGCCCCATCACTTATTCCCAGATGGGAGAATCCCACCCAAAGAGTGCCCCACGTCCGTCAGTATAAGGTTGGCCACTAGCATCCAGGTGGCTATGTTATGAATATTTACTTTGAACAGCAAAAAACACTTCATTGTTGTTGATGGTCTGTTGGTATGTATATATGATCAGTGGTAGGTCATTCCCATCTCACACCAGCCGGAGATTTTACAATGAGTTCACCAAAACCACTGGGGCATCGTGAAAGTGCAGAGCACGAGCCCATTCTGCAGTGTGGTGGCCACCAGTATCAATAGCAATTGACAAGATGATAAATTAACAGGTGCTTTTATTCGTAAAACCAAGTGAACTAAATCAACTAACTGGGATGAAAATACAGTTCCTGAAAGGAATACTACATCAAAGTAGACAGTATCTCAGAGGAAACTTACAACATCAAAACAATGTGATTAAAGAGGTCAATAATGCACCCCAATCCCCACGGTGCCCATCGGCTATGGAAGGGCTTTATGGTGCCGGCAGACACCATGTGCTGCCTTTCCAGGGACATCCAGCAGCGAACATACCCATGGAAGAGGGGCAAGCAGTCGATTGTCCAGTGCCTGGAACTGCTAATGGCCAGCTTGGCTATCTCTAGGAGCAGGCGCATGAGGAGGTAATTGTTCCCCATGTTCTCTCCTTGTTCCCCATCTGTACCGGGTGCCTGAAAATCAGGGGAGTGGGGTTGAGATGTAGCCAAAAGGAAAGTAGCAGATTTTCCAGAAAACTTGAAAGGGGGTACACCCCAGGACAACTTAGATATGTGTGGTCCAGTATCTCGAAAGAAGTCTACTGAATAGTTATCTCTTAATCTCCTTATCCTAAAAAATACCAGAACTATGGATCTAGTCCTTTCACCTCATGTCCCTAAACTATGTACCTTTACCCTTCATCAGGTACCCTTGCTATGACGTTCATCTGTCACCTGCTATCCTGAACTATGGCTCTTTTTTATCTCGATAGCTCCGGTTCACAAGGAATAAATCTGTTCCATGTGATAGGGCACCTTTTCACTTCAACAGCTTCACCTCATAATCCATTCCTTCCACAAAACTTTGACATAAAAGCCCTTTGGAGTGGAACTTGAACTTTGAGCACTTAGAGCAGAATCCCGTTGATGCATACATGCCTGTCACATCATCAAAGAGCACCAGGAGGTTTGTGGTAGTAAGAAAGGTTGTAAGTACCCTGTTGTGAGATGAGCAATTGTCTATTATTTCTAAGATGTGACGTCTAACAAGCATCTGAACCGAGAACATTGCCATTTGTAAATCATTGCCAGTAAAAAGCTGCAAATGCCAGAGGGAAATACAATGTTCTTTCTGTCAGTATTTGCTGGCTCCTACTGGATAAGGAATAGCATCATACAGTGGCAACCAGGCAACGAGTAAACCATTACCACACGCTGATAAAAATGAAGCAGAACAACAGAACCAGACGCAGTATGTGATCTGAATTCTGAAATCCAATTATTTCATGGCAAGTGTCTCCGGTAAAAAAGGACAAATTTAACTGCAATTAATAGAACAGATTTTTGTGAATTACAACTCGGAACATGAAATCGCTGATTGTTACTTGTATCTATCTTTTATATAATATGATCTCTGCCTCAGCTAAGAACAGGCCAGCTCTCTTTTGAAAGTGTACAGCGAATCAGCATTCATTGAATTAGGTGGTAACTTGTTCCAAAGATTTACCATTCGCTGGGAAAGGAAGCATCTAGCAGCTAACTAACTCTACCCTGACATAACATATAAGCACGATCCCTGTTGGGAGCTCCTTGACCTATCGAACTGAAATCATTTCTCAGCTTGCATGTGTTTTTTTTTCATTTGTAAATGGGATGTGGCTCAGACAACATTTTATCGACCATCCCTAATTGCCACTGACACGGTGGTGGTGAACCATCTTCTCGAATCATAGTCCATGTGGTGTAGTAACATCTGCAATGCCTTCAGGGGGGAAATTCCAGAATTTTGACCCAGAAACAGTGAAGGAACAGCGATATATTTCCAAATTGCTGAAAAGAGTTCATAGTTATGTTGATTAGACAGTGATGTCAATGATGATGCAACATGTCATCAGGGTCAGATGGTCAAGAGGCTCAAAAGAGCAAGTCCCAGAACAGTTTGTGTCCAGAGAATGTACTTACCATTGGGGTTCAAGTCCAATGCTAGGACTAGTTGGCCACAGATGCAGGTTTCAATGTGATTAAATGGGCTGATAATCAGTTCCGTCACTCCCCACCCCACTATTCCCCAAAGGGTAAAAAAAAACCAGTATGGGTGTGAAGATATGCTAACAAAAATAACCCTGGGTCTTGGATGTACATAGTTTCAAGAAAAACTGAATACTGACCGTCTCCAAGTTATTCAAAAAGTAAGTGAAACCTCTTCAAAACAGTCAGGGTGATGGCCAGAATTTTACCATCCCACCTGCCACGGGAATTGGAGCAAGCAAGGGGCGGACCATGGGAAAGTCTGTTGACCTTGGGTGGGATTTTATGGTTTTGCGATGAACGGGGCCGTAAAATCCAGCCCAGTGGTGTGGCTTGGAGGGGAATTTGCAGGTGGTGTTCTCTTGCATCTGCTGCCCTCGTTCTTCTAGGTGGCAGAGGTCATGGGTTTGAAAGATATTGTTGAAGGAGCCTTGGTGAGTTGCTGCAGTGCATCTTGTAGATGGTACACACTATTGTCACCATGAGTCAGTGTGGAAGGAGTAAATGTTTATTATAAGTGATAGAATGCCAATCAAGTGGGCTCTTTATCTTGCATGGCATTGAGTTTCTTGGCTCACCCAGACAAGTGCAGGGTATTTCATCGTACCTCACTTGTGCCTTGTAGATAGTGGCCAGGCTTTGGGGAGTCAGGAGGTAAGTTACTCACCACAAGATTCCCAGCCTCTGTCCTGGCCTTATAACCACAGTGTTTATATGGTGAGTCCAGTTCAGTTTCTAGTCAATGGTAACCCCTGAGGATGTTGATAGTGAGGGAATTCAACGATGGTAATGCCATTGAATGGCAAGGGAAAATGATTCAATTCTCTCTTGTTAGAGATGGTCATTGCCTAATACTTTTGTGGCATGAATGTTAGTTGTCACTTATCAGCCCCAACCTGAATATTGACCAGGTCTGGCTGCACTTGGACGTGGGCTGCTTCAGAATCTGAGGAGTTGCCAAAGGTGCTGAAGCTTGTGCAATATCCATAAGCACCCCCACTTCTACCTGATGATAGCGGGAAAATCATTAATACTGCAGAGAGCCTAGTGGAGGATTGAAAGTGCAGGGGTGAAATTGAAAAGGAAATTAGAAAAGCAAAGAGAGGGAATGAAAAACTATTGGCAAATAAAACTTGTATGTGGAAGTCAAAGACGTGGGCATCATTTGCATCTCTTTTCAAAAAAGAGGTCACGATGCAGGCATTTTAATTAAGGAGGAGTGTGAAATATTGGATGGGATAAACATTTGATGAGAGAAAAGGCGGTTTTAAACAGTTCTGTAAACATTTTAACGTGGAGCTAGGAAGAGTAGCAATCATTCTCTTGGCTCTATAGAAATACCACTGGTCTGCTACTGCCATAGGTTTGCACCCCTGACACTTCACCTCCTCCCTCAGCTCACCCCAAGCTGGAGATGGCTGGAATTCCGAAGGCCTCGACCAGGGAGCTTCGTTGGTACCCCCGACTGCTTTCCACAACCTCAGCTGCTCAATTCACAGGGAGCTGATGCAAAGTTTGGCTTGGGCCCCTTCAGAGAGGGGTTCATATCCCACCATGCATTGCGAGCTGAAAACTGGTGTGAGCCAACTCTGTCTCTTTGTCTGCTGTTGAATAGATTCTGATTTGAGAAGTCAACATATGCATTATGAATTGCAAATCATACATATTTTATGCAATCAAGTTGCATTCTTTAAATTGTAGGAATGGAATTTGTTATTTGAAAGCTGCTATTCGCCTCCCCTTTTTCCAGAATCACTCTGTTCCTCCAAGTTTCGGCCTTGAATTGTTCCACCATTGACAACCATTGCATTCAGCACCTTAGCTCTGAAGCTTCCTCACTAAACCTCTCCACCTCCCTCCCTCTCTCTTCCTATTAGCCATTCCTCAAAATCAACGGCCAGATTTTTAGTCCCCCCTGTCCTGAACTCTCAGTATGTGGTTCAGTGTCAAATTTCAACACTCTGAAACACCTTGGAATGTTTTACAACATAAAAGACACTATATAAATCCAAGTTGTTGTTGTGTGAACCCAACGTCATGTAATTGATTAAATGAATCCGCATTCTAGCAGTGGACAACGTTATTGAAGCTGAATCTCAAAGTGTATAATCTTCATTTTCTAATCGACACTTACAGGAAGACAAGGGAGAAAGACTGAGTGAAATCTTTATTCATTTGATCTTTATTTGAACATACCATGTCACCAAAAGGAGTTCTCAGAATGCGAGAGTTACAGCAGTGAGGTGTAGGAACGCATTTCTGCTGTCATTCAAAGTGCAGCGAAGCCTAACTCTGAAACATGATGATGCACAGCCCGCTCTAAGTACAACGTATTCTTTACAGGGAGGAGGCAAAGTCTGTTCAGGGAAATAGATAGTACTGCTCCAGATATTATGCATTACTTACTGAATGACTTTGGGGAGTCAGGAGGTGAGTTACTCACTGCAGAATTCCCAGCCTCTGTCCTGGCCTTATAACCACGGTATTTATATGGTTGGTCCAGTTACATTTCTGGTCAATGTTGGTAGGATGTTGATAGTGGGGGAATTCAGCAATGGTAATACCAGTGAAAGTCATGGGGAAATGGTTCAATTCTCTTGTTGGAGATGGTCATTGCCTGATATTTTGTGTGTCATTCAGGGTCATCTGCAGGTTCCCTTAGAATAGCGGTAAGCATTAAGGAGAGGAAATAGTGTCATGGTGACAAAGAGGAAAATTGGATAGAGTGAGGGATTGTGTTATCATTTGCTCACTAATGATTGGTGGTGGTGGTGATGTGTGGAAGAGAAATACCAGGAAACCCTCATTGATATTTCCTCGTTCATTATTGGACATTCTGCATCCTCCTATTTTATTGGTCTGAACTGATGTCCCTTTTATGTCAATTTTTGCTTATCCTAAGTATTTCATTGCCGTGAGCAAAGATGGCTGCTGAGTTCTAGTCAGTTCCTCTTCTCCATATGGTCACGTGGGCCACTGTCCACTGGTGCTTGCGTGCTGTCTCCTGAATCAGGATGGGCTCATTCTTCTCGGCAAGCAGCTCAAAGTGCGGAGAGAAGACTCGCTTCATGGTTTCAAACCCTCGCACCTCCTTGCCGGAGTCATCCTCATACCCACCCAACCACAGTGACTGTGTAAAGAGAAAACAATGAGAGTGAAATGAGGGTGGCCAGAAGTCTGGAATTAACCAGCCGTACACACGCACACACTACTGCTCCAGTTGTGGAGTAGTCACATTCACATCCTGGGTGCCTCTTGTCATTGGAGTAACAATATAACAAATAGTAGCAGGAATAAGCCATACAGCCTCTCAAACCTGCTCTGCCATTCAGTAAAATCCTGGCTGATCTGACCTTTGCCTCAACTCCACTTTGATGCCCGTTCCCTTGACTTCCAGAATCTGTCTATCTCAGTCTTGATTATATTCAATGACTCGGCCTCCTCAGCTCCTTGACCTAGAGAGTGATCCAGTTTACACAGCAGTGCTGTATAGGGAGCTGATGCACTATAAGAGCTTACCAATGACACTGCTAGTTTATATGGCTTCTGCTTCACGCCCTGGCCAGGTAAGTGTTCTGCTCAACAAGGCCAAATCTTACCCCCTAGCCGACAGGAACAGATGGCTCAAGTTGCAACGTTTAAACGGGAAACGGAAGCAATTCCCAGCTGCTCCAATGGACTAATCCAACAGTTTATTTGAAAGTGCCTGTGATTGGTTAGAGTTATAGAGCTGTGAGTGGGTACCTGAATCATGGGGTTCTGATCTTAAGTTCTTTAAATAAAGCTATATAACAGAGATATACCCTCTGTCTAACTCCCTCAGCCTCTATAATGTAGGATTACATAGGATTATACAGGATATATGGTGCAGAAGCAGGCCATTTGACAAACCAGTCGATACTGGTATCTATGCTCCACTTGAGCCTCCTCCTATTGTTCCTCATCTAAATCTATCATTGTAACCCCCCTAATCCCTTCTCCCGCAAATGCTTGTCTAACTTCCCTTTAAATGCATCTACACTATTGACTTCAGCCACTCCCATTGGTAGTAAGCTCCACATTCTTATCACTGGAATCATAGAATCCCTACAATGCAGAAAGAGGCCATTTGGCCTATCGAGCCTGCACCGATCACAATCCCACCCAGACCATATTCCTGTACCCTGCTAGTCCCCCGATACTAAGGGGCAATTTATCATGGCCAATCAACCTAACCTGCACATCTTTGGACTGTGGGAGGAAACCGGAGCACCCGGAGGAAACCCACACAGACACAGGGAGAATGTGCAAACTCCACACAGTCACCTGAGGCCGGAATGGAACCCGGCTCCCTGGCGCTGTGAGGCAGCAGCGCTAACCACTGTGCCACCATGCCGCCCCACTCTTTGGATAAAGAAATTTCTTCTGAACTCTTTACAAGATTTCAATTCCAGACATTAGAGATGTACCCTTGATCTAATTCCCTCACTTGCTGTCACTGACATTATAAATAAAGCCTCAATCTAACTCCCTCACTTGTTATTAGACATTACAGATGCATACCTTCGATCTAACTCTAGCTGGATCTGACATCTGGCTTGATGCTGTGGGTTCCACCACATCTTTTAAAGTCAGGGATAAGAAGGAACCATTCAATATTTTATCATAGTGTGAGCAGATGTTTTCCTTAATGAGGGAAATCAGTTAATTAAGTATAGTCCTGACTCTTTCCGAGACATTTGATCATACGGAATTACTCTGGGTCCATAGGGAACCCTGTGACCAGAAGCTGGAAGCTGATAGTTTTACCTTGGGTGTGAATTCCTCTAGCCAGGTGTATGGTGATGTAATGACAAGAATTCCGCCCGGGGCTACTAGTCCCGGGAGTCTGTGGAAGAACGCAAAGGGGTCAGGGAGGCGACAGATCAGGTTCGCTGCCAGGATACAGCCAAAGGATCCCAGATCTGTAGGTAGATTACAGGCATCACCCTGTATGAAGAAACAGCGACTCCGATCCTGCAGAAAAAAGTAAAAACAAAGTGACCAGGCTGGAAAAGTGGTGCCTTCACGTAGAGGATAAGTGACATTGCTGCCAGAAATGGAATTTGTTTTTGGTTATCAGTATCAGCAGCGAATGCAACAAGGAAAATTCCCTCTATAGCGCCACCGCCGCAGTCTCTCTCTCCCCACACCCCCCCCCCCGCCGCCGCCGCCGCCAGACCAGGTACAATAACAAGCTTCCTCTCCACTGTCTCACCACACAGCCAGAGATTCCTCCCAGTCTGAGCTGGATTCAAATCAAATCCTGCAGATGAGACACTGTCTTAGCTCACTATTTCTCACTATCTGCAGTGTTTAATTGACAGTTCTGATCTCCACTTTCTGGCACTAATGAGCTGGGATCCTATTACTCACTTTGTGCGCAGACATTATTCAACAAGCAGATTTTGCCTCAATGACATCTGTGAACTGAAAAACACCTCGACACTTGGCTGTGGGAATAAGGAGACAAACTGCTAATCTGAAATGATAACAAAGTTCTGGAATCGCAGCAGGACATGTTTGGCATGCAAACCAAGTTCAGTGCAAACTCCTTTGGACATTTTGCAGGCTTCTGGTGTGAACACTGGCTTCATTGAATCCAAATGCTGGCCATCTCCCACATTTTACTGCTAGTATTTTTTCCCATGGCCTTAAAATGATCCAGCCCATTCATTCAAATGCAGCATCATGGTCTTGGAGAGCAGGTTGTGAATCTAGGCCTCATCTGAAACTGGGCAGGAGGGAGTTCCCCCACCAGCCAAATTGCTGACCTTGGACCTAACTGACAGACATTGGCACCAGATGGAGCAAAGGTGCGTATCCAGGCAGCAAGGAAAGTAAAATGGTCTCGGGTCCAATTCTGCAGTGAGGGCATGGGGAACCCCCATAGGGCTTTGGCTACAGGTGAGAGAAATTGTTTGTCACCTGACTGCCACCCTGGTCAATCCAACAGGGAAAGTCATTATGACCGACACACAAAAATGGGAGTTTTTTCTCTCTCAATTTTTAGGATGTGGGTGTGGCTGGCTAGGCCAGCATTTATTTCCCATCCCGAATTGCCGTTGAGAAGGTGGTGGTGATTTGCTTTCTTGAACTGCTACAGTCCCTGAGGTATAGCTACACCCACACTGCTGTTAGGGAGGACGTTCCACATTTTGATTCAGCAACAATGAAGGAATGGTGATATATTTTCAAGTCAGGATGGTGAGTAACTTGGAGGGGGTCTTCCAGGTGGTGGTGGTCCCAGGTATCAGCTGCTTTTGTCCAAACAAGTGCTGGACTGTGGCGACTGGAGAATTTTCACAGGAACTTCAAGTAACTAAATGAACTTTAAACTTTAGATTGCAGTGGTTGTGGGTTTCCCAAGAATGGCAAATTGGGATAGAGGTAGAAAGGAAAAAGAGAGAGAGAGTGCAGCATCAAAAAGATAGAAATATAATTGTAATGAGATAGAGGGAAAACAGACTGGAAAATGGGGATGGGGACAAAAAAATGAAGAGAGAGAAAATGATTGGCTAAATGTAGAACAGCAGGTCTGGAGGATCAATGAAAATTTGGCTAAGTACTTACAATGTCCTTGGGCACCATACCAGTGTGCTGAGTTCCCAGGTCTCCTTCAGTCCTTGCATAGTAAGGGAGCTGGCCTTGTTCTTTCATTTGGTTGCATGCTTCTACAAATGAGAGGCTGAAGTCAATGCCCACCACCTCCTGAAATACCCGTGCCAGTTCAAACGAGGCTCTCCCCACAGCACAACCGATGTCCAGGGCTCTGCAGGGAACTCCACTCTGCCAAAGGTGAATAGACAGGTTGCAAATTAAATTACACAATCTTCCAGCGAGTCTGAGATGGATCATGGGTGACATGGTCATTGTTAGAAAAGAAAGACAGGCTTTCATTTACACAGCACCTTTCACAACATCAGAATATCCCAACGTGCCTTACATCCAATGAAGTACTTTTGGCGTGTAGTTCCTGTTGTAATTTCAGAAACACAGCAGCTAGTTTGGGCACAGCAAGACCCCTCAAACAGCTGTGCAATAATGACCAGTTAGTTTGTTTTAGTGATGGTGGTTGAGGGATAAATATTTGCTAGGACACCCTGGTGGGCAGAATTTCCCTACATGTCTTTGAAATGGAATCTTTAATGTTTATCTCAAAGGGGCAGAAAGGATCTTGGTTTAAAGTCCCGGTCAAAGGCAGCACTCTCGACACTCCCTTCGAACTGCATTGGAGTGTCAGCCTGGATTATGTGTGCTAGGATCTGAAGTGGGACTTGAGTCCAGGACCTCCTGATTAAGAGGCAGGCAAGCTATACCAGGCAGAACATGGATAATACACAACTAATCATTTGAATTGCCTGAATGGGAGAATCAGGTACCCAGGAAGGATGAGAGTACAATTCACGAGAGGAAATTGAGAGATTTCTAACTGGCTGCTAAACTCTGGAGTTCAGATTACTGCCTCCAATCGCTTCACACTATCAGTTACTATTCTAGCTGTTTTAGCTCCATTTCCTGATGTGGATATGATCTGCACCTCAGCTGGCTGGGGGTTTTAACAGCTGTGATCCATTGCTGCAGGTGTATTGAGAGTGTTTGTGACTATGAAGCAGCTGGGCACACAGAGAAAAGATGGGTTTACGTTTTGCAGTGTGAATTATTTCAAGCACTAGTTAGATCCTCAGCCCGAGTATACACTTTGAGCTGGTGACACAGTCATTTGCAAATCCACGGGTTTAGCACTGACAGAAAATAAATCCAGTTATGTTTGACACTTGACTAACATAAAAACAATCGACCCCTTCCCAGTGCACTATAATGCTGGTGCATCAGCCACCCATAGCACTGTACCTCCCATCACACTGCATCACCCATTGCACTGTACCACCCATCACACTGCATCACCCATAGCACTGTACCTCCCATCACACTGCATCACCCATTGTGCTGTGCCATCTATCACACTGCATCACCCATTGCACTGTGCCACCCATTGTGCTGTGCCACTGTCACCCATCACACTGTGCCACCCATCATATTGCATCATGTATGAAACCATGCTATCATATACATACCATGGATCATGTAAAAAAACACACAGCCATAGAAATACATATAACACATCAGATGGTCATGCAGCCCATTGTAATCATGCCAGCTCTTTAATAGAGCAAACCCCAAATTAATGCCAATGTCCTGCTGTCTCTTCATATCCCTCTACTTTCCTCTTCTTCAAATATTTATTTACTCTGCCTTTAAATTGTGCAATAGTCCCAGCCTTAACTAGTCTCTGTGGCAAACCCTCCCATGCTCCAACATTTTGCATAAAAATACCTTCTTTTAAACTTGATCCTCACTCTCAATGATCATAAATTAATACCTCCTCATTATTGACTCCCTAAACGGAGAAAAGAGTATTTCCAGATTAATTCTATCAAAGCCACTCATAATTTTAAAACAAACCTCAGTTAAGTCTGTTCTTAACATTTTCAGCTCCACTGTTCAAAGGCTAGATATTCAACTCCCAACGGAAGTGCGAATTGGGTCGCAAAACACTGAACTTACTTCGTTTTTGGAAGAAGAAAAATTTTGCTTTGTCTTCCCGACCCTGTTCCATTTTATGTGGCATATTTTGCGGATCAGAAAGGCCTTGCTTGCAAAAGACACACACACACCTCTTCCGAGGTTGAGACCACCACTGGAAAATTGTATTTGTCATGTGCTGGTGTGGGTTTTGTAAGCCCTAAGAAAAAAATTGCAGATCCTTGGAGTGTTCATGACCACTGGTAGAAGCCTGCTGAGGAGTTGGAAACATTTTGAAAGCTATGTGCAAAATGTTTTCGTGCCTTCAAATGTCACGAGATGCTGTATTATAACGTAATTGTGTCTTTAATGCAGTGAATCATTATAGGGTTCTGTCCTACACAGGTAAGCTGACCCTTACATTGACTACCATTGTGTAATTGACATGCATTACAGCATTTTATTTGTTGCAGAAAATGTCATGAAGCATTCAAAAATGTAGAAAAATGTGTCAGTGAATTCACCTTTTCATGTTTAGTTCTAGAATTTAAATATACCTACAGCTCTGACCCTGAAAAGAACATGTCCCACTTTTGAAAGGCAAAAAAAGACGAAGCACATGCTCCTCTACATTGCCTGTTAATCAATCAGCTTTGAAATGGAGAAGTCAGCATCTGTTCTTTTAATTTCAGGCTTTGGAATTGATAGATTTGGCCACTTTGAATGCTTGGCTGAGTTCCAATAAACTGTTAGAGTACTTAGCTCTGTTGACACAGCTGTTCAGGTGAATGATTGA
Source organism: Mustelus asterias (assembly GCF_964213995.1). Classification (NCBI taxonomy): domain Eukaryota; kingdom Metazoa; phylum Chordata; class Chondrichthyes; order Carcharhiniformes; family Triakidae; genus Mustelus; species Mustelus asterias. The sequence goes on along the minus strand of NC_135803.1, from coordinate 72,208,555 downwards.
CTGTTTTATGAGGTTATAATAACATACTTTGCCTTTGTGGTCTCAGGATACGTTGTTACTTTACACAACTTAATGGCTGCTCAAAGGCATAACATTTTTCCTATGGAGAACAGTTTTTACAGTATCAATAACAGACCAATGAACATCATTATATGACAGTATTACATTGCCACAGATTTTAATTCTTTTTACATCTTCATTTAAAATCTCATCATTCCCTTCCCAGTGCACTACAGTGCTGGTGCATCAGCCCATTGTACTATGCCATCCATAGCACTATGCCACCTATCACACTGCATCACGCATTGCACTGCGCCACCCATCGTGCTTCGCCACCCACCCTACTCTTTGGATGCTAAGGGCAATTTAGCATGGCCAATCTACCTGACATCTTTGAAATGTGAGAGGAAACCGGATCACCCGGAGGAAACCCATGCAGACACGGTGACAACGCCGCAAACTCCATACAGTCACCCAAGACTGGAATTGAATCCTGGTGCTGTGAGGCAGCAGTGCTAGCCACTGTTAGTAATGAGTGGCTATGAAGGATACATGGGGTCATGGAGGTGGCATGGGGTTTCTGAGGGTGCATTGGGTGGCACAGAGGGAGGGTGGTTGGAGAGGGGCAGGGATGGAGATGAGGTCAGGGGAGCTTTCAAATGATGTTTGGAGCTGACCTGCTGAATAGAAGTGGGCCGTATAATCAGCCTGCCTCTGCACTTTCAATCCTCACCCACTCCATCATGGTTCACAAACTGCACTGTGTACCCAAGCCTTATGTTTAAAAACAAAAATCCCAGGCAAAGTTACATGGGTAGGTTGAGAGTTCCTAAGCTGCAGAAAGTGCGCAATTTGCATTTTTTTTCATCCTTACAGGAAAATCTGGGCCCAGATCAGTGAAGCTTCTTATAACTATATCCCCTTTCCCGGTTCTGTCCTGGTGAAAATGTCTCCATGGATTTAATATCCTCTCTACAATGGGGCACCAATATTGTCCACAATGTAACCTAACCACTGCTCCGTACAACATTACCACTGCCTTGTACTCAGTGTGCCTATTTAGAAATTCACAGAGCGGAATTTCTCACTGTTAGGTTTGATGGCTCATAAGATGCAGCGTGGCTTGCCAGCAGCCTATCACTTGCCCTTGATCTGTCACCCAATTTAACCATGGGGATTTGTAGACATTGGGCATGTGGAGATCCTTAAGTGACCAACTATTTCACCTGCGGAAGGGGAAGGCCCATGCCATTCGGGCAACCTGGTAGCTTTAGCTGTGCAGGCTGGTGTTGGGCAACAGGGGTAGCTTCTTTGGGGGTTCCTTGTGCCCAATAGAGGCACCCATTCCCCATGGTCATATGTCCCTTTAATCCTCGCCTCCCAGCCTCTTAAACACCCCCCCCCCCCAAACACTCCCCCCCCCCCCCCCCCCCCCCCCCCCCAATGCTGGGACATGCCAGTTAGACCCTGTCAGTACCCTGAATTTACCCTCAGTCCAGCCTCTATAAGCTCCCCATGTTGGGGGATTGGTTGCAGTCCCAGCAGTGGCCACAGCTCAAACATGGCGCTGCTGGGAATTCAGAACTGCTGGCTGTCCAATTGGGACTCTCAAGATGATATTTGCTCCACAGATTGGGGAAGAAGTCTTGCCCTTAGTCAGTTGATGCCCTGCCAAATATTAAATAGCTTAGGAGAAACCAGTATCAGCAGGGAAATATTCCTAGCTGACTCTGCCTGCCATCCATAAACTTCTGTCCAAAATGCTGCTGGCCCTTTTCCAGGCTATAATTTGCTGCTTCCACATTCAAAGTTTAACATAATGAAGCCCCTCGCTTGCTCCCCAACTGTGAATGTAATTCAGCAGATTTCCACTGAAAGTAAATTCCAATTCCTTGTCTTTACTCTCAGGCAAATCAATATTTCCAAGTCAAATTTGTGCTAACTAGAATGAGTGCTGAGGATTGAAACAATTGTGCCAGTTTTATAAGCAATAACAACATCAAACATGCTTAGGTTAGATATGGCCCAGGTAGCTCTTGAATAAATAAAACTGAGAAAATTATACAGCTTTTGTATTAATGTGGCAATTGAATATCCTAATCACTCTGGACTAGCAATCCAGAGTACATGAGTTTAAATCTCATCCTGGGGTTAGACATTTGAATCTCACAATCCCATTGACCCACCACCCAGTCCCAGAGTGTGAAAGGACAGCGTCTGACCCACTGTCCCACCCAGTCCCAGAGTGTGAAAGGACAGTATCTGACCCACTGTCCCACCCAGTCCCAGAGTGTGAAAGGACAGTGTCTGACCCACTGTCCCACCCAGTCCCAGAGTGTGAAAGGACAGCGTCTGGCCCACTGTCTCACCCAGTCCCAGAGTGTGAAAGGACAGTGTCTGACCCACTGTCCCACCCACTCCCAGAGTGTGAAAGGACAGCGTCTGGCCCACTGTCTCACCCAGTCCCAGAGTGTGAAAGGACAGCGTCTGACCCACTGTCCCACCCAGTCCCAGAGTGTGAAAGGACAGCGTCTGACCCACTGTCCCACTCAGTCCCAGAGTGTGAAAGGACAGCGTCTGGCCCACTGTCCCACCCAGTCCCAGAGTGTGAAAGGACAGCGTCTGGCCCACTGTCCCACCCAGTCCCAGAGTGTGAAAGGACAGCGTCTGACCCACTGTCCCACTCAGTCCCAGAGTGTGAAAGGACAGCGTCTGACCCACTGTCCCACCCAGTCCCAGATTTTCCCTTTTTTTTCCCCGTCTCCTGATGTTGACCAAGCCCCTACAATTCTTTTTAATAATCTTTTGCAAGAGGTTTTAACTGGAAGTTCAGCATGAGCTGTGTCTGTTACCTGTTGAGTAAAATATTTGATGCATTCCTGAGCACACCTCTGTGGGAAATTATGGAGTGAGACTGGGTCAGTGATGTACAGCGAGAGTTCCTGCGGTGAGCCGAAGTGGAAGAGGAGGTACTCGTTCAGAGCTTTCTCTGTTTCGTACACATTCTCCTTCGACTCTGTCTTTCTTCTTGAGCTCACGAGGCGTCTCCAGAATTGGTAGAAGGTGTAGCCAGTGGCAAGCAGGATCGCAGAGCTGACCAGGATGGGCTTCCCGTCTCTCAAAGCGTGCATCATGGGCATTGTGAGGCTGACCAAGGCCACAAAGCAGCAGATGAGAAATGAAGGAGCAGCGAACGTGAAAGGAGAAATACAGCAACAGGAATGTGTCGTGGCAATGAAAGCAATCACTCTCCTTCACACAAGGTCACCAAAATGTAGGTTGAAACAGCTCTTTGTCAGCAGAACGTTTTGAATTCAAAACTCCCTAACCCACTCTCTGAATCCTTTCACCTGCACGGACGAAAAGCCAGTTTTCAATGCTGCAGTTTTTCTCCGCTTACTGCTCTGGCTTGACCTTTGTCCTCAAAGTGCTGTGCTGCAATTGGGCAAGAATGCAGTGCTGAACTGAAGCATAGGGGGGAGGGGTCAGCATTAGGGGAAGATTTGCAGCTTGTTTTGATGGCACTGACTGGATTCTTTTTCTCAAGTTGTGCTTCTGTTTCCAGGACTATTTTTGTCCTTTCACTTTGTACTCCATTTGTGCTAGATCGGTGCTGTGTTTATATAATTCTCTCCTTTGATTCTGTTAGATGTCACCACAAAGGACATACACCTAACTGTCTTTGCACAGGGTGGCATAGGGGTTAGCATTGCAGCCGCACAGCACCAGGGACCCGGATTTAATTTCAGCCTTGGCTGACTGTGCAGAGTTTGCACATTCTCCTCGCATCTGTGTGGGTTTCCTCCAGGTGCTCTGGTTTCCTCCCACAGTCCAAAGATGTGTAGGTTAGGTGGATTGGCCATGGTAAATGCATGGGATTATGGGGATGGGGTGGAGGGGAGGGCCTGGTTAAGATGCTCTTTCAAAGGGTTGGTGCAGACTCGATGGGCCGAGTGACCTCCTTCTGCACTGTAGAGATTTTATAGATCAGCTTTACCTTTTTCGATCCACCTCCAGCCAGTGTATGCCGGAGCTGGGTAGGGCAGGACACGTCTTCAGTCAGAGGGCAAGATTTTCCGGTTCTCGCCAGCGGTGGGCATCGTCAGTTGACTTCTGGCTGCTCTCCAAATGTTCCCATTCTGTCTATGACAATGCCTGTCATTGGTGGGGAGAGAAAGTTCCACCCAGAGTCTTTGGCACTGCACTAACCCCGGGGCAGCAAGCGTGCTCGTATCTGATTTCACATCATCAATATTACTGCACATGACTAGCAGCTTGGTGAATAAAGAAGGTTTGAAGGAGCATCTTGGAGGAGGAAAGAGAAGGAAGAGTTGGAGCGGTTTAAGGATGGAAAGCTAGAGCTTAGAACTTTGTCAACTTAAGACACACTCACCATTGGTGGAGTGTTTAAAACCTGGGATGTGTGAAAGGCCAAAATTAGGGATGCAGAGGTCTGAGAGTCGTGGGGCTGGAAGAGGTCGCAGAGATAGAGAGGTGAGAGCGTGGAGTGGGGACCAAAAAACAAGGATAAGAACTTTAAAGCTGTGGCATTGCCGGGTTGGGAGTGAATGTGGGTCAGGGAGCAGAGAGGTGATGGGTGAATGGGACTGAGGAAGTTTGGATATGATCAGCTAGGGGTTGGGCAGGGTGGTGAATCTGGTCAGCTGTGGTTGCCAGGGCTGCTGTAGAGCAGGATTGTTCCTCCTGTCTCCATAGGAATATTTGAAAAATAATTACATTCACAGTTTTGACGGCGGACTATAGACTGCAGCCCAACCAGGCTCAATTGTGTGGAAAACAGTCGCAATAATAAAGAATTTCTGCCCTGCCCTCTGTAACTGAAAGGAGAATTGAGTCTCCCCTCGCCACTAAAGACATCGACATAGAGCCTGACCCAATGCAGATCCCAACTTCCACCCCAAGGCAAATTGGCTCTCGCACAACGTCACTCGATCAACCTTACCCCTTCCACCCTGCCTGCTCTCCTCCACCCTGAAACCCCTCCTCTTTCTCGGATCTTCTCTTCAACTATTCCTTTCCCTGTCAACCTCCCCTTCCCTCCTAGCCCAGCATCCTAACGGGTCAAAAAGATTCTTGAGGGGGCTATCGAGTGATTTCCAATCGCCATGAAAAGCAGTCCTTCAGTGAGACTCTGCACATCAGGGTGAGGGTGCAGCAAGGGTTGCGTGGGGTGAGAGGGCCAAATGAAAGAAAATTGCAGAGTGAGTATTTGCCTCCTGAAATCATTGAAGTTAAAAATCAGAAATGAAAATGACATTGTGTAGTATCCGCTTACCACTAATGAACATTAAATGGTCGTGGGGAGTATTTCCTTCACAATGTGGCACGGACTGCCCAATTATTCTTGATGTCTTCAAGGATTCATTAAATGGGGTAGAATCAGCCAGTGAGCTCTCGAGTGTTGTTGCTGGACACACAAACCATGAAGCACAACCTAGTGCCACATTGAGAGCAGTAAACAAATGAAGAAAGCAGACCCACATTAAACGAGAAATGATTATGAAACCAATTAAGAGACAGGAGGAAACACCAACACCACTTCCCTCGTGAATGAGCCTTTTAAGAATGTTAATTCCAGTGTTCGAACACTGCAAATTCCTCCTACATTAATGATCTGGAGCAAAAATCCGCACCTATCTTAGGGCTGAGATTCTGATTTTAAGGTACACAATTTGACTTCAGTAGAGACGGTTCAGGTTCTGCAGAGACAGAATAACTCATTGAGGATCAGATAGTTCGATTCTGAGGCAGGCAGCCTTGTTTCGGAGCAGATAGTCTATTTTTGGAAACAGAGGATCTGCATTATTAGCAGATAATCCACTTCAGGGATGTTCAAGAAAGATGGTCTAATTGTAAGGCAGACATTACAATTTTCTGTAGACAGTCCTGTTTCAGGATTGATAGTCAAAGTCCTATATGGCATATTTCACCAAGCAGCGCACTTACAGACAGACAGTCAATGTGAAGAATTACAGGGTTCTTGAGGACGTGGTGAATAAAATTATAACATGAATTTGGGACTTCTTTCCTCTGCTTGTCTCAAAATTGCTTCACAGTTGAGGTGCCGGTACATTGTGCGTTGCTTATGTTGGGTCCCTCATGACATGAAAATAAATCCAAAACAGTACGTTCAAAACCTTATTCCTGTTGCTTTGTTTTAAAATGGACTTTCTGCTGAACCATGTTCTGCTGAACTCGTAGATGGTTGCTACAAGTCGCATGACCACAGGATTGGCCCTTCTGGAAGCTCCCACCAGAAGTTACAAAAACAAAATAATTCCTCTCTCAGCTTCTGGTTTCTCACTCCTAATTTCATGGACCTCTTGTAATCAACAAAAGCAGAGGAAGTGCAGGTGAACTGGCTCCCCAACTGGAGCTATCACAAACAGGAGATATCAAAACTCATACTGGAAGAAATGCTAATATTCACCTTGCCTCTCTCTCTCTCCTAAGGGGGAACAATAGGATCTGGCCAAAAGCATGGAAACTGATTGTTAAGCTGCAGTTAACCATTAATGGACCATGTCACATGACTCGAGTCTTTGGCCTGTTGGACAGTTTTAACATTATCGCTAAGGCCTCACAGGCAATCTGCTGTTTAACATCATAAACCCCCAACGTAACAGTCCCCTCCCCCAATACACCATCTCAACAACCACCTCTCCCCAACCACCTAAAATACAGCAGAACCACTCATAACAGGAGTAATAATATATATATAAAAAAGACTCCGGAGACAAGAAGGCAACAAGCCAAAATATAAGGGCAAGGCATCACAGGGGGCAACAAGGGTAAGAAGTGAGCCGAAAGAAAAGTGGCAGAGCACGAAGAAGAGGAGAAAATGTTCTCTCTCCGTTCGACCCCAAAATCCAACTGGCGAGCCCGCAAGAAGCAGAACTCCAGGCTGAAAAATAGCCTGCTCCTCAAAACATGCCACAACATACTTTAGAAATAATTCAAAACACCTTCTGTTAATGGACAGTTAGTGAGAGGGAAGAAGTTCAGTTTCCCTGTCTCTCTCCTGCCAATACACTGGCTAGGCATATTTTCCACTGCAGCACTCATGGGATGGAATGGCATTGGCTGGGATTATGTGTTAGAAAATTGCACATCCCTGATACTTTTTCATCTGGAAAATCAAGGGCTGAGGATGTGCAATTGTTGGATATCTGTACATGGACACAGTGGCATGCAGGGGGCTCTGAGGCAGAAGATCACTTCTTGTGGGTGAGTCCAGAGCTAGGGGGCACTGTTTTAAAATTAGGCCTCACTCTTTTAGGACAAAGATGAGGAGAATACTTTTCTGAGGATTGTGCAACTTTGGAACTCTCTGCCTCAGAAGACATTGAATATTTTTAGGCCAGAGGGTGAGATATTCTTGTTAGGCAAGGAAATCAAATATTATTGAGGTAGATAGAAATGTGGAATTTGAAACACAAACAGATCAGCCATGTTCTTACTAGATGGTAGAGAGGGCTTGAGGGGCTGAATGGCCCACTTCTGCTCCTATTTCATAGGTTTATATTTACTTCTGTTGTATCCATGATTAGAAATGATTAAGTACAGGGCTATCACACAGCCTTTGCTGCCTCTAGTACGGACTTTGAAGGCGTCTGTTTCAGATCTCCCACTCAGCCTAGTTGCAGTTATATCATCATGAAGCAATTGCAGGATTGTGATGAAATCTCTTCCGTATCCAAACTCTTGAAATACAATTCACAGAGCCTAATGATTTACAGAGTCATATGCTTTAGTCAGATAGATGAATACGATGAAGAATTCTTGGTTTGTTTCTTGGATTTTGTCTCTCAACAAAGACCAAGTCACAGGTTGGATATGTGGATAGGCCGACAAGAGGTGAGGCCACATTGGATTTGGTACTGGGAAATGAACCGGGCCAAGTGTTAGATTTGGTTGTGGGAGAGCACTTTGGAGATAGTGACCACAATTCGGTGTCTTTTGTTATTGCAATGGAGAGGGATAGGGCCGTACGGCAGGGCAAGGTTTACAATTGGGGGAGAGGTAATTATGATGCGATTAGGCAAGAATTAGGGGGCATAAGTTGGGAACAGAAACTGTCAGAGAAAGGAACTAATGAAAAGTGGAACTTTTTCAAGGAACAAATACTGGGTGTCCTTGATAGGTATGTCCCTGTCAGGCAGGGAGGAAATGGCCGAGTGAGGGAACCATGGTTCACGAAAGAGGTGGAATGTCTTGTGAAAAGGAAGAGGGAAGCTTATGTAGGGATGAGGAAACAAGGTTCAGATGGCTCGATTGAGGGTTACAAGTTAGCAAGTAATGAGCTGAAAAAGGGGCTTAGGAGAGCTAGGAGGGGACACGAGAAGTCCTTGGCGGGTCGGATCAAGGGAAACCCCAAGGCTTTTTACTCTTACGTGAGGAATAAAAGAATGACCAGGGTGAGGTTAGGGCCGGTCAAGGACAGTAGTGGGAACTTGTGTATGGAGTCAGTAGAGATAGACGAGGTGATGAATGAATACTTTTCTTCAGTGTTCATCAAGGAGAGGGGCCATCAAGAAGGTGTTACAGGCTAATAGGCTGGAGGAAATAGATGTTCGGAGGGAGGATGTCCTGGCAGTTTTGAATAAACTGAAGGTCGATAAGTCCCCTGGGCCTGATGAAATGTATCCTAGGATTCTTTGGGAGGCAAGGGATGAGATTGCAGAGCCTTTGGCTTTGATCTTTGGGTCCTCGCTGTCCACGGGGATGGTCATGATGTGGAGATGCCGGCGTTGGACTGGGGTAAACACAGTAAGAAGTTTAACAACACCAGGTTAAAGTCCAACAGGTTTATTTGGTAGCAAAAGCCACACAAGCTTTCGGAGCTCTGAGCCCCTTCTTCAGGTGAGGGAGGGAATGGTGCCAGAGGACTGGAGAATGGCGAATGTTGTTCCTCTGTTTAAGAAAGGGAATAGAAATGACCCTGGTAATTATAGACCGGTTAGTCGTACTTCGGTGGTTGGTAAATTGATGGAAAAGGTCCTTAGGGATGGGATTTACGACCATTTAGAAAGATGCGGATTAATCCGGGATAGTCAGCACGGATTCGTGAAGGGCAAGTCGTGCCTCACAAATTTGATAGAATCTTTTGAGGAGGTAACTAAGTGTGTTGATGAAGGTAGGGCAGTTGATGTCATACACATGGATTTTAGTAAGGCGTTTGATAAGGTCCCCCATGGTCGGCTTATGATGAAAGTGAGGAGGTGTGGGATAGAGGGAAAGTTGGCCGATAGGATAGGTAACTGGCTGTCTGATCGAAGACAGAGGGTGGTGGTGGTGGATGGAAAATTTTCGGATTGGAGGCAGGTTGCTAGCGGAGTGCCGCAGGGATCAGTGCTTGGTCCTCTGCTCTTTGTGATTTTTATTAATGACTTGGAGGAGGGGGCTGAAGGGTGGATCAGTAAATTTGCTGATGACACCAAGATTGGTGGAGTAGTGGATGAGGTGGAGGGCTGTTGTAGGCTGCAAAGAGACATAGGATGCAAAGCTGGGCTGAAAAATGGCAAATGGAGTTAACCCTGATAAATGTGAGGTGATTCATTTTGGTAGGACTAATTTAAATGTGGATTACAGGTAGGGTTCTGAAGACTGTGGAGGAACAGAGAGATCTTGGGGTTCATATCCACAGATCTCTAAAGGTTGCCACTCAAGTGGACAGAGCTGTGAAGAAGGCCTATAGTGTGTTAGCTTTTATTAACAGGGGGTTGGAGTTTAAGAGCCGTGGGGTTATGCTGCAACTGTACAGGACGTTGGTGAGACCACATTTGGAATATTGTGTGCAGTTCTGGTCACCTCACTATAGGAAGGATGTGGAAGCGCTGGAAAGAGTGCAGAGGAGATTTTCCAGGATGCTGCCTGGTTTGGAGGGTAGGTCTTATGAGGAAAGGTTGAGGGAGCTAGGGCTGTTCTCTCTGGAGCGGAGGAGGCTGAGGGGAGACTTAATAGAGGTTTATAAAATGATGAAGGGGATAGATAGAGTGAACGTTCAAAGACTATTTCCTCGGGTGGATGGAGCTATTACAAGGGGGCATGACTATAGGGTTCGTGGTGGGAGATACAGGAAGGATATCAAAGGTAGGTTCTTTACGCAGAGAGTGGTTGGGGTGTGGAATGGACTGCCTGCAGTGATAGTGGAGTCAGACACTTTAGGAACATTTAAGCGGTTATTGGATAGGCACATGGAGCACACCAGGATGATAGGGAGTGGGATAGCTTGATCTTGGTTTCAGATAAAGCTCGGCACAACATCGTGGGCCGAAGGGCCTGTTCTGTGCTGTACTGTTCTATGTCCTAAGTCCTATGTTCTATGTTCCTCTGGATAGTTTAAAAACACGCTATGTCTCAGCAAGGAGTTCCTCAGCCACCGGAAGTAGATGATTCAGGAGAATACGTGTCAGCACTTTTCCCTATTTAGACAAGAGTGTGGGCTTTGGAATATATCAATGTTACAGTGAGGGGTGTGGGATATATCAATGTTAGAACGAGGGGTGTGGGATTATGTCAGTGTTACAGCGAGGAGTGCGGGATTATGTCAGTGTGACAGCGGGGAGTGCGGGATTATGTCAGTGTTACAGCGGGGAGTGCGGGATTATGTCAGTGTTACAGCGGGGAGTGCGGGATTATGTCAGTGTTACAGGGAGGAGTGCGGGATTATGTCAGTGTTACAGCGAGGAGTGCAGGATTATGTCAGTGTTACAGGGAGGAGTGCGGGATTATGTCAGTGTTACAGCGGGGAGTGCGGGATTATGTCAGTGTTACAGCGGGGAGTGCGGGATTATGTCAGTGTTACAGCGGGGTGTGCGGGATTATGTCAGTGTTACAGCGGGGAGTACGGGATTATGTCAGTGTTACAGCGGGGAGTACGGGATTATGTCAGTGTTACAGCGAGGAGTGCGGGATTATGTCAGTGTTACAGCGGGGAGTGCGGGATTATGTCAGTGTTACAGCGGGGAGTGCGGGATTATGTCAGTGTTACAGGGAGGAGTGCGGGATTATGTCAGTGTTACAGCGAGGAGTGCAGGATTATGTCAGTGTTACAGGGAGGAGTGCGGGATTATGTCAGTGTTACAGCGGGGAGTGCGGGATTATGTCAGTGTTACAGCGGGGAGTGTGGGATTATGTCAGTGTTACAGCGGGGTGTGCGGGATTATGTCAGTGTTACAGCGGGGAGTACGGGATTATGTCAGTGTTACAGCGGGGAGTACGGGATTATGTCAGTGTTACAGCGAGGAGTGCGGGATTATGTCAGTGTTACAGCGGGGAGTGCGGGATTATGTCAGTGTTACAGCGGGGAGTGCGGGATTATGTCAGTGTTACAGCGAGGAGTGCGGGATTATGTCAGTGTTACAGCGGGGAGTACGGGATTATGTCAGTGTTACAGCGGGGAGTGCGGGATTATGTCAGTGTTACAGCGAGGAGTGCGGGATTATGTCAGTGTTACAGCGGGGAGTGCGGGATTATGTCAGTGTTACAGCGGGGAGTGCGGGATTATGTCAGTGTTACAGCGGGGAGTGCGGGATTATGTCAGTGTTACAGCGAGGAGTGCGGGATTATGTCAGTGTTACAGCGGGGTGTGCGGGATTATGTCAGTGTTACAGCGGGGAGTGCGGGATTATGTCAGTGTTACAGGGAGGAGTGCGGGATTATGTTAGTGTTACAGCGAGGAGTGCGGGATTATGTCAGTGTTACAGGGAGGAGTGCGGGATTATGTCAGTGTTACAGGGAGGAGTGCGGGATTATGTCAGTGTTACAGCGAGGAGTGCGGGATTATGTTAGTGTTACAGGGAGGAGTGCGGGATTATGTCAGTGTTACAGGGAGGAGTGCGGGATTATGTCAGTGTTACAGGGAGGAGTGCGGGATTATGTCAGTGTTACAGCGAGGAGTGCGGGATTATGTCAGTGTTACAGCGGGGAGTGCGGGATTATGTCAGTGTGACAGCGGGGAGTGTGGGATTATGTCAGTGTTACAGGGAGGAGTGCGGGATTATGTTAGTGTCACAGCGGGGAGTGCGGGATTATGTCAGTGTTACAGGGAGGAGTGCGGGATTATGTCAGTGTTACAGGGAGGAGTGTGGGATTATGTCAGTGTTACAGGGAGGAGTGTGGGATATGTCGGCTAGTGTTACAAGGAAGAGTGTGGAGTGTAATTGAAAACAATTTGTTATACCCCACACTGCTCATCTGTTAACAAGGAGCATGAGATACAGCAGGTTACAAAAAGTAACTGAAACAAGAATGTGCCATCCATATCATTCTTTATATTCAGTGAAATTCCTTGAATCTGTGTTTTCAATCCAGATATTGGATCAGTCAGGTGCCACTTGGAATGGTAGTCCACCTTCACTCTTACAGATCTGCAGGTAAAGAGGGGGTGAGATGAAATGTCAGTCAGGTACAGTGAGCGGGTTGTCAGAACATCCCAGACTCCTGCTTTAAGCTGACCTGTTTCGCACACTTCAATAGCCTTGCAGTACGGATTCGCTGTGAGGTTTTGTCACAGCTATAGTAAGTAATGGCATTGTTGATAAAAATGTAGTTACTCATTGCAAAGGGATTCAAAGCACCCCCTCCACCCACAAACACACACACACGGAGAACAGCAGGATTTGACAAAAGGATTAGATGATTCAGTCTGAAGTGGAAAAGTTGGAATTGTTGAATTAAAAGGATGGAGAACAGGGAGAAGCAGAGATTGGTGCCGCAGCTGCAGCCTATGTACATGAGAAAACATCAAACTAGTAAAGATCTGATGTCACCATTCATTTTACATGCAGTAGTTGTCTCTTTTCAGTCCTGAGAGACATCAGTCAGTGAGCAGAATTCTTCCTGAGGGAGAGAAACTGAGAGGCACCAGTCAGTCTACAGATAGCTCCTTGAGGGAGGGAGGCTGTGAGACACCAGTCAGTGCACAGATATCTGGGTGTGTTTGTACATGAATCACAGAAAGTTAACATTCAAGTACAGTAAGTAGTTAGGAAAGCAAATGGCATGTTATCTTTCTTTAAAAAGGGATTGGAGTACAGCAGTAGAAAAAGCCTTACTGTAAATATACAGGGCATTGGCGAGGCCACAGCTTTGCAGAGATAGGGCGGAATTGGGCCTGGGTAAAATGCTCTGTCGGAACATCGTTGCAGACTTGGGCCATATGGCCTCCTTCTACACTGTAGGGATTCTATGAGATCTAAGGTTCACCAGACTGGTTCTTGGGATCAGGAGGTGTTCTATGAGCAGAGATTGAGAAGACTGGGCCTATTTTTCCTGGAGATTAGAAGAATGAAAGATAAGGGACTTGATAGGATGGGTGCTGAGAGAACGTTGCCGTTGGCTGGTGAATCTAAAACATGAATCATAATTCAAGAATAAGGGATTAGGGCTGAGATGAGGAGAAATTCCTTCGCTCAAAGGATTGTGAATCTTTGGAATTTTTTTACCCCAGAGAACTCTGGCTGCTCGGTGGTTGAGTATCATGAAAACAGGGTATGAAGGGAGCAGAGGAATATGGGCATGACGCAAGCATGTGTGGTTGAGGGAGAAGATGAATGGTCTTATTGAATGGTGGAGCAGGCTTGAGTGGGCCAAAGGACCTACTTCAGCTCTTATTTCTTATTTTTCTTAGCTCCATGAGAGAGGGATTAAAAGATATCAGTCAGTTTACAGATATCTTTGAGAGTAAGGGGTTGTGAGACACCAGTCTCACCAGATATCTCTTTAAAGGAAGAGTTTGGGTCGTGGTCTGTTGTTAAGTTATTTTAAACATTCTTGTCAGGAACTGTATCTGAACCCATAGCTTCTTTGCTGTTTTGTTTTGTTTTGCACAGTTTGAAGTCTGATATTGTTTCACTGAAATGGGCCTGCAGCCAGGCCCCAGTACTGTAAATTATTGATCCACTGATGAAGGTTTCTTCCATCTGTCGTCACCATGGCAACTGGCTGTCATCTAACAGCTGGCACTGTGACACAGTTTAATTAGAACAGGAAGACTGCGGGGTTATCAATTTCAGAGGAAGAAGGAGCAACGGAAAGTAATGGAGACAGAGTGAGAGGTAGACTGAGACAGTGTGACGAGGGGTCGAGAGAAGGCACAAAATGAGAAAGGGAGATAGATTCATGTCAAAAGGAATAGAGAGCAGATTAGAGACTGACATGAGGACAGAGTGGTGCATCTACCAACCCCACCTCCCGCCCCGCCACCCAAGATAACCTCCATGGTCAATTGAAGCACAGACCTCTTGTAAAATGCAGGGATGAAATAGGCCCATAAAATGGATTGATGATAAAACAAATCAGATTACCATGTACTACAGTGAAATAGAATTGGTCCAGCGGTTGTACAAAGTTTTCAGCATTATGGTGAGTTTTACTAGGACCCTACTTTGATGGAGCTTCTGGAAATGACTCCCATAGGCCCCTAAACTCTGATTCCTCCCCAATTCTTTTCATTTCCATTATGTTTTGCTCCCGACCCCTCCCCCAAACAATGAAACTCTTTAAACTATGCGCCTTCCCTCTCACCTCATGACGCTTCAACCATCCTGGACATTCCCAAGGCTGGGAATCTCTTTCCACCGTAGAGATCTCTGTATTCCCATTAGAATACCTCAAGTGCCAGGAATTCCTGAAACCAGGAACAGCAAGTTATGTGCTTGCCCAGAAAACCAGTGTATATTGGGTATATCAGTAACTGTGATTACCTGAGGATAAGGACTTCGATGTGGTCAGGAGAGGTAGTGACAGGTTCTTGTAAAGTTAAGAAAATAGATCAGTTCTAATGATCTTTTGAAGACAAACAGACGGTTAAGATTTTAGACTCATGTTTGGAAATGTCGGTTACAGCTGGTTGTGGGTCCAAATCCCATTCCAGATACTTGAGCATTTAATCCTGGTGACATTCTCAGTGCAGTACTGGGGCAAGAGCTTCACTGTCAGAAATGCCATATTTCAAGTGAGAAGCATACCGAGATGTTGACTGTCCTCCCGGGTGGATGTAAAAGCTTTTTTGGCAATATTTGAAAAGCAGAGGGATTTCCTCCCAGTGACCCCTGGTTGTTGATGTTTGTGGGGGCTTGCCGTGCACAAATAGGCTGCCACATTAATCACAAAAGTGAAACACTTTCGATATCCTGTGAAAGTTGCTATGCAAATGCCAGTTTGCTATCGCTATCTCCCATGACCTGTCCAATTAGTTAAATTCTGTTCATGAATACTTTCAAATCCCATTCTGAAATCTTCCTGTCATGCCTGCTGGTTCAAATGTCAGTTACTCAATTATTGGCTGAAATCTAAACAAGACCTTCAGATGGTTTGAATATAGATTGAGAGATGCACAGACTGGAATCCATTTATGGGGTTCCAATGCTTCACGTATAAGGTAATAGAATGAACAAAGAACAGTCCAGCATAGGAACAGGCCCTTCGGCCCTCCAAGCCTGTGCTGATCATGTTGCCCTATCTAGACCAACCACTTATATCCTTCTATACCCTGTCTGTTCATGTGTCTATCCAGATAAGTCTTAAGTGTCATTAACGTATCTGCCTCAACCACCTCACTTGGCAGTGCATTCCAGGCCCCCACCACCCTCTGTAAAAAAAAAACTATTCCTGCATATCTCCACTGAACCTTTCCCCCCTTATCTTGAACTTGTGCCCCCTTGTAATTGTCATTTCTACCCTGGGGAAAAAACTTCCAACTGTTCACCCTATCCATACCCCTCATAATTTTATGAATTTCTATCAGGTCGCCCCAGGGAGAACAATCCCAGTTTTTTCAATCTCTCCTCGTAGCTAATACCCTCCATACCAGGCAACATCCTGGTAAGCCTTTTCTGTACTCTCCTCAAGCCTCTATCTCCTTCTGGTAGTGTGGTGACCAGAATTGGACTCAGTGTTCCAAATATGACCTAACCAACGTTTTATATAACTGTGACATAATTAGCCAACTTTTGTACTCGATGCCCCGTCCGATGAAGGCAAGCATGCCATATGCTTTCTTCACCATCTTTTCCACCTGTGCTGTCACTTTTAAGGATCTGTAGACTTGCATGCCCAGATCTGTGTGTCTATGCTCCTGATGGTTCTGCCATTTATCTTATAGCTCCCACCCGAATTGGATCTACCAAAATGCATCACCTCGTATTTGTCCAGATTAAATTCCATCTGCCATTTCTCCGCCCAATTTTCCAGCCTATCTATATCCTGCTGTATTCTCTGATAATCTTCGTGACTCCACCAATCTTAGTATCATCCGCAAACTTGCTAATCAGACCAGCCACGTTTTCTTCCAAGTCATTTATATATATTACAAATAGCAGAGGTCCCTGCACTGATCCCTGCGGAATACCACTAGTTACAGACCTCCATTTAGAAAAACACCCTTTCACCGCTACCCTCTGTCTTCTATGGCCAAGTAAGAAGCCTCACAACACCAGGTTAAAGTCCAACAGGTTTATTTGGTAGCAAATACCATAAGCTTTCGGAGCACAGCTCCTTCGTCAGATGGGGTGGATATCTGTTCTCCAACAGTGCACAGACACAGAAATCAAGTTACAGAATACTAATTAGAATGCAAATCTCTACAGCCAGCCAGGTCTTAAAGGTACAGATAATGTGGGTGGAGGGAGCATTCAACACAGGTTAAAGAGATGTGTATTGTCTCCAGACAGAACAGCTAGTGAGATTCTGCAAGTCCAGGAGGCAAGCTGTGGGGGTTACTGATAATGTGACATAAATCCAACATCCCGGTTTAGGCCGTCCTCATGTGTGCGGAACTTGGCTATCAGTTTCTGCTCAGGACTCTGCGCTGTCGTGTGTCGTGAAGGCCGCCTTGGAGAACGCTTACCTGAAGATCCAAGGCTGAATGCCCGTGATCTCTCTATGGCCAAGTCAGTTCTGAATCCATCTAGCTAGTTCCCCGCTGATCCCATGAGATTTAATCTTTTGCACTAGCCTGCCATGGAGGAACCTTGTCAAATACCTTACTAAAGTCCATGTAGACAACATCCACAGCCCTTCCCTCATCAATCATTTTTGTTACCTCCTCAAAAAACTCAATTAATTTAGTGAGACATGACCTCCCTCGTACAAAATCATACTGTCGCTAACAAGACCATTCAGTTCCAAATGTGTATAGATCCTATCTCTAAGAATCTTCTCCAACAATTTCACTATCACTGACGTCAAGCTCACTATAATTACCCGGGTTATTCTTGCTACCCTTCTTAAATAACCGGACAACATTGGCCATCCTCCAATCCTCTGGGACCTCACCAGTGGCCAATGAGGAAACAAAGATTTCTGTTAGAAGCCCAGCCCAGCAATATCTTGTCTCTCTCAGTAATCTGGGATAGATGCCATCTGGCCCTGGGGATTTGTCTACCTTAATGCTTTTTAATTCACCTAACTCTTCCTCCCTTGTAATGATGACTTGTTCTAAAGGGTTTACACACCCCTCCGAGACATCATCAATCGATGTGTCCCACTCCTTTGTGAATACCAATGCAAAGTATTCATTAAAGATCTCACCCATTTCCTTTGGTTCTACACATAATCCCTCCTTTGTCCTTTGTCTTTCTCTAGCTACCCTCTTGTTTCTAATATATGTATAAAATGCCTTGGGATTCTCCTTAATCCTGTCTGCCAAGGACATTTCGTGACCCCTTTTTGCCCTCCTAACTCCCTGTTTGAGCTCTTTTCTACTTCCCCTGTATTCTTCAAATGCTATATAATGGTGAGGATCTATTTGAGATGGAACAGCTGTATTTTCAAAGGTGGCTTTAATCCTTCGTTGAACTTCAGCCTTGAAGGGACTCCAGGCTAAATACATATGTGCTAACTTGTAGTTGCCATATAGTTTGTACCTATTGCGTTTCTGTGTTTTGCTGACAAAGTGTCATGGTAGCAGGCACAGGTCATATTGTTGTGCTATGACTTTGTCACACCAGTTCTTTGTCACTAAGTGTTTCCATGTTGGGTCGATGGGTGAGTGAAGGAAAGGAGTTTGAAGGGACATGGGATCAAGAGGGGTAACTTTGAGTGGAACTATTTGCCCTGGGGAGGGTAAATGCAAATGGGGAATAGTTGGGTCAGTTTGTCTGTTTCTGGGTTCTTTTACTACTACAGTAGCAAACTTCAAAAGTACATTGATGGCTGTAAAGCCTTTGAGATATCCTAAGATCATGAGTAGTGCTATTGAAAATGCTGATCTTTCTTTTATATTTACCAGCTGTTAACCAGGAAGTAATAACAGATAAAGGATTGTTATCAAAATGGGTTATTATTTTACAATTGTAAAAAGAACATTTCCTCCCCGATATCTGGAGACAATTATTTCCTGCTTTTCTCCTAAACATGTTAACTCTTGTTAGAGTATAGGTTCCAAAGAGACCCTGCTGTATCTCACTAGGGCCCCCCCCCCCCCCCCCCCCCCCTTGGACAGCGAGCATAGGCAAGTTGTCAGGAGCTAGAACATAGAATTCCATCCTGATTTCACACAACATTCGCAGCAGGGGTCCTGAGATTAGGAACAGAAGGCCAGAGGTCCTATGGGTAAGGTGTTGAATTGGGGGAAGGCTAACTACAGCCGGATTAGGCAGGATTTGGTGGCTGTTGATTGGGAGAGACTGTTCGAGGGTAAATCCGCATCTGGCATGTGGGAGTCTTTTAAGGAGCAGTTGATAGGACTGCAGGACAGGCATGTGCCTGTAAAGAGGAAGGATAGGAAAGGTAGGATTCGGGAGTCGGGGATAACCAGTGAAATTGTGGGTCTAATCAAAAAGAAAAAAGAGGCACACATGAGGTCCAGGCAGCTAAAAAAAAACAGATGGAGCACTGGAGGAATACAGAGAAAGTAGAAAAGAACTCAAACAGGGACTTAGAAGGGCAAAATGGGGTCACAAAATGACCTTGGCAGACAGGATTAAGGAGAATCCTAAGGCATTTTATACATACATTAGGAACAAGAGGGTTGTTAGGGACCTCTCTGGGACAAAGGAGGGGAATTATGCTTAGAACCAAAGGAAGTAGGAGAGATCCTAAACGAATACTTTGCATCAGTATTCACAAAGGAGAGGGACATGTTGACTGGTAGTGTCTCAGAGAGATGTGTTGACCCGTTAGAAAAAATCTCAATTACAAGGGAGGAAGTGTGAGGTTTTTTAGGAAACATTAAGACAGACAAATCCCCAGGGCCGGATGGCATCTATCCTAGAATCCTCGGAGGCGAGAGATGAAATTGCTGGGCCTCTAACAGAAATCTTTGTCTCTTCACTGGACACAGGTGAGGTCCCAGAGGATTGGAGGATCGCAAATGTGGTCCCGTTATTTAAGAAGGGTAGCAAGGATAACCCGGGTAATTATAGGCCGGTGAGCTTGACGTCTGCAGTAGGGAAATTGTTGGAGAAGATTCTTAGAGATAGGATATATGCGCATTTAGAACTGAATAATCTCATTAGCAATAGACAGCATGGTTTTGTACGAGGGAGGTCATGACTCACAAATTTGGTGGAGTTTTTTGAGGAGGTGACAAAAACAATTGACGAGGGAAGGGCCGTGGATGTCGTCTATATGGATTTTAGTAAAGCGTTTGACAAGGTCCCTCATGGGAGGCTGGTGCAAAAGGTTAAATCTCACGGGATAAAAGGTGAGCTAGCTAGATGGGTGGAGAACTGGCTTAGCCATAGAAGACAGAGGGTAACAGTGGAGGGGTCTTTTTCCGGTTGGAGTTCTGTGACTAGTGGTGTTCCGCAGGGCTCTGTACTGGGACCTCTGCTGTTTGTGATATATATAAATGATTTGGAGGAAGATGTAGCTGGTGTGGTCAGTAAGTTTGCGGACGACACAAAGATTGCTGGAGTGGCGGATAGTGATGAACATTGTCAGAGAATACAGCAGGATATAGATAGGCTGGAACATTGGGCGGAGAAATGGCAGATGGAACTTAATCCAGACAAATGCGAAGTGATGCATTTCGGTAGATCTAATGTAAGGGGGAGCTATACAATAAATGGCAGAACCATCAGGAGTATAGACACACAGAGGGACCTGGGTGTACAAGTCCACAGATCCTTAAAGGTGACAGCACAGGTGGAGAGGGTGGTGAAGAAGGCATATGGCATGCTTGCCTTTATTGGACGGGGCATAGAATATAAAAGTTGGCATATGATGTTGCAGCTGTATAGAACGTTGGTTAGGCCACATTTGGAATACTGCGTCCAGTTCTGGTCGCCACACTACCAGAAGGATGTGGAGGCTTTGGAGAGAGTACAGAGAAGGCTTACCAAGATGTTGCCTGGTATGGAGGGTCTTAGCTATGAGGAGAGATTGGGTAAACTGGGGTTGTTCTCCCTGGAAAGACGGAGGATGAGGGGCGACCTAATAGAGGTGTATAAAATTATGAAGGGCATAGATAGGGTGAACAGTGGGAAGCTTTTTCCTAGGTCGGAGGTGACGAACACAAGGTGTCACGGGTTCAAGGTGAGGGGGGCAAGGTTCAACACAGATGTCAGGGGGATGTATTTTACACAGAGGGTGGCGGGGGCCTGGAATGCACTGCCAAGCAAGGTGGTTGAGGCGGACACGCTGGGATCGTTTAAGACTTATCTAGATAGCCACATGAACAGACTGGGAATAAAGGGATACAAACGAATGGTCTAGTTGGGCACATGAGCGGCGCAGGCTTGGAGGGCCGAAGGGCCTGTTCCTGTGCTGTATTGTTCTTTGTTCTTTGTTGTCTTTACCTATCTGTCGGGTGCACAAGAGTTCAGTTAGCCGTGTCCCAGAGTGAGGTACCTCAATGCAGAGGGTGGGGTTTGATCTTCCTGACCTGTATGTCTCAGTATCACACCATATACCTCCAGCCTGAGAAATGAGGGAGACCTTAGCTGTTGTCTGGATTATGCGCGTCATCTGGCAGGATAAGATCATTAGATTGTCACATGAGAAATCGATGTTATCAGTTTGGTAATATATCAGAACAAAGATATGTTTGCTACTTTATCTTTGACCTGACTTCCCATTCAATACACTGTCTTGCCCATTGTGTTCTCTGTATTGCTTACATCCCTTTGTCCTTGACTACAGGAGCATTAGTCTCAACCCTAAGTCTGTACACCCTTCTGCTCACTTTCTCAGCGACTGAGTTGCTGAGTAGCAACTCATCACTAATTCATCTCCTGATTGTTGCAGATAGCCATGTGGTTGGAATGTAGATGGATGTGATTTAGGTTAATTGATTTTATTAATGAACTCAGCAGGAAACACTCACCCCATAGCAGTTCTGGATAAAATTAGTGAGGAATTTTTATATCATGTACCAGCATCCGAATCTGAGGGATGCCAACAGGACCCTCGAATAGAAAGTGTCACCATTTGGATCCATTGTGTCCAGAAACAATAACCTATCGAGGGACCATCAGCACCTCCATACACTGCCTAGTGCATGGGAGCTGTGGACCTTTGAAACAGGGGAGCATCATTACCTCGGACCCCTACAGAGAGCGCACTACCAATGGGAACTCCTGAAAAATAAACATAGCACTAGGAACTGAAGGTTTTACTGCCAGGACCCTTAAAGAGGTTGCACCAGGAACTGTAACACATGCTAAGCAAAGTTGCACCCTGGCCCTTCAATGAGATCAGGATAGTCCACAGATTGCTTGCACTGATCTGATCCTGGACAGCAGGAGAAGTACTACAGTTGACTTTGGTGCCAAGGAGAGGAGAAACCTCCTCGGAAACCCTTATTTGATGACTCATCGTTTGTTGCTGGGTTTTTTTGTCAGACGTCAGGTTGTAGGTTCAAGGCCCATTCCAGAGGCTGACGTTTCACTTCAGAGCTGAAGGAGGCTGCACACGGTCAAGTGCCCAGCTACTGTCTCAGACGGTGGTCAAGATTCCTTCCAGAGGACCTGAAAGATGCTGCCAAAAAATACACCAATATGGTTGTCCAACAAGTACGGACTGTGGATCATCCTGTGGTTGAGTAGCCCAATGATGCTCAGGATCTAGAAAGATATGCAGATTGACTCAGTGGGGGATGTAAGTTACTAGGAGAGGAGCAGTGGAAATTATTAGCGAGCATTGATAGTGAAAAATATTGGAATGAGGTCGCATCGTCCAGGGTAACAAGTTAAACACTGAATCAGAAAGCAGGTGATTTGTTTTTCCCTTTAGATTTCTTCCCCAACCCCAAACATGGTGGTTCCCAAAGGGATAGGGGTTCCACATGCTACAGCAGACCTCAAATACTTCACACAAGCACCCATGGGACTTGTTAAAGACAATATCCTAGGGAAACAGAAAGCTCACAGGCACCTGTCCCAGTGTTTATTTAACAGGCCGAACTGAGGTCATAGCACAATTTCAGCTCCACGCATTAGTCTGACCATTTTCCTCCTTGCTCTGTGTTTAGGTTTTTTTTTGAGTATCTTTACCCTCCTCTGGCTATTAAGTAGATGAGCATTAATTCCCTGAAGAATGATTTCACGTACCCAGTGAGCCACCATTTCCAGGAATATCAATTGGAAAACCTTTTCTTTTAAATTACTCTAGCCAATGATTCTGTCTCATTCCCCATGGATCCCGTGGGATATTTCTTGTCTTTGAAAGGCAGCCAAATAACATTAGCGTCAGACATTACTTTAAGCTTCAACTGTGAAACAAATACATTAAGTGAATGAACAGTAGCAACAATATTACATGTATACGATTACAATGGTGGTTCAGCCTAGCAATTGGTCAGAAATATTCCATCATTTCTATACTAAGCTCGATTTTAGTGAAACCTAATGAATAATTCACATCAACTAGGGCCAGCTGACCCTGACAGTTTCCATCTGATTCGGACTCCCAATGATTGCTACGGAAAGCAGCTTTGAAAGTCCCAGATAAGCTCGCAGATTTGATTAAAAGCAAGTTCATCTGAAACAGAAATGGAGAATTTGAATTACTACCTGCTGAATTCAGAAAACTGCCAATCTGAATCAAATCGCATTGCATTGTGGGAGCTTGCATGTCTTCTGCATTTCCTACATTAGAACAGCGGTTATACTTCAAAGGAACTTTATTGACTGTAAAATGTGTTAGGAAAATAAAGGTAGTTTTAAGGGATTTATATTTGTATCGGTAAACATTAGATATAAAGTATAGTTTTAAGTGGGTTTAATTCCTTGTTTCTGTGTCTGCAAGGGTAAAACGTCTGGTTAGATTCATGCTGGACAAAGGTATTTCTATGTGTGCGGGTTGATTTCAATTCTAACTGTGATTCTGTTGTACTTAGAGAAGGCTATGTGTGAAGAGTAACTAAACCAGCAGTGGTTGCTTAACAATCAGGGCCTTATAAGGTAGATAAGCTTTTAAGTTTTAGCTTAGCTAATTTGATTACAGTTGGAGATGGATAATGAGAGAGAAGATAGTTGTTACAGCTCTGCTAGAGGCAGTTAGTTTTAGAAGGCTAAAGAGGGAACATCTCTCTCAGCCTTGCTAAAAGAAAAGCCATACTATGGCGTAATGGTTAAGGTCCAGCTAATTAAGAGAAGTTTCCAAGAAGTCTGAAGTTAACAGAACATTGGAAACTAGGATCCAGAACTGATTACTGTTCAGCAAAGCCACAGCGAGTTCAAAAGGCATTGGATCATGGGAGACCAGAAAGATATCTGCAGTAGTGCTAAGGTTTTTGAGAAATTACTATAGTTTGGGAGACATTATTTGAAATAATTCTGGAAATCAGTGGCTGGACCTCAGGTTTGTGTAAAAACCTGTGGTCTAGCCACTGATTTCAGGACAAAGGAAACCTCAAGGGAGAGGTGTAAAACCTGAAAGCAAAACCTTGATGGAAGCAGTGAAGGGAAAGCACAATTTAAAGGGGAGGCGATGGCCCAGTGGTATTATTGCTTGACTATTAATCCAGAAACCTAGATAATGTTCTGGAGACCCAGATTTGAATCCTGCCATGGCAGCTGGTGGAATTTGAATTCAATAAAAAATATCTGGAATTAAGAGTCTACAGATGACCATGAAATCATTGTCGATTGTCAGAAAATCCCATCTGGTTCACTAATGTCCTTTAGGGAAGGAAATCTGCCGTCCTTACATGGTCTGGCCTACATGTGACTCCAGAGCCACAGCAGTGTGGTTGACTCTTACCTGCCCTCTGAAATGGTCTAGCAAGCCACTCAGTTGTAATAACCGCTACAAAGCCTCAACAAAGAAATGAAACCGGACAGACCACCTGGCATCGACCCAGGCACCGGAAAAGACAACGGCAAAACAAACGGTCCTGTCAACCCTGCAAAGTCCTCTTTACTAACATCTGGGGGCTAGTGCCAAAATTGGAGAGCTGTCTCACAGACTAGTCAAGCAACAGCCTGACATAGCCATTCTCTCCCACTGGCAGGACAGACCCAGCAGAGGTGGTGTCACAGTGGTATACAGTCGGGAGGGAGTTGCCCTGGGAGTCCTTAACATTGACTCTGGATCCCATGAAGTCTCATGGCTTCAGGTTAAACATTGGCAAGGAAACTTCTTACTGGTTACCACGTACCGTCCTCTTTCGGCTGATGAATCAGTATTTCTTCCTATTGAACAATATTGAGGGTGGCAAGGGTGCAAAATGTATTCTGGATGGGGGATTTCAACGTCCACAATCAAGAGTGGCTCGGCAGCAGCACTACTGTTCGAGCTGACTGGTCCTAAAGGATATAACTGCTGGACTGGGTCTGCAGCAGGTAGTGAAGGAACCAACAAGAGGAAATAGCATACTTGACCTCCTCCTTACCAATCTGCTGGCTGCAGATGCATCTGTCCATGACAGTATCGGTAAGAGTGACCACCGCACAGTCCTTGTGGAGACGAAGTCCCGCTTTCACACTGAGAATAACCTCCATCGTGTTGTGTGGCACTATCACCGTGCTAAATGGGACAGACTTTGAACTGATCTAGCAACTCAAGACTGGGCATCCATGAGGCACTGTGGTTCATCAACAGCAGTGGAATTATACTCCAGCAAAATCTGCAATCTCATGGCCCGGCATATCCCCCACTCAACCATCAACATCAAGCCAGGGGATCAACCCTGGTTCAATGGAGAGTGCAGGAGGGCATGCCAGGAGCAGCAGCAGGCATACCTAAAAATGAGATCTCAACCGAAGCTACCACTCAGGACTAGTTGCATGCCAAATGGCAAAAACAGCAAGTGATAGACAGAGCTAAGTGATCCCACAACCAACGGATCAGATCTAAGTTCTGCAGTCCTTCCACATCCAGTCGAGAATGGTGGTGGACAATTAAACAACTCACAGGAGGAGGAGGCTCCACAAATATCTCTATCCTCAATGATGGAGGAGCCCAGCACGTCAGTGCAAAAGATAAGGCTGAAATATTTGCAGCATTTTCAGCCAGAAGTGGCAAGTGGATGATCCATCTCGGCCTCCTCCAGTGGTCCCCAGCATCTCAGATGCCAGTCTCCAGCCAATTCGATTCACTCCACGTGATATCAAGAAATGGTTGGAGGAACTGGATACTGCAAAGGCAATGGGCCCTGATAACATTCCGGCAATAGCACTGAAGACTTGTGCTCCAGAACTTGCCACTCCCTAGCCAAGCTCTTGCAGTACAGTTACAACACTGGCATCTACCCAACAATGTGGAAAATTGCCCAGGTATGTCCTGTACACAAAAAGCAGGACAAATCCAATCCGGTCAATTACCGCCCAATCAGTCTCCTCTCGATCATCAGTAAAGTGATGGAAGGGGTCATCAACAATGCTATCAAGCAGCATCTGCTCAATGACGTCCAGTTTGGGTTTCACCAGGGTCACTCAGCTCCTGACCTGATTACAGCCTTGGTTCAAACATGGACAAAAGAGCTGAATTCCAGAGGTGAGGTGAGTGACAGCCCTTGACATCAAGACCGCATTCGACCGAGTGTGGCATCAAGGAACCCTAGCGAAACTGGAATCAATGGGCATCAGGGGACAAACTTTCCGCTGGTTGGAGTCATACCTGATAGATAGGAAGATGGTTGTGGTTGTGGAGGGCTAGTCATCTCAGCTCCAGGACATCTCTGCAAGAGTCCCTCAGGGTCGTGTCCTAGGCCCAACAATCTTCAGTTGCTTCATCAATGACCTTCCTTCCATAATAAGGTCAGAATTGGGGATGTTCGTCGATGATTGGACAATGTTCAGCACCATTCGTGACTCCTCAGATACTGAAGCAGTCCATGTTCAAATGCAACAAGATCTGAACAATATCCAGGCTTGGGCTGACAAGTGGCAAGTAACATTTGCACCACATTCGTGTCAGGCAATGACCATCACCAATAAGAGACACTCTAACCATCGCCCCTTGACATTCAATGGTGTAACCATCATTGAATCTCCCATTGTCAACATCCTTGGGGTTACCATTGACCAGAAACTCAACTGGACTCCCCACATAAACACAGTGGCTACAAGAGCAGGTCAGAGGCTAGGAATACTGCGGCGAGTAACGCACCTCCTGACTCCCCAGAGCCTATCCACCATCTACAAGGCACAAATCATGAGTGTGATGGAATACTCCCTACTTGCCTGGATGGGTGCAGCTCCAACAACACTCAAGAAGCTTGACACCATCCAGGACAAAGCAGCCCGCTTGATTGGCACCACATCTACAAACATTCAATCCCTCCACCACCGACACTCAGTAACAGCAATGTATACTATCTACAAGATGCACTGCAGCATTTCACCAAAGATCCTTAGACAGCACCTTCCAAACCCACGACCACTTCCATCTAGAAAGACGAGGGCAGCAGATAACTGAGAACAACACCACCTGCAAGTTCCCCTCCAAGCCACTCACCATCCTGACTTGGAAATATATCGCCGTTCCTTCACAGTCGTGGGGTCAAAATCCTGGAATTCCCTCCCTAACAGCATTGTGGGTCAACCCACAGAACATGGACTGCAGCGATTCAAGAAGGCAACTCACCAGCACCTTCTCAAGGGCAACTCGGGATGGGCAATAAATGTTGGCCAGCCAATGACGCCCATGTCACATGAATGAATTTAAAAAAAGAAATGTGACTTTTGAAAGCAGAATTTGAAATCACTTGCGCGGAAGCTGGAGTTCAGTGAGACAAGGTAGCTCACAGTATAAGAATCATTTGGGGGGATTTTGAGGAGAAATCCAGAGATTCACTTTGGTTCATAGAGGAGTGTGTCTTACCACTGTCATCTTGTGTGCTTAAAAGGGACTTTGTGTGTTAATGAGACCTTTGTTGCTTAAGGATGTACTTTGTAATCCATGTTAATCTTAAATCTGTGTGTAATTATTAAAATAAGGGGGGAGTAAAGGAGTATTGTATCATAACCCAATTTTTTCATGTTTAATAAATGTTTTTTTCTTGTTAAAACTAATTAGTGGTCCTGTGACTCTGCTCCATGTTTTATGAAAAAAAGTAAAGGCTATGGTCTTTTGAGCCAGCATTCCATTCTGGGATCTTCCCATCCAGTTATAACATCAGCTGGGATCGTAACAAATGCTTTATGACATATGGTCATGAAAAACACATTACAAATTAAAGTCTTTCTGTTTTTAATAATTTGTTGTTTAAATCCGTTGGCTTGGCTCCTCTGGTAACTTCCCACCAACAGCCAACCAATTGTTGCAGCAATTTAGATGGGACATGTTTTCTGTGAATGAAGCTTGTTTTTAATCACTCGTGTACTAAGGCAGAATTGAAGAGGCCAATATTAAGCTAAGGGGAGATGGTGGCGCAGTGGTCGTCGTCTTTTTATGTGGCATGAGAAGCAGAAACTGTTGTGACAGTTTTACTGCCAAGTTCCCTAACCAGGCGAATGCCCTGTTGGAGAGCGTGTAACTCCAGGAAGTCACCCTCAAACTCGAGTCAAAGTGGCCACATTAGCCATGTACTGTCCGTATTCTATTGAGAATTGCGCACATGCTCTGGGAGGGGGCAGGAGCCGAAGAGATTAAAGCCTGGCTGTTGCGATGTTGGGTCGGAGATAATGGGTGGAATTCTCCCATGCCCCTGTCGGCAGCTTCAATGGCAGGTGAGGACAGGGGGAATTTGACAAAAGGCCAAAAAATCAGTTTCATGCCGGCTTGAATATCCTGCAGTTTTCCACTGTGCTGTTAACATGGAGAATGTGGCTGTTTTTGAGAAGACTGCCAGTAGCCATTGTTTTGCCAGTGGGCCAAGATGGTGCAGCAGGATGTCCAGTTGGACTCCATCCTTCTTGGCAGTGTTGCCCTATTTCTGTGGTTGCAAGGCCTGTATCTGGTTCCACAAAGGTAAATCCATTTGAGAGTAGGGAAGACGCTGGACAACTTGCAAATTGCTTCCCTGAGCTTTTTGCCTAATCTTTTGTTTGTTTATCGAGGAATCCCTTTAAGTTGACCAGTAGCTTGGTAGCAACAGCATTTGTGCTGTCTTTGGGTTAGTGGCCTCTGCTGGGTTTGATGCTCCCAGGTTTCCTCAGAAGGTTCCAAGCTCGACAGATTGATTGCATGGTAGTTGTCTATGGTCGTGCAGGTAGTGCTGTGGTTGCTGCTGGATCTCCAGTTTGCTGGTATTGTTGAAAAAGTGCTTCACACTCAGGGCTCCAACACTGTACTCTGAAACTCTGAGGGATGTTCTTCTTTGCTGCAGGAATAATCGTGACCACAAATCGATTGTACTGTTTGGGTGTCGGGGAGATGCGAGAGGTGGTTTTCTCCACCACTGCAGTAAATACAGACTAGTTTGCCTCCTTGTAGATCCATCATGGCACTTGTTTTGATGACATGGTCCTTAACTCCCACATGGCTTTTAATTGGCCTATATTGATGTGTTGAGAAGCCTGGGAGGAGAATAGGGGACAAGCTTACAGGGAGATCAGGGGCCTCCACCTTGCTGATCAGAAAGTTGCATTATGTTTGGCATCACTCACAAGATAAACATCCAGTGTCAGGGTTTCCTCATTTGAATAGTAGCCCCATTCCATATGTTGAAGTCTCCCATGTTATATGGTTGGGTGTTGAGGAGGTGGGAGAGCTGGAATAGGTCATTCTTTGTTTTAAGGGGTTTATAGATAACGGTCATCTCTCCAATTTTGATAGCTGCTGTGGAGGTAACTTTCTGTTCCCTGTTTAGGACTGCAATAAAGCCTGTCGTTTCGTCTTTCACATAAATCACCAAGCCACATTTGGTGGTGTAAGGTTGTGGCAAGATTACAACCATAGATCTTGTATCAATGTGCTTGTTTACCGTTAGCAATATGTGTTTCCTGTAATGTGAGGACATTAATGTGATCACATCAGCATCACATTTGGCCATTGAGAGACCTTCAGCATTCGGTGATCAGATCCAAGTTCCAGGATCCAATCTTCAGAAAGCTTTGCCTCCAGAGGGGTTGTTGTGATGACTTTGATTTGATTTTTGTTTTTTCCCAGTTGAAGATTCAAGAGTTCAAGCATTAGCTTGTCAGGGTGGGTATTAGGAAGGCTGTCATCATTCACTGCAGTGGTAACGTTATTGGATGAGTAATCCAGCGGGCCAGGTCAATGCTCAGAGTACACGCAGAGATCTCAGTGGAATTTAAATTGAATTAAACAAAATCTGAAATTGAAAGCTAGCCTTGGTAATAATGATGACCATGAAACTGTCATTGAGTTTTGTAAAAACCCATCTGGTTCACTCATGTCCTTCTCTGGTCTGGCCTACTTGTAATGTGGTTGGCTCTTAACTGCCCTCTGAAATGGCCCAGCAAGCCGATCAGTTCAAGGGCAATTAGGGGTGGGCAATAAATGCTGGCCCAGTGACGGCCACATCGCATGAAAGAAAAAAAGTAGAATTTTGAACAAAAATGCTTCATATCTGTTGCAGCTGTGACAGCTTCCTCACAAATGTTATTTTATCCTCTGTCCCACCAATCTAGATCCAGTCTTTGTGCGTCCATGTGAAGCGACTATCTGTTTTGCATTTCTCTTGATTTTTATTGCCATTCAAGTCTGGATCTATCCCAGCGTCTCTGATCCTTCCTGCTTGCCGTTTCCATGGTAACCACAAGATTTTGTTTGCAGTGGGAGTCATTTTAATAAAGCCATGATTGCATTCGGAACCCAAGATTATCATCATCCTCCAGACGCACGTCAATCCATAACCTTAGCCTGTATATCTGAGCCAAGGTTAAATTAATATCCTGTGATTAATCGTCTAAAGTTTCAAGTTACAATAAGTAGCTGCAGTGAGGTTATTGGTGACGGACATGATGCAAAACCTCAGAATGGTTCAGTTGGATGAGTTAATGAGTGTGATCTCCATTCAGGCCATCCCCCTGTTTGTAGACAGAGTCCTCACCAGAGATTGATAACTCCTCCGTGTCGGTATGTGTTAGAGAGAAAACGGAGGAGCCATTGGATGCTTTATGCGCAGAATAATATATCTTGTTTTAATTCAAAAATGCTGTTCTAGAATAACAGACACTCAAAGAAGCTGGAGCCTGTCCTCAACACAGCTTGGGGAGCCATTACTGGTTTACCTTATAAAGTGGACAATCTGTACTTGCAGGTATTGTTCCATCTGACATAAGGAGATGAATTATATAAAGAAGTCGAAAGGTCAAAGCAGTTCAGTGATCCTTGTCATCCTCTCCCAGAAAAAACCTGCAATGGAGAGGCTCATGTCAAGGGGGCAGCTTCTTTCTTACTTTCCAGCCCATAGCGTGTAACCCCCACATCTGCTGCCCTGCTGATTGCTCAGCAGACCAATCTACAGACAAAGGCACAGAGTAGTTTAATGGCCCAGAGGCATCCCTCTCATCAGGAGCCAGTGAAGCATGGCCTACTTAGCTGCCAGTGAAACCTGGCCTCCTTGGCTGCCAGTGAAACATGGCCTCCTTGGCTGCCAGTGAAGCATGGCCTCCTTGGCTGCCAGTGTAGCATGGCCTCCTTGGCTGCCAGTGAAGCATGGCCTCCTTGGCTGCCAGTGAAACATGGCCTCCTTGGCTGCCAGTGAAACATGGCCTCCTTGGCTGCCAGTGTAGCATGGCCTTCTTGGCTGCCAGTGTAGCATGGCCTTCTTGGCTGCCAGTGAAGCATGGCCTCCTTGGCTGCCAGTGAAGCATGGCCTCCTTGGCTGCCAGTGAAGCATGGCCTCCTTGGTTGCCAGTGAAGCATGGCCTCCTTGGCTGCCAGTGAAGCATGGCCTCTTTGGCTGCCAGTGAAGCATGGCCTCCTTGGCTGCCAGTGAAGCATGGCCTCCTTGGCTGCCAGTGAAGCATGGCCTCCTTGGCTGCCAGTGAAGCATGGCCTCCTTGGCTGCCAGTGAAGCATGGCCTCCTTGGCTTTATAGCAATCACTTCAGGACTGGTGTCAGCCACTTCAAAGCCCTCTCGCAGAATCGGGGAAACAGCCAATCGTATTCTGTCATCTGTAATTGTGGACAGGCATCTCAACTGATGAAATATCTCCTAGAATGCCTACAACTACCAGAGCAGATATTCAACTCTCAAGCCAGATCCTACGTGGAACACTGGTGAGGGAAGGTGTAGCAACGCGGCAAGAAGAACAGTTACCCTGGAAGGTGTTGCAAGCTGTAGTTCAGGATTGGTTTTTAAATGTATTTATCTAGTGTCTCCCATATGTTCAAAGTGCTTCTTGATCATTGAATCGCCTTTGGTTTGTATTTATTGTTTTAGAGGGCAACATGGTGTACAGCAAGATCTGACAGGCGACCATGAAACAAATGGTCAGTTTGTTTTTGTTCTGGTGCTATAGGTTGAGAGATAAATGTTAGCCAGGACACCAGGGGAATGCTCTGCTCATCTTCAACAAGTGCCAAAGGATATTTCACAAACACCTCTCAGATGGTTTAATGTCTAATCTGAAAATTTAAGATTTATATGGAAACAATTGCTTGGTGGTACAGAACTTGAATAATGCTGATAAAGAGAGACATGTTATCGAAACCTTTGCCATGTACTCATCAGAACAAACACAAGACTACCAAATTTCAAACAATCACAGCAATTTATACCACAGGAGAAATGAATACTGGTTGTCAAGTTGACTCTGCTTGGCCAAGGCAGTGGCATAGAGAAAACAACAGGAAACTACAGGTTCCCCTGTCTCCCATTTTTCTGTGATTGGGCAGTGCTTGCTAAGCAATTTTGAACACAAACAGCTTATACCAACACCCAATTTATTGGTAAATCTCGTAACGTGGTTCATTTATGCTTTCTAGAAGCGACGTATGTTGACACGCAAGGACCCATTCTCTGAAAAAAAAGGAAAATGCTTAAGCCATGTGCATTTTTTGAATTGCATGGGATGTCGAGGAGCCTGTAGTTCCCCAATGCTTTTTCCATGGCAATGCCTTGGCCAATCAGTCAACACCCTTTTCTCCTGTAGTGCAAATTGTTGTAGCTTTTTAAAATTTGGCACTCTTGCATTTGTCCTGTTGAGTGCAAGATGAAAAGCTTTGACAATATACCTTTCTTTTCAGCAATATATAACATATATATAGAAATATGGATTGCTGAGAATGAGGCACAAGTGGAGGATCTAACTGAGAGATCAGCATGGTTTAGAATAACAGATTCACAGGACTGAGATACTGATGGAAATCTGAATAGTTTCTCCACTAAAGTATGTATATCCACGACTGGATTATTGTGAAATCATTTGGAGACATTTTAATAGAATTGAGAAGTGAGACCTACCTTAAACCTAGGGGACAAGGCTGGTGGTTTCTACGTGAAGAAAAATGATGATCAAACGTTGGCTGTGATCTGTGGATTTGTTCTTAATTACATTCACATTTTACTTCTCACATTATACTTGACCAATTAACTGTACAGACCGTTTGTCTCAATCTTTGAATCTGTAACAAGTGGCTATCTCTATTGACAGTTCCATTTCCTGCACTACTTCCTTCACTCCTTCTCCTCCCTCCCCGAACCATATTAGGATTCTGTTATATATTTGGAAAGGTTAGAGGTTGTTTTAAGAGCTGGTCACATAATTTGATGGCGGTGTTGTTAGGGTCTTGCGGAAGCTTCTGTTTTACTTTCAGTTTTGTACTTGATGCAGAGAGAGCAGCTCTTCAATAAAGCCTGTTGTGTGTTTGTCTGAATCCACATGTACAAACCACGTTCTTTACTTTCTGTTAAAACCCACCCACAACCCCTAACATAGGTCATTACAGATTCCTCTTCTCCTTGCCTTCCATCATCGTCCCTTTAATCTTTCTTACCTTCCACCCGATCTCAGATCTTTCCTCTCCTCGCCCCTTTCCTTGCCTTGCTTTGAAACTGTTACATCTCAAAGTATTCCCAATTCTAATCGAGGGTTATCTAATTGGAAACATTTCCTCTTCACAGATGCTGCTGGACCTGTTGAACATTTTCAGTGTTTTCTGTTTTGTTTTCGGATTCCCAGTTCCTGTGGTATTCTGCTTTTGTTCCATTGTCTATTGTGTCTCCGGAGATGGAATGTGACTCATTAAATGAGGCAGAGTCTGACCTGAACCCCTCCACAGGCTTACCATCTGACCGTTCATGGATTCAAATGTAGATTGTCCACTCCATTTTCCTCTCTCTTCTTGCTCACCTTGCCACACCAACATGAAGGGAGTAGGTCCTTCCAGAAAGTTCCTGACCCCACTCTTCAATTTTAACAAATTGTTTTCATACAGATATTTTTTTCTAAAGGAATTAAATGTTTAATTGAGACCAATGGATGAGCAACACTGAGAGGGAGATAGTATCCATATCCATCACATATATTTGGTGATGGAATTTCACAGAGAAGATCCTGATGGTCTTCGTAGTGCACTGGCTTGATTGGGCATGCTTTGCCAGCCACCAGTACTGAATGCTGGCGAAGAATGTCCCTGCCCTGAGCACCGAGCATCCAGCAGATAGGTGAGGCCTCTCACTCCAGAGCGCTCTCCTTTAGGCTCCTCTGCTTTCTTGATATAATTGCAAAGGTTTTTCATTGGGACATCCAAAACATCAATAAAATATCTTTTGAGGTGTAGCCACTGTTTCAATGAAGAAAATGCAGCAGCAGATTTGCACACAGCAAGATTCCACAAGCAGCCGTGAGATAAACGACCAGATCACCTGTTTTATAAATGGTGGTTGAAGGATGAATTTGGACTAGGTCACCAGGGGAAACTTACCCTTCCCCTCTGCTTCTCTTCCAATACTGTTGTGGGGTCATTTATATCCATTTGAAAAGGCAAACGGAGGCCTCAGTTTAAAGTCCCATTTGAAAGACTATCTCTGCACTGCAGTGTAAGCCAGAATCAAGTGGGACTTGAACCATCAATCTTCTGACCCAGAGACGGGAATAATAATGGATTCATGGGTGAAACCTTTTGCATCAATCCTCCTGTAACTTCCTCTGACTGGTGTCCAGTGCCCACTTGTGATCACGTTTGTACAATGCCTTGAAGTATCTCACTACATTGAGTGTGACTGGATAGGGTGGGAATGATTTGAATGGTGCACTGATCCATCCTTCCTTGTCTTTTGTCTCTCTGTTCTCTTGCAGCAATTGTTAATCCGAAGCAACCCAAGGAGGCCCCCAAGAGTTTCAACTTTGACTATTCCTACTGGTCCCACACCACGGTATGTAGCAGCTCACACAAAATGGAGGGAAGCAAGCAGCTCCCAGACTGCATCACCCCCAACCCTTCACTGCCTCATTCCCAGTGTAGAGTGAGCCTCACTCTGTATATAATTCATCGTTTATCTGTCCTGAGGGACAGTGTAGAGGGAGCTTTACTCGTTATCTAACCCCATGCTGTACCTGTCCTGAAAGTGCTTGATCGGACAGTGTCGAGGGAGTTTTACTCTATCTAACCCCGTGCTGTACCTGTCCTGGTAATGTTTGTTCTGTTGAATTTATGCCCTCTTTGTTGATGATTGATTTTCCTCAGGACCTTTTGTGCTCACTGTTACACAAAGTAGGAATCAAACCCCTCAGAACAAATCAATCTCCAGAGATAGAAGAATGCCTTGGTATGTCAGTGCCACAATGACAGCCAGGTTTAAAAGGAAAGCACGTTATTTACAAGTGATAGATGGTTGAGATTGGGATGGAGTTATTGAAGGAGGAAGCCTAGTCCTGCTCTAACTGTGATCATCTGTTGTCTGAATTCCAGCCTGCAGACATCAACTATGCCTCACAGCAGCAGGTGTACCGAGATATTGGAGAGGAGATGCTGGAGCACGCCTTTGAGGGTTACAATGTCTGTATCTTCGCCTATGGGCAGACTGGGGCAGGGAAATCCTACACCATGATGGGCAAACAGGAGAAGGAGCAGCAGGGAATCATCCCTCAGGTAAAACCCGAGAGTCTGTCAACTGAGGGAGTCAGGCTAAACTCCATGTGGTATCATCACTCGTGAGCATTACAGCCAATGCTCAAAGGTAAAGCCATGATGGAATCTTACCTTCCCAGTATCGTCCATATACTCACCGTGTCCCCCAGTGCAGTCTGTGTACTCAACGTGTCCCCCAGTCCAGAGAGTATCCACATAAATTTTGAATTTATGCTAATTTCCACCATTTACAGATATAATCACAGGATCCTACCATGCAAAAGGAGGCCATTCAGCCCATTGACTGACCACAATCCCACCCAGACCCTATCTTCAAAACCCCATGCATTTACCCTAGCTAGTCCCCCTGACGCTAAGGTCAATTTTAGCATGGCCAATCAACCTAACCCGCACATCTTTGGACTGTGGGAAGAAACCGGAGTACCCGGTGGAACCCATGCAGACGCGGGGAGAAAGTGCAAACTGCACACAGACAGTGACCCAAGCCGGGAATCAAACCCGGGTCCCTGGT
Source organism: Mustelus asterias (assembly GCF_964213995.1). NCBI lineage: Eukaryota > Metazoa > Chordata > Chondrichthyes > Carcharhiniformes > Triakidae > Mustelus > Mustelus asterias. Next base: position 72,172,679 of record NC_135803.1, on the reverse strand, counting down.
GCTGTGAGGCAGCAGTGCTAACCACTGTGCCACCGTGCCGCCCAGATAATAAATCTGTTGGATCAGATGCTGGACAGTTTCACAAATATCTCTGCAATCCGATGTCAATTTCAGTTATTTGAGGAAGAACCCAACTGTGAGATACCATTTATAAAGGTGGACCCTGAGCTTGCCTCAGTGTGAAGTGGTGGTAGTTTGGTTTGATATTTAACACTCTTTCCCTGGATAGGCCAAAGGTATTTTCCCAGGTGCGTTCAGTGCTGGGGAGTTCTTGAGCACCACCTGCTGTTGCTGCCGAGCGCTGCCACAATGAAACCTCTCTCCTCAGGATCCACTTCACTCCAACAGGATACATCAATCCCACAGAGATTGTGGGCTATATTTAGGCCTGTCCAACGAGAATAGCATTGAGGATGTTAAATAGGGGACACCTTCCTGGGAACTACGATCTGAGGTTGGCCACATTGAAAATAATTTGACCTCAAATCATCTTCTTCAAATACAGACCCCATCATATCTCCCACGATAGCCTTCCCCTCTCCCCATTTCCATTTGGAAGGCAAGTCCATGAGAACCTATTCTGTCCAGTCCCGTCAATGAATAGACAGGTGAAATTGACAAAAGGTGCATAATGTCAGAACATTGTGCTGCAATGAATGATCTGGATGTTTCCTGGACAAATCATTGAGTCCATTTGTAATTGCGAACACTGGAACTGTGGATAAGTGTGAGGTGGCAGAGGGTGAAACGAAATTGGATTTTAAATCCTGGAGATTATTTTTCTCAACAACCATAGCGGCAGAGAAATACCCATATCCCTGATATTGAATGTGTGCACAGCTCAGCGATAGAGGACTTTCACTGCTGCTGTGGATTCTGGGTAAAGAGCTCCCCATGGGATCTGCACCAACCTGAACTGAGAGGGGATTCAACCTCCAGGGTGTTGCATTTAGGTAGCGATCATTGGATTACATTTCCCACCACAGTGTACCCCCTCCCCACCTTCCCACATGATGTCAGCCAATTACTAATGGCAGAGTTTGCCACTGTCTGGAATGAAGTCAGGCTGGTGGGAGGGGGCTTTGGAAAGTCAGGAATCCATACCGGTGGGGAGTGGGAGGGAGGGGGAGATGTTGGAGATCCATATGGGTGGGGGTGTTGGACAGTCAGAAATCCATACCAGGTATTGGCGGGGGGGGGGTGGCGGTGTTGGAGGGTCAGGGATCCATACCGGGGTTCATGCCCAGAAGTGGCACGTGGAGAGAGAGAGTTCCTGACAAGGGTCTGAAGGATATTAATCGCCATAATTTGGCTGGGATCCCCTCAGAAACTATGCCCGATTACAGCAGGTTGCTAACTTAGCATATCCCAGGAATAGGTGATCGATCATTCCCTGAAAGGAAAAGGATCCCAGGAAGTCAATGAACTGGGAAGCTCAACAAACAGAGAGTAAGGAATCCAAACAGGATTTGTGGGAGGGGGGTCTCGTGTTGTGTTGGGGGCAGAGATGGATGGTTGTGATCTCAGTGTTTTTCAGCAGGCATCTCTGAAATTGGGTGGAGGGGGGGGGGTGGTCTCAGCCTTTGTAATGGGGCTCTCTGAAATGGGGGGAAGAAATATAGGCTGTGGAATGTGATGTGAGAGAGAGTAGGAGAGAGGAAAGAGAGGTGACAAGGAGTCAGGAGTTTGAGGGTTCAGGGGATGGGCACCATCATTCTTCACAGAGCCAGGAGCAGCAGCAACAAGGTGTGAGAGCGACACAGAGAGAGGAACAGCAATAAAATGAAAGGACAAAGGGAGAAGGGTGGAGCAAGATTCTTAAACTGAAGACAATGAGATTGTGGGATTGTTCACCACATGTTTCGAATGTAAAACAATATTAAGAACACAATGGAGGAGCATGGGTGCAATGTGTGAGATTAGTCAAGCAGAAGAATAACGGGTCAGACTGTCGAGCAACAGGTATGGTGTGTTACCCACAAACTCAATACCCAACCTAAGCCCTTCCCACCGGTGGAGAGAGTGAGGACCAGTAACGGTGACTGGAGAGTCACAGCTCACTGCAATTGTACGGAGGAGCTGCTAACAGCCTCTGATTCATGCCCAGAAGTGGCACGTGGAGAGAGAGAGTTCCTGACAAGGGTCTGAAGGATATTAATCGCCATAATTTGGCTGGGATCCCCTCAGAAACTATGCCCGATTACAGCAGGTTGCTAACTTAGCATATCCCAGGAATAGGTGATCGATCATTCCCTGAAAGGAAAAGGATCCCAGGAAGTCAATGAACTGGGAAGCTCAACAAACAGAGAGTAAACTGAATTCACATTCCACGGATAGGTCACCGGAATTAGGCACAATCCCAGGTGAGTAAGAGGAAGGAACTCTGCAGGAGATGCAATCAATCCCAGGATATTTGGCTCTCCTTGTTTTACTATACACAGAACAATCATTTTGAAATAAGGATGCTTGCAAATAGAGGACACCTAATGCAGTCTCTTAGGTGCCCTGAATTTGAAGAGTTCACTGTAGCTACAGATGATATTTTGATATTTTCTCTTTTATCTTTCTCTTTCCCCAGCTATGTGAAGATCTTTTTGCCCGAATTAATGACAGTGCAAATGCCAACCTCTCGTACTCAGTGGAGGTAAGAGTGAAGCTTTCTATCTCAAAATTATGCCTCACCCTGCCATTGGCTGTAACTAATTACAGTGCACATTCGGGGCAAGGACATCACATCTCGCATCATCAGATTTATTCTTCAAATATCTCATAGCGAATGTCGGTGGGAAAATAATTGCTCACTCCTCGGAGTAAATTGTCTGCTTTGGAAAGCGCTCCTTTACAAAATGTCGTTAGCCTATTCTGTTTCTAAGGCCACGGCCTGCAAGCCAAACTTGCCCATAATTCAATGCCAGTTGACAACGCCATTCTGATAGGTCTAACAGTGATGTGGTAAATGGGAAAGATATCACATTGGTAGCGAGTGCTCTTCAGTAGTCAATGCAGAGACATGTTGTTGATGAGGGAGCTGGACTCTTCATTGAGCTGTACCTGAACTGGGAGTACTGGCGTGAGTGCTGTCAGTCTTGAGCATGAATGAATCATATGACTGGTTATTTCAGTGCTTACAGGTCCATTAATATCTGCAGGACACACAATGAGTTAATATACTGACCTTTCATAGAATCCCTACAGTACAAAAGAAGGCCAATTGGCCCATCAAGTCTGCACCGATTCTGTGACAGAGTATCTGATCCAGGCTCTCTCCCCGCCCCAACCCAGTTAACCCCATGTATTTACCCCATTAGTACCCCTAACCTACCCATTTTGGACTGTGGGAAGAAGCCAGAGCACCCAGAGGAAACCTGCCATGTGGCACCCGAACTCGTGTCTCCAGAGCATTACCTTGGGTCTCTGGATTACTAGTTAGCAACAATACCACTGTGCCACCACTTCCCACATACCGTCTCACCCCAGTGTAGTCAAATTTTGGTTCATGTTGCCAGTCTCCAGCAGACAAATGGCAGAATTTTCCTGTCCCGCCTGCCACGGAAATCGTAGCAGGCAGGGGCGGACCTTGGATGGGATTTTCTGGTTTTGGGGCGAGCGTGGCTGGAAAATCCTGTCCAGAGTGTTTCAGGCCTGAGTATAGACATGGTCAGTGTTTGCTACAGACTCAGCAAATGGGGAGTAAGAGGTTTTTTCTGAATGAAGGAGTAGGGGTATCTCATCCTCCTAAAGCAAACATTACTAAAAATGCAGTGCAAGGGTCCAATCATTCGTCATCAGGTGAGGGGTAATTCACTGAATAGGGGTGGATGAGAGAGACTTGTTTCTCCGGCTGACCGTGGTTACCACGGGGTCTGGCGTTCTGTTATGTGTGTGACCTTCTTGCTGTGTTCCCCAGGTCAGTTATATGGAGATTTACTGTGAGCGCGTGCGAGATCTCCTGAATCCCAAGACCAAAGGAAACCTTCGTGTTCGGGAACACCCGATCCTCGGCCCTTATGTGGAGGATCTGTCCAAACTCGCTGTCACCTCCTTCAATGACATATCGGACCTCATGGACTCAGGCAACAAGGCCAGGTATGAGGAACAGGCTATCTCCTGCCTTAGGGAATATAGGAAACATCAAAAAAATAAAGACCAGGGTCACCTTCTATCATTCTGGTAGTTGTGTAATACAGCAAAAATGGAATTATTGACTAATTATAGGAGTTAGTCTCTATTAATGAGCAGACAACAAACCCAGACATGGGCACTGGTGGTGCGCTTTGGCAACCAGAAATCCAAAATTGCCAGTTCCTCCGAAGTTTGCTACAACTGACCTTGTTTTAAATTACTCGTGCTCATCTTAAAATGTTATTTTCAAACATAAATCTCTCTAATTTACATCGAAACATTTCAGCTCACCACCACCTTCTCAAATACAATTAGGGATGGGTGATCAAGGCTGGCCTAGCCAGTGGTGCCCACATTCCATGAATGAATTAAAAATATATAGGGGGTGATTCTCCCATCCCACTGCGCTAATTTTATAGTGCAACGGGCCAGGAGTTTCTCGTGTCGGTCGATTCACAGGGTTCGCGCATGCGTTCCTGCCTCGATAGCGTCTTCCTGTGCTGGATTTCTGGCGGTGTCAGCTCCATGCTGGAAATCGGCAGGGAGGCACAAAGACATTTAAATGGTCATTTGAATATAATTTAAATATAATTAGCAGGCCCAGGCCTGTTAGCATCTCAGCCTCTACCCACCCCCCCCCACCCCAACCCTCCTCAAGAGTGGTTCACACTAGTGGGGATTACAGTAGCTCCCTACTAATGGGGAACTTGCAGCCCGTCCCCATTGGAGTGAAGTGGGGGCAATCGGGACCCCCCAGGGGGTTGGGCGGTGGATGGGTGCCCCCTGGGCATTGGCACCTTGGCAGTGCCAGCCTGGGAACCCCGGCACTGCCCAAAAGGCAAAGTGTCAATGCCCAGGGGACATGGGGCAGTGCCATGAGGGCGTGGCCTATAGGGGTGGGGCCTGGTGGGGCAATCGGTGGGGTGGGGATCCCGCTGCCACTCTGCAGACAGGATCAGTGGGGGAAGGCCAGTAATTGGGAGCGGGGTCAGCCTGCTGTTGGGGGAGGAGGGGATGGGGTGAGGGGGAATTGTGGGAGAGGGCTGAGATTGGAGCAGGCTGGGAGTGGGGGATCGGGGCTGGCCTGGGAATGATTGGGGAGCCAGTGATCAGGCTGTGGGGGGGGATAGAGATCCGGTATTAGAATCATAGAATCATAGAAACCCTACAGTGCAGAAAGAGGCCATCTGGCCCATCGGGTCTGCACCGACCACAATCCCACCCAGGCCCTACCCCCATATCCCTACAGATTTACCCACTAATCCCTCGAACCTACACATCTCAGGACACTAAGGGGTAATTTTAGCATGGCCAATCAACCTAACCCACACATCTTTGGACTGTGGGAGGAAACGGGAGCACCCGGAGGAAACCCACGCAGACACGAGGAGAATGTACAAACTCCACACAGACAGTGACCGAAGCCGGGAATTGAACCCAGGTCCCTGGAGCTGTGAAGCAGCAGTGCTAACCACTGTGCTACCGGGCCGCCCGTTTTGCCGGGGTCACAGAGCTGGTCAGCAATCAGGAGGTTGAGTGCGGGCTACTGCGCATCAGCCGATCTCGGCGCTGACAGATTGTCTCATGCACCGTGTCCCGCTCAGCACTATGCTGCCGGCCTCTCCAGTGGGAATAGGCCCCGCCCACTGATTTTTAATGATATTCACACTGGTGGCCTCTGCAGTGCACAGAGTCTGGGAGATTCTTCTCTGAACTCCCACTGAAAAAACCAGTGTGAATTACTCGTTTTCACAGGATTTCGACACTTAGAATTTTTTGGGGAAAATTCCGGCCAAGTTGTTTCCACCATCTCCATAGATTGATCACTTACTGATAGGTTTTTTCCCTATATTGGGCTTTAACTGGAAGATGTGGATGGTAGCGACAGCATTGGGTATTGTTTCCTGCAGAATTTGTTCAAACTGTTGCCCCCAAACTGACAGGCTGACAGACTAATCGATTGGCCACTGTGTTCTCAGTAAGAATGGTGTGTGGTGAATTTAATCTCATCCATCAAGTGATCAATAGGGTGTAAAATTGTGGGGTGCAGATGGGTGGGGGCGGTTGTGGAACATGAGGGCTGATTAAATCCTATCGCTCTTCTCTTGGTGGGTTAGGTTAAACTGACTCACAGAGATGATTGAGACACCCAGTGATCAGTGTCACTATTGCCCCTACATCACCTGTTGAATAGTATTGTCTCCATGTCCTCAATTGATGAAAATGTTGACATTACTATCATTCATTCGAGGCTTTTTGCCCTTACGTATGTAATGAGAAGTATAACCCTCCTGTAACCCACGGAAGAATATTGCCCCACAACTTTTGTTGTTACTTGTTTAATTATATTGGACTTGTTGACATTCACTAAATACTGATTTACCTGTTGTAGCATATTGATATTTATTAACTCTGACTCACCCAGAGAATATGGCCAGTAAAAGTCAATAAAAAGAGTATTACCTTTTGAAGTTGCGGAGAGATGAGGATGAAAGAAGTGACAATGTCGAGATAAGTGAAAGTGAGAGGCAACCCTGTGAAGAGATGCATGTGAAAGAGGGAGAGATCACCCTCAGATTCTTTTCTCTCTCCTCAGAACGGTGGCAGCCACAAACATGAATGAGACAAGCAGTCGATCTCATGCTGTGTTCAACATCATCTTCACACAGAAAGCACATGACGCCACTCCAGACACATCCTCTGAGAAGGTAAAGGAAATTAGTGGACTCGGGGGGTGGGGGAAGTTTAACATTGTCCATTCAAATCCAGCCCAGCTCGATAACCCTTCAGGCATTTGCAAACCATTCAATTTGATTTTGTGCTTCTATAAAAACAGAAGAGCTAGGAGCAGGAGTAGACCATCTATCCCCTCGAACCTGCTCTGCCATTGAATAAGGTCATGGCTGACCTGGTTGCACATTTCACTCCACTTTCCTGCCGTTCTTCGTAACCCTTGACTGGCTGTCTTGCAGATCAAAACTCTGCCTCACCTCCGTCCTACCATCAGCAACTGTTCCTTCCTAAACCTCTCCCTCTCCGTCTCACGCGCTCTCGCTCTCCGTCTCAAAGAACAAAGAACAATACAGCACAGGAACAGGCTCTTCGGCCCTCCAAGCCTGCGCCGCTCATGTGCCCAACTAGACCATTCATTTGTATCCCTCTATTCCCAGTCTGTTTATGTGGTTATCTAGATAAGTCTTAAACGATCCCAGCGTGAACGCCTCAATCACCTTGCTTGGGAGTGCATTCCAGGCCCCCACCATCCTCTGTGTAAAATACGTCTCCCTGACATCTGTGTTGAACCTTGCCCCCCCTCACCTTGACCCTGTGACCCCTTGTGTTCGTCACCTCCGACCTGGGAAAAAGCTTCCCACTGTTCACCCTATGTATGCCCTTCATAATTTTATACACCTCTATTAGATCGCCCCTCATCCTCCGTCTTTCCAGGGAGAACAACCCCAGTTTACCCAATCTCTCCTCATAGCTGAGACCCTCCATACCAGGCAACATCCTGGTAAACCTTCTCTGTACTCTCTCCAAAGCCTCCACGTCCTTCTGGTAGTGTGGCGACCAGAACTGGACGCAGTATTACAAATGTGGCCTAACCAACGTTCTACACAGCGGCAACATCATATGCCAACTTTTATATTCTATGCCCCGTCCAATAAAGGCAAGCATGCCATATGCCTTCTTCACCACCCTCTCCACCTGTGCTGCCACCTTTAAGGATCTGTGGACTTGTACATCCAGGTCCCTCTGTGTGTCTATACTCCTGATGGTTCTGCCATTTATTGTATAGCTCCCCCTTACATTAGATCTACTGAAATGCATCACTTTGTATTTATCTGGATTAAATTCCATCTGCCATTTCTCCGCCCAATGTTCCAGCCTATCTATATCCTGCTGTATTCTCTGACAATGTTCATCACTATCCGCCACTCCAGCAATCTTTGTGTCGTCCGCAAACTTACTGATCACACCAGTTACATCTTCCTCCAAATCATTTATATATATCACAAACAGCAGAGGTCCCAGTACAGAGCCCTGCGGAACACCACTAGTCACAGACCTCCAACCGGAAAAAGACCCCTCCACTGCTACCCTCTGTCTTCTATGGCTAAGCCAGTTCTCCACCCATCTAGCTAGCTCACCTTTTATCCCGTGAGATTTAACCTTTTGCACCAGCCTGCCATGAGGGACCTTGTCAAACGCTTTACTAAAATCCATATAGACGACATCCACAGCCCTTCCTTCGCCAATTGTTTTTGTCACCTCCTCAAAAAACTCCAGCAAATTTGTGAGGCATGACCTCCCTCGTACAAAACCATGCTGTCTATCGCTAATGAGATTATTCAGTTCTAAATGCGCATATATCCTATCTCTAAGAATCTTCTCCAACAACTTCCCTAACACGGACGTCAAGCTCACCGGCCTATAATTACACGGGTTATCCTTGCTACCCTTCTTAAATAACGGGACCACATTTGCGATCCTCCAATCCTCTGGGACCTCACCTGTGTCCAGTGAAGAGACAAAGATTTCTGTTAGAGGCCCAGCAATTGCATCTCTCGCCTCCCTGAGGAGTCTAGGATAGATGACATCCGGCCCTGGGGATTTGTCTGTCTTAATATTTCCTAAAAAACCTCACACTTCCTCCCTTGTAATTGAGATTTTTTCTAATGGGTCAACACATCTCTCTGAGACAATACCAGTCAACATGTCCCTCTCCTTTGTGAATACTGATGCAAAGTATTCGTTTAGGATCTCTCCTACTTCCTTTGGTTCTAAGCATAATTCCCCTCCTTTGTCCCTGAGAGGTCCGATTCTTTCCCTAACAACCCTCGTGTTCCTAACGTATGTATAAAATGCCTTAGGATTCTCCTTAATCCTGTCTGCCAAGGACATTTCATGACCCCTTTTTGCCCTTCTAACTCCCTGTTTGAGTTCTTTTCTACTTTCTCTGTATTCATCCAGTGTTCCACCTGTTTTTAGCTGCCTGGACCTCATGTGTGCCCTCTTTTTTTCTTTTTGATTAGACCCACAATTTCACTGGTTATCCACGGCTCTCGAATCCTACCTTTCCTATCCTTCCTCTTTACAGGCACATGCCTGTCTTGCAGTCCTATCAACTGCTCGTTAAAAGACTCCCACATGCCAGATGTGGATTTACCCTCGAACAGCCTCTCCCAATCAACAGCCACCAAATCCTGCCTAATCCGGCTGTAGTTAGCCTTCCTCCAATTCAGCACCTTACCCATAAGACAACACTCATTTTCCATTACTATCCTAAAGTTTACAGAATTGTGGTCACTATTTGCCACATGTTCCCCAACTGAAACTTTGATGACCTGACCGGGCTCATTCCCCAGTACGAGGTCCAGTATAGCCCCCTCTCTAGTTGGACTGTCAACATATTGTTCCAAAGAACCTTCCTGTACGCATTTTATAAATTCTTCCCTGTCCAGGCCCCCAGCCCTAAGCGATTTCCAGTCTATGTGAGGGAAATTAAAATCTCCCACTACAACAACCCTATTTTTTCTGCACCTGTCCAGAATTTCCTTACATATCTGTTCCTCAACTTCCCGTGGGCTGTTGGGAGGCCTGTAGTATACCCCCAGCATAGTGACTGCACCCTTCCTGTTTCTGAGCTCCACCCACAGTGACTCGTTACCTGACCCTTCCATATTGTCCACCCTCTGTACCGCTGTAATATGCTCCCTGGCTGGCTGTAGAGATTTGCATTCTAATTAGTATTCTGTAACTTGATTTCTGTGTCTGTGCACTGTTTGAGAGCAGATATCCACTCCATCTGACGAAGGAGCAGTGCTCCGAAAGCTTATGGTATTTGCTACCAAATAAACCTGTTGGACTTTAACCTGGTGTTGTGAGACTTCTTAATATGCTCCCTAACCAGCATTGCTACTCCCCCACCTCTCCTAGCTCTCCGTCTCGCGCGTTCGTGCTCTCCTCCGCTCACGCTTGCGCTCTCCGTCGCTCTGCTCTCCGCCACGGGTGCTCGCGCTCTCTGCCGCGCTCGCTTGCGCTCTGCGTCGTGCGTGCTGTCCTCCGCTTGCGCTCTCCGTCGCTGCGCTCTCCGCCACGCACGCTCGCACTCTCTGCTGCGCTCGCTTGCGCTCTCTGTCATGCGCACTTTCCGCTGTTCCGCTCTCCGCCGCGCTCGCTCGCGCTCTCTGCCCTGCGCGCTCTCCGCCGCGCGCTCGCGTTCTCTGCCGTGCTCGCTTGCGCTCTCCATCGCGCACGCTCTCCGCCGCTCCACTCTCCGCCGCGCGCGCTCCGCTCTCCTCCGCGTGCGCTTCGCTCTCCGCCGCGCGCGCTCCGCTCTCCTCCGCTCGTGTTCTCCTCCATGCGCGCTCTCACCCGCGCGCGCTCTCACACGCGCGCGCTCTCACCCGCGCGTGCTCTCACCTGCGCGCGCTCTCACCCGCGCGCGCTCTCACCCGCGCGCGCTCTCACCCACGCGCGCTCTCACCCGCGCGCGCTCTCACCCGCGCGCGCTCTCACCCGCGCGCGCTCTCACCCGCGCGCGCTCTCACCCGCGCGCGCTCTCACCCGCGCGCGCTCTCACCTGCGCGCGCTCTCACCCGCGCGCGCTCTCACCCGCGCGCGCTCTCACCCACGCGCGCTCTCACCCACGCGCGCTCTCACCCGCGCGCGCTCTCACCCGCGCGCGCTCTCACCCGCGCGCGCTCTCACCCGCGCGCGCTCTCACCCGCGCGCGCTCTCACCCGCGCGCGCTCTCACCCGCGCGCGCTCTCACCCGCGCGCGCTCTCACCCGCGCGCGCTCTCACCCGCGCGCGCTCTCCGCCGCTCGCGCTCTGTCTCTCTCTCTCTCTCGCTCTCCACCGCTCTCTCTCTCTCTCGCTCTCCACCGCTCTCTCTCTCTCTCGCTCTCCACTGCTCTCTCTCGCTCTCCACTGCTCTCTCTCGCTCTCCACCACGCTCTCTCTCTCGCTCTCCACCGCGCTCTCTCTCTCGCTCTCCACCGCGCTCTCTCTCTCGCTCTCCACTGCTCTCTCTCGCTCTCCACTGCTCTCTCTCGCTCTCCACCGCGCTCTCTCTCTCGCTCTCCACCGCGCTCTCTCTCTCGCTCTCCACCGCTCTCTCTCTCTCACTCTCCACTGCTCTCTCTCTCTCGCTCTCCACTGCTCTCTCTCTCTCGCTCTCCACTGCTCTCTCTCTCTCTCGCTCTCCACTGCTCTCTCGCTCTCCACCGCACTCTCTCTCCCTTGCTCTCCACCCCTCTCTCTCTCTCGCTCTCCACCGCTCTCTCCACCGCTCTCTCCACCGCTCTCTCTCTCTCGCTCTCCACCGCTCTCTCCACCGCTCTCTCTCTCTTGCTCACTTGGTTTAAGGACCTTGTTGATACCTACCAGTTTGCTGACGTTTTTATTCATCGGTCCTCGTAACTCTCTCCGTGGTTCGGTGACTATTTTGTCTGAATTATGTCCCTGTGAAGCATCTTGTCATACATTGTGATTTACTACCTCCAAGGTGCTATATAAATGCAAGTTAGCAAATTGAAGTGACTTTCCAGGCCTGTTGCTACAAGTCATTGCATCAAAATGTGTGTCGTCAGGTAATTCCAGATGAACACATTTTGGATTTGGGACTGAAATGGAGGAGCGGTATTCCCAGGGATAAGAGGTTATAGTTGAAAAGAAATGTTGGGAAAATGGATTCTTTCTTTTATTGAAATGGAGAAGGTTATAATCTAACAAACCCTTTCAAAATCATAGTGGGATTTGAGAGAACAGTTAGTGAGGAATGGTCAGTGTTTGGTGAATTTATATAAAGGAAGGTGTATACCAAGGGCTCTCACAAGAGGAATGAAGGTAGAAGTTAGAAGAAATGTTTTTAGATGGAGAATTATTAGATCATGGAATTCTTTATGACACGTGACTGGAGACGGAATCTGTAACATCATGGATGGCATTCAACCTTTTCCGAAATCCAGTGCTGGATGAGCAGAATTTCCTCAAATGTGGGGAAGCTCAAAGCTGTTGTTTCAGTCCCTGCCACAAACTCCACTGTCGCCACTGACTTCATCCCTCTGGCTACTGCCTGAACCAGGCTGTTTGAACTTTGTCAGTTTGATCCCAAGATGTGTTTTCAACCACGTATCTAACACCTGAGGCTTACTGCTTCTGTAATATGGCTGACTCCACCCTGCCTGATGAATTTTGCTGCCAGATCCCTCATGCCTTTGTTACCTCCAGACTTGACTATTCCAAAGCACTGCTAGCCTCCATACTCTACCCTTTGTAAACCTGAGATCATCCAGATCCCTGCTACCCATGTCCTAGCTCAAACCAAATCCCCATTCACTAATCACTCCTGTGCTCATTGACTTACCCAGTTAACCAACGCCTCCAGTCCCACAATCCTCCGAATTATCAGCACTCCTCCAATTCTGGCCTCCTGAGCAGCATGATTTTAATCACTCCACTATTGGTGGCTATGTCTTCAACTGCCGAGGCCCTAAGCTCTGAAATTCCCTCCCCAAACCGCTCTGCCACTCTACCTCACTTTTCTCCATTAAGGTATTCTTTAAAATCTATCTCTTTTCCCCTTCAAGCCATTTACCATCCTGACTTGGAACTATATCGCTGTTCCTTCATTATCACTGGGTCAACATCCTGGAACTCACTCCCTCACAGCACAGTGGGTGTACCTACACCACATAGACCAAAGCGGTTCAAGAAAGCAGTTCATCACCACCTTATCAAAGGCAATTTGTGATGGGTAGTAAATGTTGGCCTAGCCAATGATGCCATTATCCTATGAATGAATAAGGGAAAGCTTTTAGTTATCAGCCCTAATATTTCCTTATGAAGCTCAGTGTTGTAATTTGTTTTATAATGCCTCTGTGAAGCACCTTAGGACATTCTATTCTGTTCCAGGTGCTATAAGAATGCAAGTTGTTATTGTTGTAGGAGTTAGACAAGAAAGCTCTTTGTGTTATGCCTGCTCTTCACACACAACCAGCCCCCATTCTGTGATTATGCAGCTTCTGTCATTGCTAGGTCTGTTCTTCATTGACAGTTATTACTTGCCTCTGGCCGCACCTTACAAAGCATCAAATTCAGTTCTGAGCCTTGACACACAGTGACTTCCCCTGTTACTGGAGTACATATCACCTAGATTACAGAAATATTATACAGTGAACAAAGAACAATACAGCACAGGAACAGGCCCTTCAGCCCTCCAAGCCCGCGCCGCTCATGTGCCCAACTAGACCAAAGCTGTAGCTTTGGCAGAATTTGTGTTTATAATACGATTACAGTGCACACGGGACATAGCAGAGAGTTGTACCGAGGTTCAAGATGGGGAAGGAGTTAAAATCAGAAATATATTGTAACTTTTCATGAAATGTCTTGTTTTGTTTCTAATTTTTTTCTATAGGTCAGTAAGATCAGTTTGGTCGATCTTGCTGGAAGCGAAAGGGCAGATTCCACAGGAGCAAAGGGAACACGATTAAAGGTGAAAATCTGTATCCATTCAGTTATTCTCAACATCCACCCATCTGTCCGTTCAGTTAACCATCCATCCAGCTGTCTATCAAATCATCCGTTTGTCTACCCCACTCTTCCAGCCAATCAGATCGCTATTTGTTCACCTGTTCATCCACCTGTCTTTTCATGAAACTGCCACGTGTTCATTCACCCAGCTACCCGTCCACCCAGTCATCCATCAAGACATTGACAGGTGACCTACCTCTTCACCTGCTCCTTCCTCCATTCATCCACCTGTCCAGCCACCCAGCTGCTCACCTTAATGTGTTTGTCAGTGTATCTGCGTAATACTGTGGTCCAAGCTCTAACACCCTGTCCCTCTTACGCATTGATACCACAGCCAATGCTGTTATTCCCAATTTTCCTTCTGCAGCCAGTGGTGCACTAATGCAGACTTATGTCTGTTTCCATAGCTAGTTATTCCTGGAACAGATCATTAGCCTGTGGCTAGAAGCTTATAGCTTGAGGGTGGCTCCACTCCACATCAAACGTGGCTGACCAGGAGTCTCTCCCGCTCTTACTGCCAGCCATTGGTCTGTTAGAAGGATTTTGGCACTCAATCTGTTGGACCACATTATGAATACACCTTCCTTGGCCGTGTCTTGGGTAAGATTCAAACCCAGAGCTTCTGGCTCAAAGGCAGGGACACTACCCACCGCATCACAAGACCTTTTTAATGCTGTTCTGAGTCTTGTCAATATCCCACATTCCTGTCTTGAAGGGTTTTGATGCACTCTCTGGGAACTTGGAAGCATGCCATGAAAGTATGTTGTTTGACAGCCAACAATTAATTTAATGTAAGTGTGACAAGTACCCCAGATCAAGTTGGTACCTTTTCACTTGGAATCATTTTGGATTCTGGGGTGCATTGTTGTACCTCTTAAATTTGAGCTTCCATATAACAATTTGAAAAGTGCCCTGTATTGTACTGTTGTTTTGGTGGTAGCCTGAATGTGTGAGCAATTAAAATGAACATTCTTATTTCAAATCACACCATGTATAATTCATAAGGCAGCTAGCAAATAATTTCTACGTCTGTTTGTTACATCTGCGTTTGTCTTAATTAGAGAAACAATACTAAATTGAACATCTGTTCAATTTTTTTTCCCTGCTCTGTTTAATGGTTCTTTCCTTGTTTTCAACAGGAAGGTGCAAATATCAATAAATCCCTCACAACCCTGGGCAAAGTCATCTCGGCACTGGCAGATGTGGTGAGTGCAACCTGTTGCCTTTATTGGGTTATTCTGGAATGGTGTGGATGTTGTCACTTCTCCACGTTTAAGGAAAAAGCGGAAAATAACCAAGGAGTCTCAGCGGAATCCATGCCCAATGTTGCCAACTGATGTAGAGCAGTGGTTAATTAAGTCAATAAGATGTTCAAATCTATAGCCACAACAGTAGGATTCGAGTCAGAGGAAGTTTAAGTTTATTTATTAGTGTCACAAGTAGACTTATATTACTGGAATGAAGTTACTGTGAAAATCCCCAGTCGCTACACTCCAGCGCCTATTCAGGTACACTGAGGGAGAATTTAGCATGGCCAATGCACCTAACCAGCACGTCTTTCGAACTGTGGGAGGAAACCGGAGTACCTGGAAGAAAGAGAATGTGTAGACTCCACATAATCAGTGATCCAAGCCAGGAATAGAACCCGGGTCCCTGGCGCTGTGAGGCAGCAGTGCTAGCCACTGTGCCACCGTGCACAGTGGCTAGCAGTGCTGGGTTCTGGTCAGATCCTAACACGAGTACTGTTGCCAGTCCTGTTTGCCAGGATACAATGTAGAGTGTCTGACACATCAGGTAGTAAGAAGTTTAACAACACCAGGTTAAAGTCCAACAGGTTTATTTGGTAGCAAAAGCCACAGTTGCTTTTGCTACCAAATAAACCTGTTGGACTTTAACCTGGTGTTGTTAAACTTCTTACTGTGTTTACCCCAGTCCAACGCCGGCATCTCCACATCATGACATGAGGTAGTACACATAGCTGATCCCGTGCATTTAAGAAATCTTTTTAACAAAAGGAGATGGTGCATTTTTATAACACTGATCATGATCTCAGGACTTCCCAAAGCACTTTGCAGCCAATTAAGTACTTTTTTTAGACTGTAGTCACTATTGTAATGTAGGAGAAGTGGCAACCAATTTACACACTGCAAAGGAAGCACCAACAGCTTTTTCTCCTGATGTTATTGTGGAAGGACTATTGGACAGACCTGTTAGAAGAACTTCCCTGCTCTTCTTCAAAATAACGTCATGCGATCTTTATATACAACAGAGAGCGGACAAGACCTTGGCTTAACATTTCATCTAAAATATACCTCTGACAGTGCAGCACTCTGTCAGAGCTGTCTGTCTGGAGTTTGCACATTCTCTCTGTGTCTGCGTGGTTTCCTCCCACACTCCAAAGATGTGTGGGTTCAGTTGATTGGCCATGGTAGATTGCCCCTTAGTATCAGGGGGATTATCAGGGTAAATACATGGGGTGATGGGATATAAAGGGGCTGAGTGGGGTTGTTGTCAGTGCAGGCTTGATTGGTCGAATGACCTCCTTTTACACTGTAGGGATTCTATGAACTAAGATTTTGTGCTCAAGTCTCTGTGGTTGTGGGACTTCAACCCACAACTGAGTGAACCATGAACAAAGACGTGAAAAATATCAGCCTTTCCGTCTTACAAGGTGGATCTGGCAGGTGCTTTGATAGGATTTCACATGGATAAAAACAAATCCAGAAAACATAAATTGCAAGAATGGGATGTTCTGCTCTAGAAAGTCAGTTGATGAAGGGTAGAACTGGAGCTGATCCTTACACACTTTTATATTTATTTACAGAGTTACAAATTACAAACATGCATCTCCTGACCCAAAAACTACAGATTTAGTTTGTGCCTATTCCTATAGTAAATGCCCAATTAATGTCCACTACCTGCATTTGTTAAATACAATTAATGTACAATGAATAATTAAGGTACAAGGGACACATGCTAAAAGTAGTAAGAGCCAAATTTAAGACTGATAGCAAGAACCAATATCATCACATTAAAAATAGTATTTCTGAACAGATTCTCTCTATAAAAGTGACATTCCCAAAAAAAGGGATCCTGGTTGTGATGATGAGGCTTGGTCACCATTCTGGTGTCCTTTAATGGTCATCTTCTCACAGCTTCTGATGAGATCAGTAATGTGCTCTAGGTGCTGTGGAGCAGCTGCAGTGATGTACCATGTGCTACTGATCTATTCAGTGAACGTCTTCTTGTTCTGTTTGTTACAGGATTCTGGATCAAACAAGGTACGGATACTACTCTCCACTCACATTAACAGGGATTCAGCCTGTGCTACCTCTCAGTTCACATCAAGATCAGGCTCAGCAGTGATATCCAGATAGTAAAATAACCTGGCAATGCTGACAACTTGGACTCATCCACAAAGAGTTCAGCACCTTGGTGAGGTACAAGAGGGTAACCGACGCCCGTGGAGTTGTACCTTAGCAAATTCAGGAGAGGTGCTGGAAAGGAGGGGAGGAAACATTGACTGTGTGTCCGTGTGAGAGCTATAAGTCAGCTTAAGCTTCACAGTTGTCAAACAAAGCCATGTTGCTTTCAGTGTGGATATATGTTCCAAACCTTTTTACACAGGGCAGAGGCTGAAGAACTAAAGTGGATAATTAACATTTGAGCCAGGATTTTATGGCCACACCCACCCGGTGGGATATTACGATCCCGCCAACGTAAACGGCAATTTAAACAGCCCACCGGATTCGCTGGGGTGGGAGGGAAATGCACCATAGTGTGGCTGGTAAATCCTGGCCATTATGTCACTTCCTGGCTGGAGGTAGGGTGAGGAGTTTGTTTGTGTCTCCTGAATATGTCTCTTCTGGGAAAGTGGGTTCTTTGGCTCTTCTGTAACCAAGTAGCCATTTTCTTGTGGTTTAGTCTCTCAGACTAATCCTTTAAGTGACCCCCTCACGCATTTTATTCGAAAAAGTACTTTAATTTGCGAGATTTTAAGTTGAGTCAGTATCTGTGCCCAGGGATTTAACTCAGAATATTGCTCACTTTTGTCCTGGTGCTAATCGGTGACCTCAGAAGATCTCTTTTTTGGAAGATTGGAAGAGAAATGCTGCACTGGACTGAGAACAGAAAATGCTGGAAATACTCAGGCAGCTTCTTTGGAGAGAGACACAGTGTTAATAGGCTGTTAACTTGCCCAGTTAAAATCAGGCTCAGTGTCCCAGCCCAATGTCCTTTAACTATTTAAAAGCAAAATACTGCGGATGCTGGGAATCTGAAACAAAAACAGAAAATGCTGGGAAATCTCCGCAGGTCTGACAGCATCTGTGGAGAGGGAACAGAGCAAATGTTTTGAGTCTGGATGACCCTTCATCAGAGCTAAGATCAAAGAAAATCAGAAGGGATTTATACTATTAGGGTGGTGCTGGGGGGCAGTAATTGGACAAAGGGAATGTAAATGATGATGAAGAAGGCTGAGAAAGGTGCTAAGAGTGTCCATTAAGATCAGAATGTGTGAATGGCAGAAGAGGTACAAACTGTTAAGGGACTGCCTGAGGAATGTGGCAATTGCCCTGAAATGTGGGATGGGGGAGGAAGGTGTTGGGGGCAAGATGGGGATCGAGAATGGAAAAGTGGAAGTGAGAATGAAGGATGATAAAAATGGATGAATGAGATGAAAAAAAGAAATTAAGTAAAATAAATGGAAATGGGGTGAAGGTGGAGAGTTCATGCTCTGAAGTTGTTGAACTCAATGTTCAGACCGGAAGGCTGTAAATCGGAAGACGAGGTGCCGTTCCTCCCATTTGCATTTGGGTTCACTGGAACATTGCAAAAGGCCAAGGATGGACATGAGGATAGGAGAGCAGGGTGGTGTGTTTAAGTGGCAAGCGACAAGAAGGTCTGGGTCCTGCTTGCGGACAGACCAAAGGTGTTCTGCAAAGCAGTAAACCAGGGACTGGAACAGGGAATGCTCCACATAACCCATCAAGAGACAAGCATTACTGGGATCCATGCGGGTGCCCATAGCCACACCTTTATTTGGAGGAAGTGAGAGCAGTTAAAGAAAAATTGTTGAGTGAGAGAACCAGTTTAGCCAGACGGAGGAGAGTGGTGGTGAATGGGAATTGTTCAGACTTCTGTTCGAGGAAGAAACGAAGACCTTGAGGCCATCCTGCTGGGGAATGGAGGGGTAGAGGGATTGGACATCCATGGTGAGTGGGAGGGGCTTTGGACCAGGGAACTGGAAATTGTTGATATGGCGTAGGACATCGGAGGAATCGTGGATGTAGATGGGGAGGGACTGAACAAGAGGAGAAAGAATGGAGTAAAGATAGGAGGAAATGCGTTCAGTGGGGCAGGAACAGGCTGTTTGTGGATTTTGGGAAGGAGGTATAAGCGGGCTGTCCAGGGTTGGGAGACTCAGGTTGGAAGCTGTGGAGGGAAGATCTCCGGAGGAGATGAGGTCATTGACAGTCCTGGAAACAGTGGCTTGATGTTCGGTGATGGGGTTGTGGTCCGGGAGGAGGTGGGAGGAAGTGTTAACAAACTGCAGATTTTCGAGTAGTTTCTAAACTTAACTCATTCAAGAAAATAGAAAATTAATAATTGCAACCTCAGCATGAAACTATTGTGTGTAAAATACCGTATTCTTATGTCACAGTGCTTTTTCGGGTCATCCACAGAAATTGCTAACCCTGAATCTCTCTCCCGTTGATTTTCCAGTTGAACCAGACTGGCTCAGGAATAATTTACAAAGCACAATTGCGATCAGGCAATTTAAATTTAAATGCCATAGAACACTCAAATATAAGGCTGGAATTCTCTGGCCATTCACACCGGCGGAATTCTCTAGTCCTGCCAGCGGCATACCCCTTGCTGCGAGTTTCCCAGCGCATGGGATCCTTCAATGGGAATTCCCATTGACAGAAGTGAGACTAAAGAAACCCACCACTAGCGAATGTTGCACTGCCGAGAAAAGTGCTGACGGAAGGCTAGAGAATCTTGCCCTACATTTTCAAACCAATTCCATAAGATGCTTGTGTTTTGAATTGAAAGGCATGACTCTGCACTCGGGCTCAGTCACACCCTCATACCACATTGCACTAAAGTAAATTGGAAAATGTTCTTCCATGTGTAGCTGATGTTGTAACACATCTGGATTGGATTTTCCGATCTGGCTGTAACGTCACTTCACCGGAGTCAGGCCCACTCCCAGCTGTTTCGGTGAGTGTTGACTTCAGCAGATGCTCTGGGGTCAGACAGGTTTCAATCTATCTTTGTGCTTTATTTAGTAGGGAAAGGGAAACATCTGCAGCATCTGCCATAATGTTGCTTAGGCTCTCAACATTGGTTAAAGTCATTTATTAAAAATTGTTTCCTAACCTCCCGCCTTGCCTCATGAATTCAGCTGTACCACAGTAAGTTACACCTGCATAGTGAACGCGTTGATGCTGGGAGAGCCATTGAATGTGCATTCTCATCATTAGCATCAAATTTAAATATGTCTACCCAAAATGGGAGGTCAGATTCAATGTCCACTATCATCATTTTCAGAAAGGTAACCCGGGAATGAAGGCGAGTTAGTAAACCAGCTCCTGATTCTCCTGTCCACAACGATATACCAAAATCAACCAGCAGTGTTTGGGAAAATGTTTACGTCCTTTTTTAGAATCAAAGATGCCATTGCATTGTCTTGCTGTATCACAGTGCCCGTGTCTCAGTTAGACAGGTTGGTTCCAGAAATACTACTTTAGTCAGTTAAAGTCCTGAGCTAGAGAAAGGAACTGATTGGCCTCAGGCCACTGATTCGAACTGGTGAGGTCTGCAGAAAGAGGATGGAGTCAAAGTGGAGACCAACTCTTGACCACTCCTCACCCCCAGTCTGCTGGCACTCACCACAGAATGACACAGGAGGGGATTGGGCAGTGGTACCAGTGTCTGCACCCCAACGAGGAGTCTGGGCCTGAGGGAGAGCCGGAAAGGCAAAAACCACCTCTGATTTGTGAAGGCGACCTATGTTTTATGCAGTTAAACTGCTGCGTTCAATGTAAGTTTGTTCTTGCGTTCTGTTTATTAATTTGTTTTCTTGTTCAACACTGAACAGAACAAGAAAAAGAAGAAAAATGATTTCATCCCATACAGAGACTCTGTGTTGACATGGCTACTGCGGGAAAACCTAGGTAAGAGAGCTCCTCTCTCCATACAACAATTTAATGAGAATAGCAGCTAACTAGTGGATGCTGCACTATCTATGATAACCAACCATTTGCTTAGGCTGCTATTAATAATGCTTAGAAACAGCTGCTGAGCAGCTCTGTATAACATTGTATGTTCATAGAAATCATAGAAACCCTACAGTGCAGAAGGAGGCCATTTGGCCCATCGAGTCTGCACCGACCACAATCCCACCCAGGCCCAACCCCCACATATTTACCCGCTAATCCCTCTAACCTATGCATCTTAGGACTCTAAGGGGCAATTTTTAACCTGGCCAATCAACCTAACCCGCACATCTTTGGACTGTGGGAGGAAACCGGAGCACCCGGAGGAAACCCACGCAGACACGAGGAGAATGTGCAAACTCCACACAGACAGTGACCCGAGCTGGGAATCGAACCCGGGACCCTGGAGCTGTGAAGCAGCAGTGCTAACCACTGCGCTACCGTGCCGCTGCTTAGGTATGCTGACATGGGCTGACATTTTCCAGTCCTGTCAATGGCAAGCCCTCACAGCGCATTCCACGTGACAGAGGGTGCGGAGCACGCAAAACCCAATTAACATTGGCAGGAACAGAAAATCCCACCACTGGCCACCAGCGGACTGCCTCCGCAGGCAGAAAATCCTGCTTGTGGGTCCTTTCAACCTGAGACTTTGACCAGAATTTTAGAACGCCTCTCACTCAGTCATATTACAATCCCGCCGAAGTAAATGGTAATTTAAATGGACCAGCACATCCTTTGGGGGGAGATACAACATGGCGGGGCTGTAAAATCCTGGTCCTGAAGCCCTATGACTTCAAGACGTGTTGAAACATTTTGCAACCACAGGACTTTTTTTTTGAAGTGTAGTCACTGTTGTAATGCAGGATAAGCTGTGCTTTGGCAAATGGGGACTCGGCTTAGTGTCTCACCAGAAGAAAAGCCACTTGGACCATGTGGAACCCTTTCAGCACTGCACCAGGGAGCCTGCTGAAGTTTCCTGATCTTACAACCTTCTGATTCAGAGGCAGGGGCACTAACACTGAGCTGCGGCTCATCAGAGTCTCCTCTCACTAGATTTGATCACTAACGAAATGCGTTTGATCGATCTCAACATGTTTGTTCGGTTGTAGCACTGTTTAATATTGCTGGATGGTCTGCATGAGAAGTGGGACAGGGGGAGGCATTAAAAGGTCTAACAAGGTACACTGAGTGGGCAGTCACAATGGAGTTAGTGATCCAGGCGCACATCTGTAAGGTATATGCTGGAAGAAGTATTTAAACCATGCAGTGCCCGTTTAACATGAGTTCATCATTGCTGTTGCTGTTAGGGTGGCTGGAAGCGCTTACAACCCCCCACCCTGAGGTTTGGTAAGGCAGATGAAGCTCAGCCATTGTGCCACCCACACCACCTACTGGGACTGGCATTGCCATTGGTTGTGCGGTCAGAGGCATGGTGGCATAATGGCAAGGCCGAATTAAAGAATCAAATTGTTAAAGTTGTGAGAAAAGATGAGGGATCAGTGGCACTGGCTTTAACTCATTGCTTCTCCACAGGGGGAAATTCTCGGACAGCCATGGTGGCAGCCCTTAGTCCAGCTGACATCAACTACGATGAGACGCTGAGCACCCTGAGGTAAGGAACAGAGAACTCACCCAGGCTGATGGAGGTGTTGGAGGGAGGGAAAAGTTGGGTCTTGGGCAGAGGGAGGGGTGGATTAAAGAAGGACTGGAGAATTGGTTGGGGCGGTACCGGGGCTGGGTTAAGGGCTTGGAGGTGGAAGGGGTAGGATTAAGGGCTTGGTCAGATAGGAACTGTGTTCGGGAAAGGAACAGGATTCCAGTGGGGTGAGAATAATGATGCACCTGATTGAGTTGAGGACTATTTGCTGTTCCCTTCACAACCTTTTCTCTGGCCCTTAACCCTGCACAGCAAACACCCTATGCTTTCTTCTGCTGCTTAGGTATGCTGATCGTGCTAAACAGATTCGCTGTAACGCAGTTATTAATGAGGATCCGAACAACAAGTTGATCCGAGAGCTAAAGGATGAAGTGTCCAGATTGAGAGACCTACTCTGCACACAGGGACTGGGTGACATTATCGATCGTAAGCAACAGCGTATCATTGAGTCACAGGAAATGTTAGAGTCTGCCCCCACCCCAACCCTCTTTACCCCTCCCCCTCTCTAAAAACACGTTTTAACACCATCATTGCTCACCGTAATCTCAGACAGCGGGTGTAACTGCTCACTTTGTCTGTTTTTGAGGTTTAGCCGGTTGTAGCTACATAGGAACTGCTCAGGTCACCAAAAGGTAGCTGTAACTACAGATTTCAGCCTGTAGCTCCCTGCTTGCCTGTCTTTCTTTCTCTTTCAATATCGAGATTGTTTTATATCTGTAGCTAACTCTGCAATACCTAGGGCCAGATTTTTCACAGAGCTGTGAGGGACCCGGGTGTGGAAGTCCCACCCCCATTTCTGACAGATTTGATTTGTGCCAGTAGGGGAAAGGGGGTAGAGTGTGATTCACATGAGTCTCAACACGGCCACTTGTATTCAGTGCTGAGTTCAAACAGATCCCATTTTGGCTGTTGAAAGGGCCTTAACCTGCAGTGTGGGAATCTCAAATTAATGGAGTAAATGTAAAACTGTTACAAGGTGGATAATTTCTGTATAACAGTCATAATCTGAAAGGTTATTAGTCCCTTGCTCTTTAAATTTTAAAAAAAATTGCAGTTGTCACTGGGCGTTAATAAGAACCCTCTGCGGCATTGCTTCGATTGACAGACCATTTGCTGCGGTTTAGAAAAGAACAGCAGCACCAGGCCATGCAATTTCAATAGTGTTCTTTGCTGAATTTTCTTCAAGGCCTATTGTTATGTTATTATGAATGCTTGGCTTAGTTTTAGAGGCTACAATTATTTCTGAGTTCATAATTTAGCTCACAGTTTAGAGAATCTGTAAAAGGATTAGCTAGCTTTTTGTATTGGGTCCGAAAAGGTATTTATTTCTAATCTAATTAACTACTTGGGGAGATTTAAAAGCTTTGGATGTGTTCCATGAATGGGAGTTATTCTTCACTATCAAGTGCATAGGAGTAGAGCTGTGTTAGATTGTTAGAAGTTTCTGACAAGGAGTGAGGGGGTGTCAGGGCTAGAGGATTAACAGCTTTGGAAACAACTGGAACCATGTCCCAGGAAACTGAGGCAGTCCTTTTGACCAGCTGGCCTCGACTTCCATCCATCCCCATAGCTGCTTACACATTGTTTCCATGGTCAGCAGGCCCAATTCCATCCCCCGCTCTCATCCACAACTTCCCCCTCCCCAGAGTAAAAACCGTGTGAC
The DNA here is from genome assembly GCF_964213995.1 of Mustelus asterias. Lineage (NCBI taxonomy): Eukaryota > Metazoa > Chordata > Chondrichthyes > Carcharhiniformes > Triakidae > Mustelus > Mustelus asterias. The sequence continues at coordinate 72,148,474 of NC_135803.1, read as the reverse complement.
TCTACTATTATAATGTAATATTAACGTTTTAAAGTGACATTTTATGTGTGTGCTACTTTCCAATCTCGTATTATGTATAAGATCACAAAAGCTCAGAACATGGACCTCTGATTGAAAGTAATGGGGAGCCACTAGTTTGGCTGAAGACAGTACACTCACATATGGGAAGGAAATCCCAGAATCCTGCCCCTCGCAGTTCCCGGCTGATCCACAGGAAGGATGGCCCCCCACTTCTACCTATAATCCCTATAGAATATGCATCTGAAGAAAATCTTAGCCAAAGCTTCATTTAAAAACAGGGGCAGAACATGTTAATGAGAAACGAACAATACCCGAAGGAAGGGCTGGTTGTCAATTCCATTGTAGATACCCAGCCAAACCGCATTGAATTGAAAAGCGAGGGGTTGAGGATTCCTACCACTGCTTCCTTCCTATGTGCGACTAATGTGCTTCAAGTTTGTGGAAAACACTTAGCAGAGAGTCTTTGCAAACACATTGCACATAGCAATGAAAGGAATCTTTACACCCACGTGGTCAAGTCAGTATTAAAGTGGGATTGGAGGGAGTGGTTTATTTACAGAGTTTTGTTGCATGTTGTCATGACCTCCTTCCCTACCCCTTCCTGCAGTTTCTTCAAACGTTTTTCCATCTCTTCATTGTTTCCTCAGAGCCAGTTTCCTCGTTGAAATCTGTTTTATAAAAGCAAACGCAAGTTGTTTCCTCCTTTCTGTGGATGTGGTTGTCAATCTGTTTTCTGTACTCTGACCTCTCACCCTTGTTTCTCTCCTTTCTCTGATCTCTCAGTGACTCCGGTGCCTGATGACAAAAGAAGCGGAAGAAAATGTGTGTAAATAGTTGGCGTAGCACAGTAGCAGCTTGTGATGCTTTCCTCACGTGCACGTGCACACGCACCCACCCCCCCCCCTCACAAAATAGCATGAGATAAAGAGCCTTTTCATCCTCTTGCCCTGTATTCAATGTCAAGGATAATCACAAAAAGGCCCACATGTGGGCACAACATTGTTTAATTTCCCCATTTCCATCAAGGATCAATATTGCAATCAGGAGTCAGAACCCTGGCTGATTTACCTCTGTTGATAGCAAGGGAGCTGAACGTGACCTGTATATAGTTCTGATTCAAACTAACAGCAGCGTAGATGTGTGCGTGTATGTATATGTCTGTGTGTTTGTTCATGGCTTATCTGACACTCACTAAGTCCACTCTCCTGCTTTATCTCTGTAACCCTTATTCCATTATTGATTAAAAACCTATTGATCTCAGCCTTAAAAATGTTCCCTATTGTACAGGAGGGTAATCTATCCTCGTTATTTTTATTTAAAATAAACAGGTTTATATAAACAATTCCATAAAAATGTTCCAGGACTCGGCCCCCACAACTAAATAAAAGCAAATTACTGCGGATGCTGGAATCTGAAACCAAAAGAAAAATTGCTGGAAAATTTCTGAACTCGTTCCAGGTTAAGCAGCGTTTCACTTGCACCTTTTTCAATTTGGTCTATTGCATTCACTGCTCCCAATGTGGCCTCCTCTATATCGGAGACCAAACGTAGACTGGGTGATCACTTTGCTGAACACCTTCACTCTGTGTGCAATCAGGACCCTGACCTTCACTTTAACACACGATCCTGCTCCCATGCCCACATGTCTGTCCTTGGCCTGCTGCAATGTTCCAGTGAAACTCAACGCAAACTGGAGGAACAGCACCTCATCTTCCGGCTAGGCATGTTACAGCCTTCCGGTCTCAACATCAAGTTCAACAACTTCAGATGATTAGTTCTACCCCACCTTGACCCTTTAACTTTTAACTGTTCTCTACCATTTCTTTATTGTCTTTCTTTATTTTGTTCCCCCCCACTCTTTCCCCCTATTTTATCCCCCCTTTCTTACCTTTTCTCCCCCTTTGCTTGCCCTTTCCCCCTTTTTCTCAATTTTACCCCTCTCCCACCCATCTCCCTCCTCCCCCCCCCCTCCCCACATCTTCATCTGTCACAGCTTACCCTCTGATTTCAGCTTCTCTGCTGTTTGGCCATTCACGCCTTCTGTTCTCTCTATGGACTGCCATTAGCAGCCTTTCCCCTTGTTTCTATGGCTATGACTCATCTTTCATTCCCTCACCCTGCAGTATAAATATCTCTCACTTTCTATGCCTTTTAGCTTTGACAAAGGGTCATCTGGACTCAAAATGTCAGCTCTTTTCCCTCCTTACAGATGCTGCCAGACCTGCTGAGATTTTCCAGCAATTTCTCTTTCGGCCTCCACAACTTCCTGGGATAAAGAATTCCAATGATTCACCACTTCTTTGAGAGAAGAAATTCTCCCTCAAATCCTTTGTAAATGAGTTCCCCCTCATTGTGCACTCTGGTCCTACGCTCTCCCATGAGTAGAAACATCCTGCCAACATTCACCCTGTCTAACTCCCGAAGCATCACATATGTTTCAATCATATCACCTCTCATTCTTCTGAACATATCTAACCTGTTTAATCTTTCCTCATTTGGCAGTCCCTCCATACCCGGGATTATCCTCTAAACCTCTTCTGTACTGCCTCCAGTGATATATCTTTACTTAAGTAAGGGGACCAAAACTGTACACAGTATTCTAAATGTGGCCTCACTAGTACCTTGTACAATTCCAGCAACATCTCTTTACTTTTATACTCCATTCTCTTTTGGAATAAAAGCCAACATTCCATTTGCCTCCCCTATTACCGCCTGTACCTGTATGATAGCTTTTTGGGCTTCATGAACAGGGAACCCCAAGTCCCTTTACGCTACAGCTTTCTGCAGTCCTTCTCCATTTAAATAATAATCTGCCGTCTCATTCTTTCTTCCAAAATGAACAATCTCACATTTTCTAATTTTCTGCCCACTCATTCAACCTGTAAATATCACTCTGTAAACTATTTCTATCTTTCTTCCAACCTGCTTTCCCTCCTATCTACAGTGCACTCTGTTTCTTCCTCCAAATCATTAATTTTTTTTATTATTCATTCATGGGACTTGGGAATTGATGGCTGGCCAGCATTTATTGCCCATTCCTAGTTGCCTGAGGGCAGTTGAGAGTCAACTTGTGGTTCTGGAGTCACATGTAGGCAGACCGGCAGATTTCCTTCTCTAAAGGACATCCAACAATCAACAATAGTTTCATGTTCATCAGTAGATTCTTAATTCTAGATATCTTTTATTGAATTCAAATTCCACCATCTCCCGTGACGGGTTTTGAACCTGGGTCCTCAGAACATTAGCTGTTTCTAGATTAATAAGTCTAGTGATATTACTACTCGGCCATTGCCTCTCCCTCGTAATATATATTATGAAGAGCTGTGGTACTCCACTGGTAACTGCCCTTCAATCTGAGAAAGCCCCCTTTTCAATACTCATTGTTTCCTGTTACTTAGCTAATCCTCCATCCATGCCAGAATATTACCTCCAACACCGTGAGCTTCTATCTTGCCTTATATGTGGCACCTTATCAAATGCTTTTTGAAAATCCAAATATATAACATCGACTGGTTCTCCCCTATCTACTCTGGCTGATATCTCCTCAAAGAACTCTAGTAAATTTGTCAGACATGATTTGCCCTTCATGAAACCATACTGACTCTGCTTGATCAGATTATGACTTTCCGAATGCACTGCTAATCCTCTCCTTAATAATCAATTCTAATATGTTTCCAATAATGGAAGTTAGACTACCTGGACTGTAGTTTGCTGCATTTTGCCTCCTTTCCTTTTTGAACAAAGGTACCACAATGGCAGTTTTCCAATCCTTTGGTGCAGTTTCAGAATTCAAGGATTTTTGGAAAAGGGCTACCAATGCATCCACAATCTATGTAGCTACTTCCTTTAAGATCCTGGGGACTTGTCGGCCTTTAACCCCATTAGTTTGCCTAAAATTAATTCTTTGGTGATGACGCCTCTATTTAATTCGTCCCCTGTATTTTTACTATTTCTGGGATATTTGTAATATCCTCTACAGTGAAGATCGATGTAATGTGTATATGTGTGTCTCGGTACCTGGCATGTGGTATCTATGTGTGTAT